>NW_020884942.1:2250105-2444467 GCF_003945725.1 Corapipo altera
TGCCCGGGCTGTGGGCTGTGCCTGGCCGGTGTGGTGCCCGGGCTGTGCCGTGTTCCGTGGCAAACAGGCCCAGTCACCCCAGGCCTCTCCAGCAGGTGTCAGGCGGGAGCCCCGTGTCCCGGCGGTTGTGAACGCTGGAACAGACACGGCGAGTTCAGCTCGTTCACATTGTTCTCATTACTAAGTGTCAGCTTTCTAATCCTGTATCGTGTCAGCTGGAAGGGTCCTGCAGAGCCCTCAGACGTGAGGAGGTGCAGTGCTGCTTGGCAGGAGCTCCTGCAGCAGGGAAGGGCAGTTTGTGCATCAGGACTCGCCAAGAGCAGAGTTGGTTCTGAGCTCTCCTCGGAAGGAGCGAGGCCTCGGCAGGCTGTGCACCTCTGGTCAGGGGTGCTGAGGGGGAATAAGGGCTGGTTTGTAGACTGAAGAGAGGGAAAAGGAACAGTGCTTATCTGGGGACAAGGAAACCTTTTCTTGTGTGGGTTGCATATAACACTGAAACATCTGAATTTCATGCGTAGTAAGGGTCCATTTGTGATTTGTAAAATTTATGGGCTCTGAAGTTTAAACATCAAGAAAGTGAACATGACTTTTCTAAACTGGTTGTGACTTTTGGGCACTTAGCAGGCAAACTGGGAAAGCTTTTTTAGCTGGCTGCTGTACAGATTTGTTTTAAGTAGAAGGGATTTGTTAGTGGGTTTTTTTTAATTGTAATGCTATTATTGGCTGCCCTCCTGTCCAAGATTTAAAAAAGTGAGTGCATGCAATGGAAGTACAAGAGGCCCCAGTAATAGTTCTCCATGTTTGTTATGAAATAGACACAGGTTTCCTTTTTATGACTTTTTTTAAAACTGTCTTAGGAACAGTTGTATTGGTACTTTTTTTTTAAGTTTAGGTCAATGTTGTCTTCCAGAATAAGTTTTAAGGCATCACTCACTCCTGCATTGAACTATCGCATCAACACAAAGAGTGGAGATTCCATTCTGAGCCAGTTCAATTGTGAAAATTCATACTTTTTTTATTTTTTATGCAATTCAATGAGTAGATGAGCTCAGATTTAAATTCTTAAAAGCACGTTTATTGTAACAAGAATTGTTATGTATTAATACTTCAGTTTTCAATAAAGATTGACTTGTGTTGCTTATTGTGGTTTTTTTTTTTTCCTACTGTCTTTGCTGACATCCTTCCAGAAAAGATTCTGTTGCTGGAGAGCAGAATGGTATGTTTAAACTCTTTAAGCTGGTGAAATCTGATAATTAACATTGAAATGGGTTAAGTGACTTTTCTCAGTAAGGTTTCTTAATGGCAGCAAAACACAGTGGTAAAGGCTCCCCAGTGGGGAAGAAGCTGCCCTAAGTTGCCCTGTCTGAGAGTATGGTAATGATGTGCAACCCTGCCTTGTTCCTTTTTGAGGCATTTCTTACTTTTGAGGGTTTTCTTACTTTATTTTACAGTTTAAAACAAAGGAAATGGAACAGATGTAAAATTTGACAATACTTCAGCTTCAGCTTTGGTTGATACCAAATCCATGCTGTTTGATTGGAGAGGTGACAGGCCTGAGCAGAAGGCTGTTATAAATCAGTTTCTTGAGTGTTCCCCAGAAGGAAAAGAATTGAGTAGGTGTGAAGTGTGGGTAATTATCCTATTTCTTTAGTGTGTGGGTGGTTGTAAAGCACTAATGTTAAAATGGAATTATGTGTATTTCGGGGCAACAGAACTATGCTGCTTGAACTAACTGGCTATTTTGATTTATTGTAGGTCTCCAAAAATAACAGTAACTTACCTGGTAATGTTCCTGTGAAAAGCAACATGTGGAAGAGGAAGGTGCAACGTGACTGTGTCACTGTGGTTGTTGAGATATTGCCACAGGTGGTTTAGTCAGTCGAGTTCCTGAGCTTCTACAACTGTAGCCAAGCACTAGGGATCCCATGGACAGATTGGTTTTCTTTCCTCCATGTGCTTTATCTCAACTAAGTTCTGGTCACTTGTCCTGGGATTGCTTTCATGTTACAGGGAGACAGGTTTGGGGGTGTTTTTTGCAGAGCACTGGAGCTGATAAAAATTCATAATCCTCAACCAGTGGGTTGCTGGAATCTGGGATGCTCTAAAGGGAAATACTGTTCTCCAGAATGGTGCTGATCACTCCTGGGATTCCAGTCTAGCTGTTCTCGTGGGGTCTGTTGCTGTGAAGCATGACTTTGTGCCATGTTCAGCACTCATAAGAGTGTGGTACTGAACTCTTAAGTCTGTATGTGGGGTTTCTTTTGTGGTGGTTTTAAATGTATCCATGGAAGTACCAAAATGGTGAGTCAGTAATGGTTTGATTTTTTCCCCCTCTTCCCACGCTCACTGTGCAGTGCAGTGTAATGCACATTACTGTCCCACTCGCTAACAAGTAGTTAGTTACTTGCTGTGAAAGTTAGATGTATTGATAAAAACTTTTCTCATTGTAAGGGCAGCTTTGAACACTTAAAACCAGCCAGAGCCTCTTCCAGAAAAGTGATTGTCAGAAATAGGAAGATTAGAGTTTGAAGTTTTCCTGTAACTAATAATGGGGAAACCCAAAGTTTGCTGTTTCTAACATCTTGCTTTAGATTCTAAACTCGTTGTAAAAAAGCTCGGTAACAGAAATAGTTTTGTTGCTGAGCTCCCCTGGAATCATGAGTGGTTATTATTTAGCTGGGAATTTTTCTGTGTAGGAAATGTCAGTGGTAGAAGGTGTTGCTGCATTAGATGGATTAAAGGTCTGACTCGTGTGTGGGAGGCTAAATGCTCTCCTGATTTTATTTCAGTATCCATCAGGCTATTAGCTATCCAGAATATTAATCATCCAGAATAGAATGGGGGCCATGTGACTACTTTAAAATAAACATTAAAAAATTTACAGCAGCAAGAAGTCTCTGGTAGCTATGGGAAGTTGTGTTGTGTGTCACAGAGGGAATGGCAGACCCGGAGGGAAGGCTGTTGAGCCTTGTGGGTACAAGTATCTGTAGTCCTTGCTGCTGGACTAAAAGATATTTCCAATGCAACCTTGACAGAGAAAATTTAGCACTGAACAGCTCAGCTGTCAGCTTCAATTACTGCAGCCGGACCTTCATTTTTGGATTATATGAATCTATAGTGGTTTACAATAGCTTACTCTTTCCTGGGCAAGAAGGGTGAAGTACATGGACAAATTGATGCTTCAGACAGAGGGAACAGACAGAATTGATGCTTCAGACAGAACACACCTTCCCTCAGTTTTGCTTTCGCCAGCCTTGTATGAATTGTAATCATGTGAACTTCACACTTGAGCTCTAATGCCCAACTCTATTTCAGTGCACGAATGCTCATGTGGCTGTAGCTGGGGTAAGGATTTTCTTCATGGTGGGGTTTAGATAGCAAGCATATTGTTTCAGGTTAAAGAAAAAAGCCCAGGTAAAGGGTGGGCAGGCTGCTGCTTATGAGAAAAGGGGAAGAAGCAGGTGTGGAAAGATAGCAGGAACTTCTAAGCAGAATGCTGTTAGATGTGATTATGGCAGATATAAAGGCTGATGCTGTATACTCAGTGTTTTGTGGGAGGATTACAGAATTAGACAAGACTAAAGTTGGTAGCTTGTTTATTTCCCATCTCACAACTGTATATGTAAGCAGTCACACAAAGGTACACAGGTCTGGGGGAAGTATCACAGGTATTGCATTTGCACAGGCTGTGAAACAGGGAGCTGCTTTGGTAGCAAAGTTGTGCAAAAGAGGAGCTCAGGACGTGCGGAGAGGAGGGTGGAGTTGTGAGGAGGAAGATGACAGGAGTGTTAAGCAAAAAGAACAAGCAGCCTGCGTTTTTCTTAAACTGCCAGCACTGCCAAAGCCATGGGATTTTAGTAATGTAGCTTGTTAGGGATAACGTGTGAGAGACACGGGGAGAAATGAAGTGTGGTGTGAGGTGTTAATCCCAAGGCAGGGCAAGCTGGGATTGCTGTGTGGCTGGAAAGGAACACCCTTTGGCTTCTGAGCCTGGAGCTGTGGCTGTGAGCGTAAAGGCAAGTGAATCCAGGTTGTTCTGGAGCATGTGATCCCCCACCCTGTGTGGCACTCGGGGAAGTGCAGCAGCCTTGTGCCCTGTCACACTGCTGGCTGTCACCTTGCACTGGCTTCACTCTGAAACGATCTGAATTGATTTGTCTCTGCTGCTTGGAAGATTGATTCCCTCTCTTGCACTATCAACCTGAAAGAATACCACTGTGCCTTCAGTGAGTTAAAATCAGCTGAAAACACTTCAAATTTTTTTCAGTGAACTTCTCTCCATTATCAAAGCTCTTATTCTTTAACCCATTAATTACCTGAAGACCTGATCCTACAGCTTTGCTTAGGCTGGGAGCTCTGTGACAGGGAGTTTCTGCTGGTAGGCTGGGACAGGACATTCTAGTGAGACTTGGTCGAAAACATGAGTAGCAGCAGGTACAGGCTGAGGCTCCAGCAGTTGAATGAGGTGTGAATAGTTCCCTTCTTAAAGCTTTAGGAATTGCTGTACTACCATAGTCACTGTCCAGAAGGGCATTGCAGTGCCATAACCCTCCTTAGCAGGTACATGGGGAAACCTGACAGGAGCATTAAAACTGCTGAAGTAAAGCCAGTAAAATAAGAATTTAGCACTTGCTGGGTGTTGTCCCCCACAGGTGCTGACAGTTCTCCAGCAATCTGGGTGGTGAGTGGTGCAGTACTTGTTCAGAACACTGATATTTACATATCAGTCTTGCCACCGATTTCTTCAATGCTGCTCTTTCCACAACAGTAAATGTGGAGGAGCACAGCCTGATATTCTGACATATATCACAAAAGATGAAAGGCCTTTTCCTTTAAAAAAACCTAATTTCAGTCATTCTGGCACCCCAAAAAAGTAGCATTTTCAGTCTGAAGCTGAGATTCTCTTGGAATGCCTGTCACCGGCAAGTGCCTCAGTTCTGTTATCCCATCATCTGTTGGTGAGGGGGAGGTCTGGCTTCCTGATGTTTTTGGGAAGCTGTTGGGACACCCAGATGCAGGTGGTTGTGCTGGTTCCTGGATGACAGACTGCCATGCTGGCTTTGTGGAGCAGTGTCCTGGATGGTGGGAATCACCTGCAGTGCACACAGTGGCTGGCCACAAACAGGGCTCCCCACCACCCAATACCCCACAGCTCTTCAGGTTACTGACAAAACAGAAAAGATACTAAAGGCTGCTTTGGGGGAACTTATCTCTCCATGGGAATTGATCTAGTTGTTATTGTGAGTTAGTACAAAGACAGTTTGTTCTGGTTTGGATGCGCTCAGAACTTGGCACAGTGTATACACCCACCGTGTCTGAATCAGTTATTCCAAACTCACAGTCCAAAACAGAGTTTGTGGAGGTTTTTTTGGTCACAGCAGAAACTTCATTATTTAGCAGCCACCAGTTCTCTTCACATTACTGGTAGTTTCAGGAAATCATTCTTTTGATTGGTTTGCATGCTTTACATAAGTCTGTGTCTTACCTGACCAATCTGAAAACTGGGCAGATTTAGCTCCTTAAGAAACATTGCTGTTTTCACAAGAAGCTTCCTAAATGGATAGCTACAGAAGGAGGGAACAGATAGAGCCAACACCTCGAAAAACCCAAACCACCCATGAATCAAATCTTCCTGTCCTCTTCATGTAACTCAGTGCAGAACTGTTTTTCTGAGCAGTTAGGATGGTTCTACCCTGAAATCCAGAAGGATTGATGCTGTTCAGCCTCATGTCAGGAGCTTCAGTTTGTTCTGTATGAAAATCTGCATTTCTGGCCCATGTAGGTGGTTCATCTCCAGAGCTCCTCTGACATCTCACAGCTCTGCTTCATGTTTCAAATGGGCACTTCTTGTGGATCTGGCAAGACTGTACTGTCCATTTAGATCAGAGAGCTTGTCAGAGGCTGTACTTGTGTTGCTCATATGCCAAAAACCCCGTTAGCACGAGTTTAGCTGATGCCCTTGTGAAGCTGCACACTGTGTACACACACACCTCCTGGCCTACACACGTGTTCTCCCTGGTACTGTTCACTGCCAGAACAATGGAACTCCATTTGAAATCCAGATGCCAGGGCAAAGAGGAAGGAAATTCAGGGTTGGTTAATGTGTTACCACCATCTCACACACAAGTACGCTTTGCCATTTAATGAGGAACTTGGGCGATGACTTTTTTGAGTGTCTAATCACTTAAAACCAATGAGTTTGCACGTGATCTGCTACACAGTTTGTTCAGGAAACACTGTGGGTTGTGGTGAGAGAATCAGGAAGCAGTGCTGGGTAGAAAACAAAGGGTGGTGTTTCGTGATAAAATCCTCTTCAGAGCACGCTGTGGGTGGGTGTGTTGAGGACAGTGGGTTTGAGCCTTACCTGTTCAGCAGTGTCACCTCTTCCAGCACGATCAGCTTCTGTCCCGATCTCAGTCTCGCAGAGGGGATCAGATCCCAACTCCAAACTTGGCATGCAAGACTAGAATCCCAGCTGAGGAGGCTTTTTAGGAAGAGTACTGATAGTCAAGCGGAGAATGTATTTCTCTCTACCAAAAATAATTAACTGGTCAGCGATGTTGTCTGACTAGAGGAGTCTGGTTTGGCAGTAAAAAAACCATTTCTGTAAAAAGTGTTGCTATGAATCATTTGTGCGCGCTGGTCAGATGTGAAATCAGTTCTGGAAGAGCTGGTAAGTGATGTGAGAATTTAAACCACTGGGTGTATATCTACTGTTCAGAATATTGCTACCCAGATAATGAATAGTAGCCAGTTCTTGTGTGTGTTTTCAGCAAGGGAGGGCAGGGGCATTGTGGTGCTTCACAGCTGCTGCACTCCAGGGTCCTGTGCCACTGTCACCCCATTTCCCTCAGGAGAAGAGGTGAGTTCTAGTGGAGTGACTTCAATGTAGATGTAAAGCTGAGTGTATTAAGCAACACAGTGGCTAAAAAACAGATGTTGCAGCAAGGGGCACTTTGAATAGATGTCAGCACTTCTTTCATGGTGGGGACAGCGATGCTTTGTTTAGGGAGGCAGGGAGGTTCTTGGGGGAATCCCCACCCTTGAGCACACTCAGCTGGACAAGATCATGAGAAACCTGTTGCATCTTCACAGGTCATCATGCTTAGAGGGTGTGTGCATGTGTTGTGGGGGGAACTGTCCTCTCCCCAACTTACTTCAAAGCTGATGATAAGCTCAGAAAATTGATCATTTCAGTGCCAACAGATTTGCTTCCTGGCCAATCAAAACAAACACGCCATGGATAAGGAAAGGAGGGTGCAGACACTTAGGGTAAACACAAATGTGACAGTTGCCTTCTGTTCCTGAGGGGTGCTGGCTGTAGCTGATGTACCTGTGTGTGTGTGTCTGCATGTCTGTGTGTCAGGGTCTCTCTTGGTTGCCATCTCTCTCTCCACCTTGCCCACGTCTGTCTCGGTGTGTGTCTGTTGGGCTCTGTGTGTCTCTTGGTGTCTTGTCTGTGCCTTTGGTGGGTGTCCCTGTGTGCCGGTGTCTCAGTGTGTCTGTGTTGCAAAGGTCAGTATGCCAACAGTGATGTAGCTGCCTGATCTCAGTGGCTTCTTGAAGTGTTTTTTTTTCTGTCTGGGTTTGTTTTTTTCCCTGCCCCTCCCCCAGTACTGACCCATGTCCTCTCCAGTGCAGAGTGTCCCCAGTGCCCACTCTGGTCTGGTCCCTGTGCAGGGTGGCTGCTCTGAGGGTGAAGTGGTGTGGTCACTGCTGGAGCTGCAAGAGCTGAATCTCTGCAGTGACTTTGCAGAGAAACAAGTTCACACAGACATGCTGGAGACAAACACAGGCTGAGAGTCACTTTTACAAGTTTCTTTATGAAATTAAATGTTGCCCCTGGTCTGGGGGGAAGATATAGTGCAAGAAGGACTTTGTACATGCTACTGAATTCAGATATCCCTGGATGACCAGACTTTGGTCAGCTACAGCATCAACAAACACTGGATTTCTGAGCTCTGCAGACAGTGCTCACTCACACAGCGTCGAGTTGGAATGAGCAGGAGTCTTCCTTCCACTGTCACGGGATGTCTCCTAAGCTAGGGAATTCAGTCAGTATGGCTTCTAACTCTCGCTATGGTAAGGCAAATCTTTCCTTTTGCTAACCAAGGTTCAAATTAATTCTTTTTGGCCACGGTTTGAAACTTGGGTACTTAAATGAGGCTCCTTATGACAAATTTAGGCCTTTTTAAAGTGGTTTTCCATTTTTTAAAAGTGTCAGTAACACGCCTTGAATTTGAAGGTCTGTGGGAGTTTGCATAACAATTGTGTTTCAGAGTTGAACAGCAGACTCTGACTTCTGGGAGCCGGGTTTGCAAATATTGACCTTTTTTTTTTTAAAAAAAAAGAAAAATTAAACAGACAAAACAGGCATCAAGTTAACAACATCTGACAAGAACAATTACAGACTTACAAAATACACAGTTCTGATTTTTACCATAAATAAACACATTACAAACAATGAGCATTTTCATTGGCCAGGAAATATGGCAGAATGATGGAGACGAGAATCTAAAGAATTGAGTACGGTATTAATTAGGCACATTTTTCTCTAACTTATGCAACTCAAACCCACTAGAGAGATTCTTGAACTTGACTCATGCTGCAGGTTGGCACAGTTTAATGTACGATACCGTTCACCAGTGGTGTTGGACTAGAGGAAAGGAGAGGTCACAGTGCTGTACTCACTGTGTCTGTCTGAGGGCCTGCAGAGGCTGAGTTAGTTGGGCCTGTGTAGGAGGATCATGTCTCTGAGAAATGTGGGGCAGGGGACAGAGCAGAAGGGTTTGTCCCTCCACGGCCAGTGTGTCACGTCAGTGACTCTGAACTCTCGTTCTGAGCACGGCAGTGGGTCTGTCAGCTGCCACCCCCTCTGAAGCTGCCAGACAGCAGTGGTGGGCACAGTGGGAAGGAGTGAGTCCAAGTACAGCTGACAAGCAAAATCTCTTCAGCTGAAGCGTGTCAGGCTCCCTCCTGTGAGCTCCTCCTGGAGCTCTGCCTCGTGGGCGCTGTGCAAGGCTGGCTCCACGGCACAAATGCAGTGTCTCACCTCGGAACCAGGGCGGTCAGTCGGGCTGCAAAATAAATAGGGAAGGCAGGAGCACATGTGCCATCCTCTGTAAACAAAGGATTGGAAGAACCTGGGCTCCACCTCCCAGGACTGACGGGTAAAGTGCTTTCTCAGAAGGGGTTCAGGCACAAACGTGGGGCTGCCCCTATTTCCGGAAGGGCGTCAGCCGGCTGATGTTCTGCCAGAAGTTCGAGGGCTTGCGCTTGGGCTCTGCCAGCATGAAGACCTGCTGCTGAGGGAGCGTGGTGGGCAGGGTGGGATGCTTCTGCCGCATCAGGAAGTCGTAGTAGGGCCTGGTGACAGCTGGGATGAGGAGGAGAGGGGAAGCATGTTAGTTGAGCACAGCTCCCTTCCCTCCTCCCCCTTCAGTCCCCGTTAAAGCTGCAGGGCCATGAACTGGGTTTGTCTTAGTGTTACTCTTCCCTTAGTTTACCCTTACTTTCAGCACTGCCTGTTAGGATTAGAGCTGATGCTGTAGAAGTTCCAGAAATGTGCCACATAACTGCCAGGTGTTGTGCCAACACAACAGCAGGGCTGAAGAGCTGCAGCTCATCACCAACTTAACTGGTGCCTTTGCCTGTGCTGGGAGAAGCAACTGCTGTGCAAATGCTGCTGTTGCCCATTCCAACATCCTGGGATGGATTTCTAAGTAGGAATGGTCAGTGCCTGCCCAGTGGACAGGGCTAGCTTGTGGGGCCACCTCTAATGCTTTGTCCCAAGGGCTTTGCTCTGTTAGAGAGGTCTGGCCTCCTTCCAAACTTCCCTCTGTTTGCAGCCAAATCTTATTTCTGACCTATTTTGACATTTAGCCAAGCTTTCTTACTGGAGGCGTGGCTGGGATTTAAGTGCTGGCTGGTACCACCAAGAGGAAGTGGCTTCCTCTGTGGGTCCAGGGGAAAGCAAGTGCCACCTCTTCCTCTGAACAGAGAGAAGGGGAAGGTGGCATCACAGGGCTCTTTTCAGCCAACAGTGCTGTGGGCGCAGGAACCTTCCAGTTTGTTGCTTGAGTTCACACTCCCCTGGCTGCTGCTAAATTATCCTTGTGTCTGACAGGTTGAATGGTCAGCTCTGTTCGAGCATGGTACCTACCTGGCACTCTGCCCAAATTGCAGTTTTAGAGCATCTTCCCCAGGCAGGAACAGTCCCTGCTGCAGTCACCCTTATGACCCTCTGTGTGTCGTGAGGATTGCTACAAAGCTTGCCTTTGGCCACACTGCTGGGAGAGCCTGTGTCCCCGGGCCAGGCTGTGCACTGATCAGGGCTGATGGTTTCTGGCACAGTGCTCAATGATTATGTGCAAAGCAGCTCCTGGAGCTAGGAACAGTTTCCTGACTCCAGCCATCTGAAGCTACCAGGAACTGTAGTGCAGATTGTCACATCAGAGCTCACCATCTGGCCTTCTCCAGAGCTTGTTAATGCCACTTCATTGGAACTCTTCCCATGTAGTAAATACCGAGCTACCCCCCGCTGCCACAGCGTTCCTGTGCTCAGATGTGACTCACCCTTGGGTTTCCCAGCGTGGTGCTGCTTGCTGGCATTCAGCATGGCCTGCTTCTTCTGCACCTCGGTGATTGAAAAACCTGGAAGATAAAACAGTTTGTCAGCAGCAGGTCATCGTTTGGTGTCTCAGAGGAAATACCAGGGGGAGGCAAATGCCTGAGGTGAGAGGGCACAGTTATTGCCAAGGCTGGCAGGGGCACAGCCCTCTCCCCACAGCCTGCACTGCACAGCTTTCCCCACCTCTCATGCCAGGTTTGCTGCCTGCCCTTTGCCCCACACTTTGCTGGGTGAAGAAGCCAGCCCAAAGCAGTTTGGCTGAAATCTTTCTAGATCACTCTGGTCTGAATTAAGCAGGATTTAGACAAAACAGTGCAAACCCTCTTGCACAATGAGAGCCCTTGACTGAACCTGTTCTGTACAGATACCTCCAAGCTGGGCACTCACACCCTACTGCAGAATACTGGAAGCTGTATGTAATGTATTGACTATTTTCTCAGCCCTGCCTGAACTCATTAAAGACACATCAGCCTCCCTGAGGACGCGCTGCAGTGTCGGCTCATGGTGGTTTTTTAATTGCACAGATTCATTCAGAATGTGCAATTCAGCAGCTCAGGGCTGGACTGGAGCATGGACTGGCTTCCCCACCCTTTCCCTCCCAGGCATTGGCTAGTGGGTAAAAAAAGAGGAAAAACAAAACCAAACAAACCCCCCCCCCATCTCCCAGCATTGCTCTTTCCATACCTGTCTCCTGGTCGAGCTGCACCTGCCTCCTTTCGTTCTCAAACGCCTTCAGCCAGCGCTGTTTCTGCTCAGGCTTTTTTGCACAGAACAAGTGGACTTCCTCAGTGTCTCGGCAGTGCAGCTTAAATGCATTTTTCACACTGATATTGAAGTCCTTGTCCTTCCCATCTTCTACATCCAGTATTTCCATCTCATCCATGTTGATCCGACTCTTGTAATACAAGATGTCCCGGCGCAGAAGGTCCTGTAAGACAGACCACAACAGATGTGCTGTTTCCTGTCCCAAACATTCATTTTCTCTGATGTGATGTATTTAATCTTCCCAGTAGTCATTACAGTTCTGTAAAAAACCCTGAATACTGGATTTGAATCTGTGGAATTGCTGAGCTGCTGTGGGCACTGCTGGCAGTGAGGGGCCCTGGGATCAGGACAAGTGGCATCTGCTGTTGGGGGGGTATCAGCTGCCCTGAAGATCTGAATGAGAAGCAAGCTTGGGTATTACACATTATCCCAAATCCCTCATTTCTGTCCTCTGACAGAAAACACTATTTGCATCCTCCAGTCCCAGTTAGAAAGATAAAAAAAAAAGAAAAAAAATCCTAATTAGCTCTTGTTTCTTGTGTAAATGAAAAGTAACTTTGAGAATAGCAATTTTCATGCCCAAGTTACTCAGAGCTACCTGCAAGATGTGGAATGTGCAAAAAATAATTGGCACATTCAGTTTTGAAATTCCAGAGGAAGATACCTTTCATTGGCTCCAAGAAGGAAGATTTCATTACTTAGGTTATGATAAAAAACAGGGGCTGTACTTACAGACTTACATGTGACTTAATATGGTCTTACTGACTGCCAAGGCCCACAGCTCTTCATCAAAGCTGCAGGTGCCCTCTGACTGACACTTATCTCAGGTGACAGCACAGTTGAAAAATAAGGTATTTAAAAGAAAATATGTGAGAGTGCTTATACTTGAGTTGTATGAAATATCCCCTCCACCAACCCTAGAAGCAATGCAGTGCTTTCCTCTTTCAGTATGAGAATTAGGCTGGTAGCTGTTTGCTGTGCTCAGGGGCACAGAACACCCCAGGACATCAGAGAAAAGACTGCAGTGAAGGCACAGAGAGGTCTCAGTGCCAGGAGCACATGATGTCAGTAAGTATTAAGGACACAGACGAGTGGAGAGGGAGCTCACTTAAATTCCTCAGCACTGTGGCAGCCAGCACTGGTGCCTGGCTGGGGGGTTACCTTCTTGCAGCAGACAAGCTGGTGATCGAAGAGGAAGAACATCCTCTGCTGGCTCTTGGCTTGAGGGTGGGAGATTTTGGCTAATTCCCCGGAATAGATGAGTTCTGAGCTTCTGACCAGGACATCTTCACCCTGGGAACAGCACAGAGAACAGGTTGGTCTCAGCCATCTGAAAATGGGGAGCAAGAAATAAGCCCACAGTCTCACAGGAGAACCTCAGGTTGTGTGAGGGGCCTGAATTCTTGCTGATAAAAGTCTTCTGGGAATGAGAGGCAGCCTCTGTGCTGAAGGACAGTTCTCTTCACGTCATGGAGACACTGTGCCCTTGGCACCCAGGGAATGAGAACTGAATTTGAGAAGAACAATAGCGTGTTAAATGAAAAAAATCTCCTTTTCCAGGGAGTCTGCTTAGGGAAGCTGCCTCATCCCACACAGAAAGGAAGCACATAAACAGAGAGCTGATTTAGCCTGGCATCCTTGGGCAGGGAGGCAGTGTGGTTTTATTGAGTCTAGGATTTAGAAAATTAGTATTTTGTTTCTTTTGTTTAGCAATTTTTAAAATTAGTCTACAGGAACCTTTGCTTCCTCTGTCACTATATCAGAGCTTACGTATCTGCAACAATAACCTTGTTTATTAAGCATTAAGCGACAATTCTCATCTTGAGAGTTTGAAACCACTCAAGATAAAATGGGGGGCAAGAGAAAAATAATAGAATTTCACTAACCTACATGCTAATTTCATTCTGCAGGGAAAAAGCAAAAATCCCAGGGAACACGCCAAGGCAGCTGGTCTAGGTGGGTTATGTGCTAGACATGTTCAGTTGTACTAAAAGATCACATCCATTTAAATAAAAAAGCTACGAAGAAGGTCAGAGAACTGAGGTAGGGCTGGACAGTGAGATCTCACTGTAAGCAGAAACTGTTGGAAGGGCAGAAGAGGATCAACGTGAAACAGCTGATTCCCAGGGAAGGGAAGCCTCTCACCTCCCAGTCCTCTATGGAACTCTGCCACTGAGCAATTTTGTCGATGTTCTCCAGCCGCCGCTTCCTCTCGTTGATGAGCCGGGCGACGTTCTTCATGGCGTTTAAGGCAGCCTCGACATCTTTAAAATCCCTGGGGATGGGCAGAGGTGTCAGACATGGCAAAACAGCACATGTGTGTTGTACCTGGCCTGCAAAGGAGGGCAGCCTTGCACGCCCTGGAGCTGGGGACTGAGTTCCACCTGCAGTCTGTCCCAGCTGTGCTGTGCTGGAAGTTGGAGGCACAGCTTGTCAGACTGTGCTGGTTTCGAGGAACAGATTATGGGCTTCTAACAAAAACAGGCCAGGTTTGGGAAAGGGAAGGGGTTAAATAATCAAGTTTAGCCACAGAGGTGTAAATATGAGTTGTTGGAAGAATCTCCAGGGCTTTCCAAGCCTCATTTTCTTTCTGCAACATAATACAACATATTCATTATGCCGCTGTTTCCACCCAGGGGCTGATCTGTCATGCAGAGGTGAGGCAGTTCAGCATTAACTGGCTTCATTTCAAATAGAAGCCGATGGCTTATCTGGAAGGGTAGGACAGAAGCTGATCTTCCCTCCCCCACACCATCTGCTGCCACCAGCTACTTCTGCTGAGTTCAGAGGGGAAAGGAGCTGAGCTGCACAACTTGGCTCTAAGGCAACTTTCAAAACATCTGTGCACTGCATTAAGGAGTTTTCTGCTCCGAGGTCAACTTCAGAAAACATGCTTAGAGATTTAACAAGACATGCTTAAAACCATTCTGGGAAATGCCAGGGCTGCAATTAGGAAGGTGAAATTAAGCCAAGCCACAATGGACCGATATCAACACTTTAATACAGATTTTTCATGTTTTATTTCTGTAGCTGATTATTTCAGATGCTTGATTAAGTGACAATTATTTGATGGAAAGGCAGGGCCTTCACCCTGAAACTGAGCAATGGATTTGGAAGCTTTGGAGCTGGTGCTGACAGGGCACTGAGTGTGTGTGGCCCGACTGCTGCAGGCCATGACTCCCCACTGGTGAGATGTAGCTATGTGGACATTTTGGGGTATATTCAACCAATGCTCTTGGAGACAAAGTTTTCACCACCACCAGAAACATGTAACTCCAGAGTATCTGTGTGCTGGTATCACAGACAGGTGAGCCAAATAAAATAGAAAAGTGCCATTATAAGGTGGACCTTGTAACTCCAGATCTGTAATAGACAGGAAAGCCCAGTGCTACTGTAATGGAAAAATACATATTTGACAGAAAAATACTTCTTTTCCTGGTTTCCACAAGGTAACCTCCAAGAACTGTGGTGCTGGCTACTCTTGGTAACTGCCCTCCATACAGGGCTCTCACAAAGCCATTTCCATGAGCACATCCCAGGTGGGCTGACCCACCTGTGCTGGGGGTTGGTGTACTTGAGCAGCTCAGCCAGCTGCAGGGGGTACTTGCAGATCTTCTGCACGGGGGTCAGCAGGAACCCGTCCAGGGAGATGTCGATCATCTTCTGCAGCAGCCGGCAGGCCTCGAAGAAGTAAACGTACTTGTTGACCTTGGTGAGGCGGGACAGCTCCATGCAGGCGTTGGGGTGGTTGTTGCAGTACTCAGAGTAGATCTGAAACTCTGTTTGCTGCAAGGGAAACGGAGGGATTCACTGGCCATGTTCCTCAGGGGGATGGCCTGGCTCAGACTCCCGTGTGTGTTCCCTGGGTAGGTCCTACTCCTGTGTCTCCATCTGGGGATTTGCAGCCTCCCCAGACTCTGAAGCCCAGAGACCTGGAGCTGGGGATGGGCAGGTGTGTTACAGGTTACAGCACATGCAGCTTCTCTGAGCCACCAGGACATTCCCATGTATCCTGGACTGTGCCCAGCTGAATGCTCTGAATGACTGGATCAGCTGCTGCTGATCCGGCACTGGCCTGGAAATACCATCCTGTAAACTCAAGTCCAGCTCAAAATTTTGGAATCTTCCTACGTTTTTGCCAAGGTCTGGCAGGGAGTGTAGTGTTCAGAAGCTGGGGCACTTTGAAAACACTCTTTCCACAGTCACAAGAGTTACAGGATGTTTAGTTGTGAGCAGGGGGAGTGGTTGAACAGGGTGGAGGGGGTGGGGTGTGGCATTTAGTTTGGTTGGGTGGGTCTTTTTAAAGAAAGCTTTGGTTCTGTCAGATCAATTCCTAAATTCTCTGGCCTAATCCACACTCAGCTACCCCTTTCCCATGAAGTAAAATTTACTTACATATTCCAAGAAGCATGAGCCAACCTCACTCAAATGTGGGTGGTCTTTGTTAAATTTCTTCTCTAGTGCTTTAACGAATTTCTTCTGGCACCTGTAGATGTCCTCAATATTCCCAAAGATTGTCTTCAGCTGTTCCTCAGTAAACATGTCAGCTCTCTTGCGGCACTGCTTAATGTAGCCCTGGGAGGAAACCAAACTGTAAACCTTCCTGGGCATGTGCTCTCTGGCCTCTGGCCAACAGAAAACCCCGGGGAATGCAGTCAGGTGTACAGCAGGTTCCTGCACCTCCTTCCTGCATAGGCTGTTATTTCCTCTAATGTCACCCCAAACATGGTAGAAATAGAAGCCAAGCCACAGACACATCACTGCCCTGCAGGATCCTGTAACCCACACTTGAAGGAGTCACAGAGCTGTTTTCCCTCCTGTTAAAAAGACCTTTATGTGGCTTCAGGCTATGGGATGTTCTGAGCCCAGCACTGACCCACTGATAGATTCAGGCCAGTTAAATCCAGCTGTGGATCTGGTTTGGATGTTTGTGTGGGAAGATGGCTGATTGACTCAGGGAGGAGGAGTGCACCAAGGACATGGGGACACTGCAGAGGCTTGTTTTATGTGGGTGCTGCTTTGCCCCAGCTACTCTCCTGGGAGCCACTGCACTTTTGTACCATTTCAGTAAAGAACTGTGTTCCTGCAGAACTCTCCTCAGTTACCTTGCCCAGGACCAGTGCATCTCTTTTAGGAGAGGTGTCCCAATACTCAGCATATTTGCAAGTGAAGGACCCATTTGGCATCCCCCAGTTGTTTTGATCTGAGCACAACTTGCCTGAGGGCTGGAGTTGCTGATTATATTAGCTTAGAACACATATTAGAGAGGACAGCAATGCTTAGACATTTACTTTTCTCTGGCTTGGGAAATTCAATTAATGCCATTTAATCAGAGCACAAGTGAGTGCTCCAAATGCCTCTGCATTTGGGATATTGCTGTAATGAATTGTCTTCTGTTTTCTGAGCATGTAATGCCAGCCAGCAGAGCAGGCTCTGAGGGAAATACAGTCTCATTTTCAGAAAAATTACCTGCTCAGGGTCCCTTTCTGGGCAAGAATGGGACATACTCCATTATCCTTCAGACAGGTTCTTACATTCACTTCCCCCTTTATTCTATTACCTCACAAATGTCCTTCAGGTGCTTGATATAGTCTCTCTCTGTGCTTATGATCTCATTGATGACGTTGGTCCTCATTTGGTCTTTGGTGGTCTGGCCCATCCCGAAGCGTCGGGAGTCGTCCTCTCTGCCCCCCTCCACCTTCAGGGGATAATCTTCCATGGGCTCATCCTGGTTCACCCGCAGCTGTGACAGACACACAAGATGGTCACAGTTTGTACTGCTAAACACAACTCTTCTAAGAGTTTGGGACAGTCAGACTGTTTGAATGGCAGATTAAGACTGAGTTTGGATTGGGTGTGAAGAGGGTGTGAAGAGGGCTGCTACCTGTATATTGCTCCTAGACTTATTTTCCCCTTGGGGAAGCTATGGCCAGACAGTCAGTTTGGGGAGGGTACTTTCAATCCACATGGCAGCTGCTCCCAATGTGTGATATGGGTGGTTTTAAGCAGGCATTTCTTGTGGACAGAAGTCTTCCAGGAAGACTACGTATAAAATCAGGACAAAAAGGGTTTATCAAGTGAAATTTCTCAGGTATGAGAGGGCACTTAGGGAGGGAGGGGGAAACCAGCAAATGGTTGGGTTTTTATCTAGCTTTACTGCTGTCATACTACCAATAACAGATGGACTCTTGGTTTTTGCTTCCCCAAGATTATTTAAAGAGAGTTCGTTGTTAATCTAAAAGCAGGTACAGCTCCCGGCGGGCACATAACGCGGGAAGAACGGCACTACATTCCAGGGCTTTGAGGGGCTCGCGGTCCCTTCCCAGTGCCCATCAGATGGCAGCACAGCACGAGCAGAGGAAAAGCCAGCCTTGCAGCCACACCGTCCCACAGAGTCTGTTTAGTCAACAGCTGCAAAGGACCCGAGCTAAAGCAGGCAAGTGTCGCTGCATTTCCCTCAGGAGCTTTCTTTTTTGTAGCTCTACTGTAGCTCTCCAAGTGCCCACGAGAATACTTTGACCGTGACTCAAATGATCAATCTCAGCACAGAGAAAAGTGAGATATGAAGTAGAAACACGTATAACTATAGGAATTTTTAGTACAATGACACAGAACTGCTTTAAACCTTTAATGTAGCTTCCTCCAGGCACGATTACTTACCCCTTGATACAAATACATCTACATACAGCAAGAGTGCATACTCCCTCCCTTGTCAACATAGGCCCAAATTACATGTACTCACTATTTGCAGCTGCTGAAGCCCTCAAGATGAGCAATCCTGGTTTGCCTTCACTGTGAGCAGAGCAACACTGGCAAGTCTTAAACTCAGACCTTGGCTTGAAACTTGTGTGGAGTAACTGAGAGACCTGCAGACTGACCCAAGCTCCCAGACAAGACATCCCTCCCCGCAGGAGCTTCAGACCTCTCCGTAATTAGCAGGAAATCTCTGCTCGGATGCTTGAATAAGTATTGTAATTACTCTGCTAAAAGAATTTGTTACTCTGCATCCCTAATGGCTGGCACTATTCCGCTTTCCCTTAGGATATCATCGCAGGTTTTGCCAGCCAGGACAATTCTACTTGTCAGTAACATGAAAGAAAATAAGGCCCGTGTTTTGACTGAAAAAAAGGGGGAAAAAAAAGTGCTGTCCCCACCAGTGCTGAGAGTTTGGTCCTGGCAATTGCAAGAAAACTTCACCGTTTGTAGTAATTATCCAGCTGACACCCTCTCCTGCAACCCATAATAAAGTATTTCAAAACTTTCATAGCACTATCTGCCCCACTTCTCCAAGGACACCAGATCACCTCCTGTCACCTCTTTTCACGCTTCACCTGGTTTTGGGTCATTTGTGATCTCAAGTGACCTGGATAAAGAGCTAAAGGGCTGAGAATCTCTGCCCTTAGGCACCTAATTGCCTTTGCACTACTGAGGAGCTGCCCTGAGGTGGTGAAAGCAGTGAGGCACCCACACACACAGTCACAGCCTGGAGAAAGGAAAAAAGGCTTTCTCCTCACAGCAGGAAAGGGGGGTACAGCAGTTACCGCACTCCTGGTTTCCCCCCCACTTGCCCTGGAAGTTCAGATGTGTTTTAGAAGCTCTGCTGGAAATGAACCCAGCCTCTGCAGAGTGCAGCTGGGACTGTCTGGGCTCCTCTGCACAGCTATTTCTGTATGGGCTTTATAGCTGGCACCAAGGGAGAGCCTTGGCCCAAAAGCACTGAATGTCTCATATTGCCCTATATCAGTTGTCCCACATGACCTCCAAGACATTTTATGTGTTTCAGTGCCTGGAATACAGTGCTGTGTGATAGCCCAGCAGCCTGACAGGCTGGAAGGTACACGTGTGAGTCAGGTGGTCACATATGTGGCATTGCACTGGCCCCAGCACCAGATGGAGAAAGCTGAATTTGGTGCCATGCTCATCCATATTGTCTAAGTGGACACTGGAGACCTCTGCCAGCTGCATCTGGGATTCCTTTAGGAGAGTGTTGCTCATTCCTGGCAGGGGATGCCACATGCTTGGGCCAAAACTAAGCAATACACATACCTGTAAGCAGGAACCCAGGCTACCACCACCCTCCCCAGCTGGCACAGCTCAGCTTAGCTCTGGTCTGGAGCTCAACCACCCTTGCCATGATTTACTTACGCTGAGTGAGCTCACACTGGAGGCAGCTCAGCCAGGAGGGCACAATGTACCACAGCCACATGTAGAGGAACAGAATCACAGAATCAGAGAATCAACCGGGTTGGAAAAGACCTCTGAGATCATCAAGTCCAACCCTTGATCCAACCCCGCCGTGGTTCCCAGACCATGGCACTGATGCCACATCCAGTCTCATCTTAAAAACCTCCAGGGATGATGAATCCACCACCTCCCTGGGCAGCCCATTCCAATGTCTCATTACCCTCTCTGTAAAAAATTTCTTCTTAATATCCAGCCTAAACCTCCCCTGGCAGAGCTTAAGACCGTGCCCTCTTGTCTTGCTTATAGCTGCCTGGGAGAAGAGACCAACCCCCACTGGCAACTGGGAGTTGCAGAGAGTGATGAGGTCTCCCCTGAGCCTCCTCTTCTCCAGGCTGAACAGCCCCAGCTCCCTCAGCCTCTCCTCACAGCACTTGTGCTCCAGTCCCTTCCCCAGCCTCGTTGCTCTCCTCTGGACCTGCTCCAGCCCCTCAATGTCCTTCCTGAACTGAGGGCCCAGAACTGGACACAGCACTCCAGGGGTGGCCTCACCAGCGCTGAGTACAGGGGGACAATCACTGCCCTGGACCTGTTAGCCACACTGTTCCATTGGCCTTCTTGGCCACCTGGGCACACGCTGGCTCATGTTCAGCTTCCTGTCAATCCAAACTCTGAAGTAACAGAATAGTAACAGTAATGCTGAAGCAATTGTCTCTTGCAGTGAAAGTGCTCAAGGAGTCACCACAGAACATTAAACACGGAGAAAAAGAAAAAACACTTGATGCTAATGGAGAGGCACAAAGAAAGAGGAAGCTCTTACCCGAACAAAGCTGGCTGGAAACCAGCCTTCGCTGTCCAGGATCCTCCCCCACCACCACTCCTTGTTGGTCGCATCCATCACTTCAATGACATCGCCGGCCTTGAATCCCAGCTCCTGGTCATCCATGGTGACATGGTCCCACAGGGCTTCTGCATACACCACGCTGCCATCGCTGATGAGCTGTGGGAGAGCAAGTCACACTGTCAGTCCCTCCAGGAAAGCAGCACCGTGTGCCCAGTGGCTGCAGCTTTGGCACCAGCAGCCACGTGCTGGTATCTGTGTACTCCCCACGAGCAGCGTGCAAAGGAGTTGGGGCTCGTCTGGCAGGTGCTTTGGCTGACCCTGCTCTCAACAGCATTTGTTCAGAATCACTTGGACACAGGAAAAACATAATTATAAAAAACATAAGTTTGATGCTCTGGAATTCATACTGGTGACTTTGCCTCAGCCAGCAAACAAGGCTCAGTGGTACCTTGTTTGTGGGGGATGCTCTGGTGCTGCCAGTACAGACCTGCTTTTGAAAACCTTGAAATCAAACCCTGAGCACCAATATTTAGAGACATACGTCAGAGCAGAAAGCATTCTGAGGCCTCAGAGCTACTCTGGGATGGATAGAGACTGAAGTCTTTATTTAAAGTGGTTAAACTTAGCAGTTAAGCTGGTTAGAATGAGTCTCCTGGAGAGTTTAAGCAATTATACTGAGGAACAACAGTTATTTACTACATGCCCCACAAAGGCCCTACTCTAGGAAAAACAGAACCCCCAACAATTAACAAAAACAAACCAACATCAAACCCCACAGGGCTAGAAGCTGAAAGGGGGCTCCTGAGCACAGTGTTGCTGTGCCTGATGCCATTCTTGACCATTGACACCTCAGCTCTGGTGTAGCCAAGTTACAGGGGTGTATTTGTGGGCTGGTCCTGCTGGCCACTACAGCAGGAGTGCCTGGCTGATGCCACCAGTGTATCAGGTCAGTCCCCTTTGGATTTCAACAACTACAGAGCACATGCACAGAATTCTTGGGGCCTGAGACTGTCTGAACACCAAGGATTTCCCCAGGAAAGCAGAGTGTACACTGGAGTCCTGCTAAAAAGGACTTGGTGGTTGTGGAGTGGCAGTGAAGCCCTGTTTTTCTCCAGGAAAATGGTGCAATGATGAATTATGGGAAGACAATGTCAAGACAGTCTATGAGGCTCAAGGGAGAAAGAGGAAAGCTGTACAAACCCCACTGTCCCTGGTATACCTCCCAGCACTCAGTAGTGTCACCACAGCACATAAAACACGGGCTATCCCCACACCTTGGGCTGCTCAGTCACCCGTAGTTATCTGGGTTACTGGTTGTGCCTCTCCACAAAGGAGACAGAAGCATGTTGTAAAAGAACGTCAGGATAATCGTGCGCTGAGTAAATCAGAAGAGAGTTAACGAGGCATTTGAAAGAAAATTCAAATGCAGTCTGCCTTTGGATAGCAAATGGCCCTTCACTGAACCAGAAACAGCTTAATGCAGTGTTTCCATTCTGACAAAAATAACAGGATGATGGGGAAGGAGAGGGTGAGAGGTTCCCACTTATCTACACAGCCAGTGTGCAGCTAGAGCTTGGTGGGATGCAGTGGAATGATATTATGTATATCTCCGTGGAGGCAGGGGATGGAGATCCATGGGGCAGCAAAGACACAAAGGGTTACCGATGTGTTAGAAACCACAGAAGTGCCTGAGAATGGTCATGTAAAAATTAGAGCTTCTCCCCACAAAAACATGGCAGGATCAACCCAACTGAAGTGCATCTACACCAATGCACAGGACGGGCAACAAACAGGAGGAGCTGGACAACCCTGTGTAGCAGGAAAACTAGGATACAGCTGCCATCACAGAAACACGATGGGATGACTCACAACTGGAGTGCTGCAGTGGATGGCCTTCAGAAGGGACAGGCATCGAAGGAGAGGTGATGGGAGGGCTCTGTATGTGAGGGAGTGCTTTGACTGTCAAGAGCTTGATGTTGGTGACAGTAGGGTTGAGTATTCCCCCCCTCTCATGAGGAGCAACAGAGGGGCAGGCACTAGTCTCTCCTCAGTGACAGAACCCAAGGGAACGGCCTGGAGTTGTCTCAGGGGAGGTTGAGGTTGGATATTAGGAAAATGTTCTTCCCCCAGAGGGTGGTTGGGCACTGAACAGGCTCCCCAGGGCAGTGGGCACAGCACCAAGGCTGCCAGAGCTCCAGGAGTGTTTGGACAGTGCTCTCAGGCACAGGGTGTGACTATTGGGGAGGGTCCTGTACAGGGCCAGGAGTTGGACTCGATCCCTGTGGGTCCCTTCCAACTCAGGATATCTGTGATTTTATGAATATATTTACCCATGATCTGGATGAAGGGATTGAGTGCACCCTCAGTAATTTAGAGGTTTTAGCTTTTTAACGTAAAGCTGTGATGACTAGAGGAGGGAAGAGAGTGGATGTAAAAGTGTGTATTTTCCCAAACTGGGCTATCAGAGTTCAGCCCAGAGCAGCAGCTGGGCTGTGGGTGACAGTGGGTGTTGGCCACTGCCAGAAAAGAGCTGTGCCGCTGTTTGAGCAATCCACCTGTGCACAACCCATCCACTTGCTCTGGAGTCCAACTGCAGTGACCTGTGCCTGTGCAGACCCCGAGCTGAGCCCAGCTCCTCCCTGCTGCAGGAGGGGGAGAGCAGTGACAGGGTGAGGGGGTGGCTAGAGCCCAGCAAGCCCAGCACTTGGCCACCCCTATGGAGGAGAGCTGATTAAATGAACTGAGTGCCGGGCAGTCCCCTGCACTTAGGTGAGCCTTACCACCAGGTCAGGCTGCAGCTGCACCATGCCATGCTGAGTTACACATCCCTGGGGGTAAGGGATGGCTGTTGCTCAGGAAACAGGCATCAGCTAATAAACCTTTGGGAAGAGTGGCATTCAGGAGCCTTTTCAACATACAAACTGTGACCAGCACATAGAGAACATGGCTCCTTCTGAGACAAAATACCCTTGCAGTGTGCTTAGATATGCCACTCTGGATCAGCACTCTGAGTATGATGTGGTAGCTGGCACACATGCCACAGCCATGACCAGAGATTCACTGGACTTCCTCTAGCACTCTGAAGATCACACAGCCAGAGCACTGATGATGTGAAGGCATTAATACCTCATGGTACCTGTCACATCTTGGTATCTTGATGACAAGATGAGAGACCAGGCCTGACATAGCACTGACAGCATGTAGGGCTGATACACCCAGCTCACAAGGGGACAGAGCCACATGGTTCTACTCGGAGCCACTGAAAGCCATGGGGCTGACTGGAGAACCCTCAGCTGGTATTTTAATCCATCCATTAATATTAATATCTTAAATTTTCTCTATTCAACAACAGCCATACTGTGGATATGATTTCGAAAGTACAGAAAGTCACAAACTGCAGAATCACCAGCCTGGCCACACAGCCACAGGCAAGCAGGCAAGACACCATCAGATAGTTCTTGTGCAAAGGAGTAAATAAAATACACCTGAAATATAGGCCAGGGTCTGCTTAACTGACGCCAAACACCATGTTTGTAGGGAGGAATGATCCATATGGAATAAAGCATGAAATCAAGAGCAAAAAAATATTCCATCTGTGCTTGTCTCATTTCATTTAGTACGGCAGCACTTGACACACCTCCCTGTGTTCAGGCTGACAGGCTCTGCCCGGTCCCCTCCCTGCCCTGCTCCTGTCTGTGCCTGTCCACCAGGATGGGCAGGGCAGCCCTGGGTGCTGAGCAGTGCTCAGTCACCACTGTGGGCAAGGCTCATGTTTCTGTCAGCCCCCAGTGTAGGCTGTACCTTATACTATTATTTTCCATTGTATCCAGTCCAATTCCTAGGCTGACACAGAAATACCGAACACCTCCAGGCAAACAGCCCCTTTCCCAGAGCAGGCACTAATTTCCATGGCACAGGAGCACCTACAGTGGCACATGACAGTGCAGCAAGCAGAGCTGCCTCCTGCAGCTTCCTGTCCCAGGGGCTGCTGCTACTGAGGGAAAAGGGTCAGGACTCTCCCTGTCCCAGGAAGGATAAAACAACAACAGAGAAAAGATTTTCTGCAAAATGTGTCAGAATGTGGCACAATCAAGCAGCCATACTGCAAGAGCTGCTTAGCTTCCAGAGGAGCACGTATTCCAGGGAATGCTCACCATTGCCAAGCAGGGCAGCTCCTCGGCTCCACTCACCACAGGTTTTGATCTTTGCAATTAAAGCAAGGTTTGAAAAGCAACTATTCATTTCCATATGAAACAACATTCATGTGCTGGTTTTGTAAGATCGAGGACAACTCAGTACATGTTCTTGAAGAGCCCTAAACCAGTGTCTAGAAGAGAAACATTAGGAGACGGAGAATGCAAACCAGCCACCCCACAGCTGCTTTAGCTCCCGAGGCTGGCAGAGGGGAAAACAAAGAGAAATTGGCTTTTTTTTTTGTTTGACAACATTTAAGTTTGTAGACAACAGCGTTTGCAACCCAAAGGCAACACTAACACCAATGCTTTCAAAACCGATGCCAGCTCTGCTACTCTCTGGAATTCTGTGCTTTCCCCACTGCCTGTGCAGCTCCAGCCTCCCACTCCCTCACAGAGCAGGCACGTGCTGAGGGCAGGTGCTGGTGAAGGTGCTGGGCCAGGTTCCTCCACGTGCCACAGACAGATGGAGGGGGAGGATTGAATTATCTCTCCTCCGAGCAATGTCTGCAGAGAGGCTGCCAAGGAGCAGACACAGCCAGGGCTGCTGCACGTAGCTGCCCCAAATTAAGTCCATTACATGTGGGCAAACAGACCTGGCATGTCAAGGCCCACATCTGTGGGCTTGTTTGCATTCCAGCTACCCAGTCCCTGTCTGTCTCAGGCTGGACACCTTGACTTAATTACCTTGTATGTCCTGGTCTTGTTCTGACAGGAGCTCCAGGCAGTATTAACAGAGATAAAAGATCTCAACAACTTACAGAAGGAGGGATGAAGATGCCTTTAGGAAATATTTATCTTTGAGCTACTGGTTTCCATTTGAATAAAATTTGAATAGCTTTCTCTTGACAATGCCAAGTACACTGGATCATACAGAGCTAAAAAATAAACCCAGGAGCATCAAAAGAACTAGGAAAAGGGAAGTTCAGGAATTTCAATAAAATGGCATTTATTTTTCAGCTCTGTGACCCTAAAACAGACACATTCCATGAAGAGCACCTGAATCTAAGCCCTTCCTGGTGAGCTAAAATGGTTGCCATGAAGCCTGTGTTCCTTGCCTGACCACCCCAGAACTTGTGTGTTACAGATTGAAGCTGAACTGGGTCAGCACATCAAACATTTAAGCCCTGCAGCAGTTCTGACCCCAGAGGCAAAGCTCTCCCTCCCAGCTCCAGCTCCTTCACCAGTCACTCTGCTTCCAGAGCTTCTCCTCTGCCTCTCTCATGCAACATAGAGGAGTTATGCACTTGCCCCAAAGTAGTGCTTCATTCACACAAATACTTATTTTCTCTGAAAGTGGGCAGAAGCCAGCTGGCCTCTGCCTTGAACTGAACCCGCGGGATTGTTTTCAAATTGTCCTGACAGCTTGCTCTTGAGCTTCCTCTCAAAACTTTCAGCTTCCTTTCTAATGATGGACAACAGAGATTAAATTTATCTTGTAGATCTTCTGTCATCTGAGCAGCAGGCACTGAGTCTGAACAAGTTATCTTGGTTGTCTTTTTGGAGCATCTCCCCTCTGTGGGGAGAGACAGGCACCCCAGGGAGGGTTCATCTTCAGCATCTATCTTAGCATGATGAGATAACCAAGCCCCTGGGGTTCCTGTCTCCCCTCACTGCCAGGCAGGAATTAGGGCTAGCTGTGCTAGACTAGACTTGCTGCCTGGCTCCAGGGTGCCAGAACCACTGACACGACTCTGCAGCCACTGCAAACACTTCATTGCGCCTCGCTGCTCCTCTGCCTACATGTTTCAGGGTAACATGAGCCCTCCCTGCCAATGTGACAGCGGGCACGTGTCCCCACGTGGGCAGAGGGTCACGTCCATGGCTTCAGAGGCACAGACCCACACACTGTGCCCCCAGTCAAGCCGTGCCCTCGGCATTTGTTGCCCTTTTGCCTACAGTGTCAGCTGCATATTTTTCAGCACAGATTTTTGAGACTGATTAAAGATAGAGGAGGACTCTCAGGCATTTACCAAACACTGCAGATCTCCATTCAAAATATTTTAATTTGACAGTGATTCTCTTTAGCAAATCTGAGATGCCAGTCAATGAAGTTCTTAATCCAGCCAAGTGTGCTCCACTGATACTCCACAGGGCTGCTTTTTTAATCAGTGCCTGTAGTTAAACTCCTCATGTGACATCTAGTACAGCTGCCTCCATTTACCAAACATTCAAAATTTGTCATCACATTTATTTGGTAAGAACTATTTTCCACAAAACCATTCTGACTGACATTAATTACATTATTCCCTTTTATTTATATCATCTGAGCCCTGATTCCCCCCTCAGAAGTGGCTTAAACAGATGGGAAGAGGAGGAGGGTCCCCCACAGGAGAAGGAGAAGCTTTGAAAGCTGCCTTTATGGAGTGCTCCAGGAGGAGGGAAGCAGCCCTGGTGGAAGGCAGAGCTCTGCCTCGTGTTATCCGGACCCGCGTGTGCGGAGCACGGCCTGAGGGAGCCTTGCCAGGGGCACGTCCACCTGAGTCCCACTAAATGGGATTCTTCAAACTCCAGAGTGGCACAAGAAGTTCTCAGTTCCTCACCTAAGATGTGGGAGCTGATTATTATAATGCAAAACAAATCAACTGCAATTGCTTTCGACCATTTTACTTTTACCTGAAATAGCCAGGAAAGTTCTTACCAAAGGGTGGGGATAGTTACCTGTGGCTGAGGACACCTAAGTCCTCTAGGTCCTGTCAGTGCCCTCAGTACTCCAACCACGACCTGTATAACAAGAGAACCTGCTAACTTGGGGAACTAACATCCTTAAGTTTTGGCATAAGGAAACAACAGGAGCAAAGCCCTTCTCAAAGCTCTCAGTGCTCTGTGACAGGTTGTCTTTGTATCACATTTTATAGTTGCAGTTGCTGGCAGCACGAGCAGTAAGTAAAGTTGTGAAGTAGCTTCCACTTTAACCTGTCATACAAGTTTCCAGAGGTCACTTGTTTAAACTTCCATAAGACATTTATTTTCTGGTATAAGTGAAATACATTTGCTCTCTTTCTAAACAAGCGGATACAGTGCTGAATGGCAGGGTGACAAAATGGCAAATGAAACTCTCTGTGACAAGCAATAACTACCACGAGTGACTGACTAAATGAGCTGCTCCTCAGGAATGTCTCTGTAGACCCATTTAAAAAACATCTCCACCAGGGTCAGAAAGTCCAAATGTCAGGAATGACTCAGAAAGGCAGAGGAGAACTAGGCAAGGCACAAAGAGCATCACAAATCAAATGTGGGAAGAGTTTCTAGGCTAGTACAAGCTGAACAGACCTTGAAGCTGCAACAGAGACGGGTGGATGGAGGATGGCCATGAGCTGAAGGCTTACAAAGAGGTTATTCCTAAGGCAAAGCTCCCGGGAGCCCAGTGAAATCACTGGGCAAGAAGTTTGGTACAAAAGCACTGCCTTTTCCCTGTGGTGCATAATTAAGCTGTGCCACAGGGAGCCCCACAGCCAAACACAGAGATGATTTAAAAAGAGATTAAGCAAATGTACGTCCTTCAGGGCCATTTAAACACATCCTATCTGGATACAGCCCATCAAGGACCTTAAACACACGTGGGAAGGCACACAAGGGAAAGAGCCAGGCCACACTTGCCTCTATCCCTGAGCAGTTACCCAAGTCACAGGTAAAAGTGTTTCTGCTGGCCTGCAGACCTGGCCTTAGGACATTAGGGTAGTAAAAAACACAAAAGGAAAGAAATGTTGACTAATATGAAAATGTTAACAGATACATTCCATGAGGTACAGCAACATCCTCGTTCAGGTGGAAACTGTTATGACATGGTGCATTTGGCAGGGAGAAATAGTTTTTTAAAGCCATTAAGCAAATGCAGGTCAAAAACTCAAACACCGTGAGCTTGAGCAGCTTGTGGATCTCAGTAGTTTGCAGTGTATGTGAAGGTTTTTATGTGAAAGGGAGGATGAAAGTTTACCCAGGTGTAGTAGTTTAAACCTGGCTGTTCAGACACTGCCTGGGAGAAAGAGTCCCTGAACACAGGTCACAGGAGTGAGTATGTGCTACATCCTCACTCAAAACATTCAGAAAGACTTTTACAACCAAGAGCTCGAAGGACCTCAAAACCTCCTTAAAGCCAGAGAACTTAAGTCATTCCAAAGCTCTCAATCAGCTTAAACAGCTTAAACTCATCGAAGGCCCTACAGTGTTTTAAGCATTTTAAACCCATCTAAAGCCTTAAAGTGGCTTAAGGAGCTTGAAATACTCTAAGGTTTAAAAGTGGTTTAAGAATCTCTAACTTTTGGCTAACCCCCTTCTCATACCTCCCCCAGTTGTGGCACCCATCACTCCAGGGTTAAGGCAGCATCCAAGTGCCACAGTCTCATTCACCCCAAACAGCCCAGATGCAGCTGTAACAGCATCTGGAAATTATCCACATGCTCTTCTCCTACTTTCTTTGGTTTCAAAGACTGGAAAGGAGCCTGGGATTGAACTCTCACGTTTGAACAAGACTCTGACCTAGGGCTCTCATATCTACAAAGTTTGTATCTTCTGGTTCCAGCTTGGCTGTGGATAAAAACCATGTCAGACTGCTTGATTCTCCTCTTCACCTCACCAAGAGCTCTGAAGTCCACAGTCACTGCAGAGGATGAAGCAAACCTGGTTAACATATTTTTGCATTTTCTGATGCCCTGATTTTAAACATACAACTTGGGAATGGAAACAGCCCAGGATGTTTCTGTGTGGCTGTTCTCACATTTGAGTGATTGCTGTTGCATCTTTTTTACACTACCGCTTCTCAGACTCCCAAATAGAAACTATATTCTTCAGAAAATTTTATTTAATGCTACATTAACACATTTCTATGTCATTTATGCTTTCCCCACTCTTCTCTTGCTGCTGCTGCAACATCACCCCTCCTCTCCACACTCCTACCAGCACATCCCCTTGGGACATTTCCCATCCCTTTCCCTCTCTGCAGGATAGTTCCCAATTCCACGGCCTCTCCCATGACTTAATTTTGCAATTTTTCCTTTCTACCTCCTTTTTTGCCTTCTCTTTCACCATTATTTCTTTGGACAAATGAGAATTATACTTTACAGATCCCTCAGGACAATGCATCCAAATCAGCTCAGCTGCAACTCATATGACACAGGGATTTATTGAGCATAAATGCTGCATCCTTACTTCTTGCAGAAGGAAAGGAAAAGGAACCATGCAGGTCCCAGAGCTCTCTGCCCACTGACTGACTGTTGCTATGCCCTTCCCCCAGGAGATACAGCAAGTTACAGCTCAAAGGCAAATTAATCTAAATTTGTTTTACAAATAAGGTTAAAGAAAACATTTTAAAGCAGATACAAACTGCATTGCCAGCAAACCTCTCTGAATCATCAAAAGGTCAGCATCTCTTTGGGCTCACAGTGGGCAGGAAGCCAGAAACATAGAGTATGGCTTTCCTTTTCATGTGTGTGCATGATTTAATTTTAATGGAACACACTGAAATGATTTTTATTGCTCCTATCTCCTGTGAAAACATCTCCCTGGATTAAACTGCCCAAGTGTGTACATCACTGGTAGGTGCTGGCAGACATGATGGGCCAACAGAGATTGTTTATCATTTCCATGGCGTGGCTCAGAGATGGTCTCTCTGCCTCAAAAGACCCACACACAGTTTAGGAGTCATTTCTTTTCCTCACCTCCTGAAAGAGAAACCCCGCAGGGTTTTTTGGTGACCCAATACTTATGATTTCCATCCCCCTTGCCCCTTTCTGATCTCTTTCCCAATGCTCACACACTGGGTTGGATCCTTTCTTCACTGAACTAAGAATTGCTCTCTTTGAAAATGGGGCAGAGAAAAATCTGAATAACAGATAGAGATGAGGAAAAGAACAAAAAAACCCTTGATAATGTCTCACTGTCAGGCAAAGGAGGCTTCCTAAGCCTTTGTTTTTGGTTAGAATCTGTAAATATAAAAATTAGTCATTTCTTTTGTAGTCCTTATAGAAGGTTCTTCAAGCTATGTACACTTATGAAAAAAAAGCCACGAACCTTTTCTTATTGCAAGTGTCCTGTGCTAGGTAAAGAAGATTGGTTGAGGAAACAGCAGGTTCCTGGGATCTTCTGAGATCCTGTACTATCATGCTTTTAAATATATCCACTTTATTAATTTGTCTCACATCCACAAGCTCTGGATGAAGAGACTTAATGGCCCAAACAAAGCTAAGGCCTCCAATCAGAACAACATTCCTGTTTCCAAGACCACCTTGTAAACAAGCCCTCTAACTGTGGAAGACCAAAGCACCTGCTGCTCTTCCTGCAGGATGTGACTTCTCTAGCCCAAGGAGGACAAGGTCACACATCTCCTGTTCTGCACAGGCTCTCCTTTCAGTTGCCCTGACTCCCTGCACAACCCTCCCATACTGGCCACGGGCTTTTCAGCAGACAAAGCGGTTTTGTAGAGGCAGCTCAGTGCAGAGCACGTTCTGGTAGGTCAGGCAGTAATGGGATATTGCCATTCCCAACACTCCTGTCTTGGCACCCAGTGCAAATCTTCTCACCACGTAATTAGATAATGCTTACTATAACAAGTCTTGACTCCTGGGCACTACAGGTGACGCTAAAAATACTAAGTCATGATTCCTTAGGAGCCTGTCTTTTCTTAATCTCCTGCTGGAACTATTTCATTTGGTGAGGTGAGGAAAGCTGTGTTAGGCTGCTGCTGAGAGATCCTGGTGTGGCTCTTTGGATTCCCACGTGATGCCCATACACAGTGTTTGTATTTCCATAAAAAGTTTGCCACAACTCTGCAGATACTCAACATGCCAAGATGGACAAGATCACAGTTCAAAACAACCACAAGCAGTCAAACCCTGCTCTACTGTGCTGTTCAGAGCCACATTACCATGAAGGCTATAGACACTGGGGCTATAAATAACACTGAGGTCCTGCCCCCGCACGGTGGTCACTACAAACCAGCACAGCTTAGAAGACAGCATGCTAATTCCATTCTTGTGTTGATATCCCTAATGGATGCAATGCTGAACAGGCACAAGATTCTAAAGTGTGAGTGCCATGGGGGTTTGCTCCATGCCCTGTGTCACCTTGGCTTTGTCCAGCAGACTGCTCTGGATAGGAACTGCTGTGGGTAGGATGGAGAGGGCTGAAGGCAGCTGCTGTTCCCCCAGGTGCTGGAGGCTCTACTTGCTCTGCCACCAAGGGACAGCAGAGATTCAGGTGCCCAGTGTGAAGCTGGTGCTCTTTGGAGGGGAAAGCATGCTGGAAGTGGCTGTGCTAGGGTCCCTCTCCCTGGAAGGAGAAGGGGAAGACATGGGGACCTTCGTGCTGCAGTGGGATGTGTGGGACCAGAGCCCCACACCACGCCCTTGTTCCAGAGGGGCCAGATCTGCTGGGCAGCTGCAAAGGAGAGCAAACTCCTCAGTTTCCCTCTCTGAAGTCCTTCACACCTGACTGACTCCTCTGTTGAAAGGCTGATTAACATACTTTTGGTACCTGGGGAGACATATTTCTTGTAGCACCTTCAGCATAGCTGAGCTTATCACACTTATCAATTACAAATGCAGAAAGCCTGCATGCACATGATAGGACAGAGAAAGCCACTGTGGTGTGAGGCAGGTCCACCCCACCTCTTTGAGTCCCATTTCTCCACTGCCAAAAGCAGACACAGAGTGGTTGCACTATATCTGACAACCACAGTCATGCCTGGAGTAATACCAGCAAAAGAACAAATACAAAGACTCATATAAGACATAATTTTATTCCAGAGTTTCCAGCACATTCTGTAGTTAACAAGGCCAGTGACACAGCATTCAATAACAAGTATTCCCCCCTTGAGATCTTTCTTTAACCTGCGTAATGGGACTTCTTTTGTTGCTTTTTTTCCCCTTTAAATAAAAACACTGGAAGCATTAATTAAAAGTAATTGTTGATGGTATCATCCTAAGTGCTTACTGTGTTTCTTATCTGGCCAGCTCATGCCTTGGATTCCAAGAATAAATCACAAAGACAGCAGATACCACATATCACCACAGAAATGAGTTTAGCCTGGGAGAACAAATTAAGCAAAGATAAAATCTAAAGCCCAGATCTCCCTTCGGAAATGATGTCTTGGTCTCACTCCTGTTCACAGATGCTCTTTGCACTCAAAGCAAAGCAGCAGCAGAGCAAAGCTCTTGCCTTTTCAACCTTCTGGTGAACTTGCCCCACCCAAGGGCAACACAGACTCCCCACGGGGGTCGGGGCAGCAGCACCTGCCCTGTCCCTGCACGGTCCCTCCCCACCCCGCTGGGGCACTGCAGGGGCAGCGGGGAAGGGGGGAGGCACAGCCCACCCAGCACCCCGGGAGGAGGAGCAGGACTTGTCCCGTGGCCACACAAGGGCCCGGCTGCCATGACCTGCTCTGCAGCAGGAGCAGAGCACAGCAGGCACCAGGCACCACAACTGCTTTGCAGGGAGACAGGGACTGTGCTGCTCCCCCCGGGGCTGTGTCCCCAGTGCTATGGCAGAGTCTGATGTTCAGATGATTGCAGGGAAGGCAATCACAGCCTCCCTGCAGAGCACCCAGCTCGTGTCAAATAAGTGCACTGAGAGCAGACTGAAAAACACAACAGAAATGTCAGAAGCCTCTCCTTCCCCATCATCCCTCTATCACCATCTACAGCTCCTGCACATGGTTCAGGGATCCTTCATCAGCTCTTTTTTTCCTGGGCTTTATCGGCCATCACAGCTTCTTCAGCCAAGATGTGAGGCAGGCTTGAGTGAGTCACAGCTAATATCAGACTGATTAACACTTACATGTCAACTGCAGCTTCCAGCTGAATGTGTACAGCAGCAGGGGAAGCTCAGGATGGGGACAAACACTGGGTTCCCCATGACAAAACTCGACACAGATACTTCAGGAATAGTCATGTATCAAGAACCTAGACAAGTGTTAGAAAGAGAAAATTAAAATTCACCCAACATTAAATATCAAGAGGAAAAGTATTCCCAGGCTCTTAGCAACCAGCATTAACACCTGTGGCAGGCAGTGTTGTAACACATATTTCCAAAGGGTACTCTCTAATCTTGCTATTTTTCTGATCAGAGTTCTTAAATGCAAGAACAATCCTACTGTTTTTGCTCCCAGCTGTTCTGGTATGAACAATCTGGTGAAATTTCCCCCAGCAGGGAAGGGGGAGGCAATTTCACCAGAGGTCCCATTATTTTTTCCTATAACATACTTTTCTTCCTCATTGTCCTAGACTCCCCACAGGCCTTGAAGAAAACAGTTCTTTGTTTTAGTTCTCTAGCAGCAGGCAGCTGAGGAAGGCTCCAGCCCTTTCCATCAATAACTACAACACTTCCCAGAGAGGAGAGCTGCCCTGCAGGAAGCAGTGTGGCAGCTCTGCACCTCAGAAGCATCCAACTCACATCATTCCTGAGACTTCCATTTTCTTCCCAGTATCAGCAGTGAGCATTTTGGGGCTCTGGATCAGCTGTTACAGGACACTCCTCCCTCTGCCATTACATGCACTGGCTCCTGCTGCACAAGCTTTGATGTGTCACAGCAGCAAAGGCAAACAGCTCTGGCTCCCACAGACACAGCCCCTGCAGCTGGGCAGAGCAGAGGGAGTTTTTTGGGAACAAGGACACTGTAACAGGTGTTGTGTAGGTGTGGTAAAAGTGGACCAGAGACAGAAGGGGAGGAGGAGGTTGCAGTGTTGTGGGAGCTGTGCCTGCCCTGGGGTACAGACATCACCAGGTTTGGTATTCAATCCCTTCCAAACCAGCAGAGCCCTTCAGCGACCAACAGGAACAGGGTGCCCCCGAACTGAGCAGGCAGCAGGGGGTGAACGACTTCATCACCACGACCAGCTCCAGCTAATCAATTTTGCAGGACACTAAATAAAAAGAAGTTTCTGGAAAACTTCCCTGAAGTACCTTCTTATGCAGAGTGTAAAAGAGAAGTACAGTCTCCAGTTCAGTGACAAAAGCCACCCAAGGAGCATTTCAGTGACGTGGCACTGAGCTAAACAAGAACATGAGTCACTTTGTGATCTAGGATCAGTCTGGGCTGGCAGACATTTGTGCTTAGCTTACCAGCTGCCCCACATGGCTCCTACATGTTGAGCCAAACACTGGCATTATGAATGGAGCCAATCTACCAGATGCTCTTCAGAGCTACGTGTGTGTGTGTGTGTGTGTGTGTGTGTGTGCAGGCCCTGTGAGTAACTGCAGTTCTCGTCTAACATCAGATTTTTTGCACTATTTCAAGATACAGAACAGGCGAGACAGCAACAACTGAGAATTCAAACACAGTGCAGGGGTTGCCACGATGCTGAGGCCTCTTACTGCTCCTACTAGACAGGGGGCAAGAGCTTCTGAACCTCAAGCACTTTCAGAGCCTGCTCAAACCTTACGCAAGATCTGCCCTGACAAGCAGCAGCCAAAAGCTTTCTGTCACTGACACCTACAACCCCAAAGCCATACTTTGGTCCCTCATCTGTCACTTGAAGACTGAGGTATACATTCACATCATTCACTTGTCCTTTCCAATAAACAATCTTTTTTCCACCTTATGCCATTAAGTTCTGATTCCAGCTGTAACTAAGACCACAGGTAAAGTTTAGAGGTGAGAGAAATCAGATTCGTTTGAAAGCCAGTGTTATGTGCTGCAGCTTTGGTTTTGGTTTTTGTTTAATGGTAACTTCAGAAAACCACATAGACTGGATGATTCCAGTGGTTGTTTATCACAATGGCTAGATAATAGTTTGAGATTTTTAGTAATTCAAAACTGTTCATGTAGGTAAGAGATTCTCAGAGAACTGCAGGGAGCTGGGGCCTACAGCTGCCCCACACCCAGCACTGCAGCAGTCTCCTCTCTTAGGGAAAAGGATGTTCTGTAGCTCAGGTGTAACAGAAAAGAGCTCAGCAAGTACAAATTCCATTTCTTTGTGTGCAAAAGTGACGTGGTTTTGTACAACACTAATGTATTACACAATCACATAAATAACTGGTACAGAGTACATCACTCATGATGACAGAGACAACATCACCATCTAGCCTTTCTCAACACCAGACCAGACTCCAGGAGCCATAAATATTCCGGTCTGAAATGACTGCAGTAGCTTCAACCATTAGTGCCAGCAAATGCACTGCCCTCGTGAAAGCTGTACTTAAATTGCAGATTACCTAACACACAAAATGAAGGATCCTGCTGAATTTTAAAGGCTTGGATATTTTGCAGTCTCCAGCACAAATGCAAGCAGCATTATTAGGAACAGTGCACCGTGGCTTCCTTTCCAGTCTGTCTTCCTCTGGGAATTGGTCTCCTTCAGTGCCATCAAGTAGAGGGTTGCTCCATTGAGGTGCCAATGCCAAGTCTGGAAGTGCTGTGCTGGACAAGGCTGCTGGTAACACATGATGGAGGTGAACAGGCCCAGAGGGGACATGCTGCTTTGCAGCCCTTCCCTCCTCACAGTCTACAAGAGTGGTCCTTGAGTCGCTCCCCCGCTGGGCACGGCTGCCACTGGCCTGTGAGAAATGAGTGGCCTGCAAGCAGTGTCCTGTGCTGTGGCTCTGCCAGCCATCTTGATACACAGAGCTGATAAGCACTGAGGTATAATAAAGGAAATGGGATTAAAGCCAACAAAACACTCCTTCCACACTGCTGCAGTGTTTATTCAGCCAGAATTCCTGATGAACTCTATTAATCAATCTCTTTGGCTAATTGGGCATTACTCAGGCCACTGCACAGCATAATGTTCACAGTGACAGAGCAACAGAGGCATTACGGGCTTCAGCTTTTTACAGCAGGTGTTTACATGTAGCAGGTCCTTGTGTAAGGGCTCCTCGTAGGATGACAGTCCCTCTGCAAACAAAGCAGCGGCACTTTGGGCTTCTCCAGGGCTGGGAAGTGCTACGTACAGGCACAGTATTATCATCGTAAGGAATCAAGGCTGATTAGTGTCACGGGTACAATTAAGCAGGTTGGCTGTTGTTACCTCGTTCCCTTTCTCTTGTTTAACTGTGATCCAAACCGCAAGGCACAAGTGATGACAGGAGGAGAGTGAGGGGAGCAGGGTGGGGAAGGGGGTGATGATTAAAAAACAAGGAAGGGATACTCTGAGACACACAGTTACCGTAACAGCAGACAAGCAGACCAGAGGCAGACAACGACAAGCTGACCTGCTGATTTGTTGCCCAGTCCTGGAAACCCCCATGCACCACACCACTACCGGCAGTCCTCCTTCAGTGAAATGCCAAAAGAAACATCAGCACCACGTTGACGATGATGAGGAAGAGCAGGATGACAAAGACCACTACCCGCTGAGTCTCCGGGCTCATGTTGCAGCGGAGGAAAGTGTGAAGCGCACTCCATTTGTGTCTGCTTCGGTCGGGGACCTTTGCCATGGCTTCAGCCCCCAGGAGAAAAAAAAAAACCAGAAAAGCTTAAGTGCCTGCTGTACAGCCGGGGCACGGATGGGGCAGAGGGCTGTGAACAAAAGCTGCCTGCAGCTCTCAGTGGCAGGAGTCTCAGTGGCTCGGCACGGCCATCGCCGGTCCCGCACAGCACAGGTGCCGAACGCCCCCCTGGCTCAGGGGGAGCCGCTCACCGCATCCTTGCGGCTCCGCGAATCCTCTGCCGAGGGAGCCGTCGCCATGGCTCTGGCAGCAGGAAGACACTGAATTCCTTCTGGCAGGACGCGGAGCGTGCCGGAGCACCGCAATCCGGCTGCGATATTGGCTTCCCAGAGAGCGGCTCCGCGATTTGCTGGGCGCCGTCTCCAGGATACACGAGGCCTTAGCAACGCCGAGCGCAGCCGTGGGGGTGCAGGGGAGGCTCTTAAGGAGGGTCAGGGCTGGATTAGGCGGCTGCTTTTTTAAATCCTTCCACCCGCACTAAGATGTGCCAGCAACAGAGACCAGCCCTGCCAGAAGCAAATCCCCAGGTGCGGGTGGGGCTGGGAATAGCCGGCCGTGGGACAGGGCCGGGCTCGGGCAGGGCACACACGGCTTCCCACACACCTGAGGGAGCAACAAGTGCGGGCTGTTTGCAGGAGGACGGGAAGGTGCAGCCCTGTGACCGGGGGCCCGGGAGAAGCGGCTCCTGTTGGACTCCACCATCCACTTCCTCGCAGGATCCTGGAGCCAGAATGTCTAAAGGACTTGGCTCCCTCTACCAACGCCTCCGTGGGCCTGAGTCACTTAAACCTCAAATCCCTGCAACCAGAAAACCTCTATTCAGCTCTACAGAGCCCTTTTGTGAACTTAACTTTTCTTGCTGGACTGCAAAATTCACCAAGCATCAATCTGCCTGAGATACACTCAAAGATGCCCCAGCTAAGCATAGGTCCCACCCATGTCGGACCAGGAACAGGATGAAAAGGCATTCCTCCTTGGAAAGGCAGGGATAGACCTTTGACTACAGCCTTTTTCTTTCCTCTAGCCAGCAAAGCAGAGCCCACCTCTAACTCAACAGCCAGCAGCAATAGCACTCCACAGGAGAGGAAAAGAAAGACCCAGTATTTAAGTCCTTCATTGACAGGAGGTAATTTCACATCTTCCAGTTCTCACGTGCTTACCCCACACATGAAACTGAGAAATCTGAATCCAGCAATCCAGCACCTGGAGTTAGGGCTAGACAATAGTGCAGATAATGCATGGAGCTGCAGATGCTCCACAGAGGATGCAATTATCCAACAGGATGACTCTGCATTTTACACAACAGTTTGAAACATGAAAAAAAAAAAATCCCCAAACCCAACATGTGTCTGTATAGACACACAGATTACTGGGAGAAGGAACCAGAAGTCATGGTTCTCCCCGTAAACACGGTAGCATCCATCTCTGGGAAGGGCAATGAGGGAGCAGCCTCATGATGTGGGTATGGACAGAATGCTCTCAGCTGTTCTCACAATGCAGAGAATACATTAAAAAAAGCTGCCTTTTTTCAGGTGTTAGCACATCAATGCCCATAATGTTTCTTGGGGATCTGTACAGTTCCTGTAGGTATCCTGGAACACAGCAGGTGAGAGATTTAAAAGGGGAAATGTTTAAGAGTACTGGTACTTTTCTTTGATTTTGGAGTTTTTCCCCAAATTGTGCTAACCTCAGCAGAGGCTATAGAGAAAGGTCTAAGCAGTCAAAACATCCACTGTCTCCTTATGCTTCACTGTTTCAGATAGCTGTCTTAGGCATCATAAAATCAAGTCTAGAATTATGCCGGTTTCTTTTTTCTGAATGTAAAGATCCTGCAAATCTCCTTGTCTCTAACTTAAATATGGAACAAGGAGAACAATGTGTAGGACAAGAGCTTGTGCTTTTGGTGCAGCTTCAAGACCTGGTAAAAAAACCTTCACATACGCTGCAAACTACTGGGATCCACAAGCTGCTCAAGCTCACAGTGTTTGAGTTTTTGGCCTGCATTTGCTTAATGGCTTTAAAAAACTATTTCTCCCTGCCAAATGCACCATGGCATAACAGTCCAATCCCTAAGCTTGCAGGCTTCCATTTAATGAACGTTCCTCAGGTCCACAGTTCTCACATCATTGCACTGTTCAACTCCTGGGCATTCTGCAAATCTTGTCTGGCTTTGGAGGGTTTTAATGACTGACTGAGTTTGGACATAAGCCACTGAGCAGTATTTGGCAGGTTCTTCAGGAGAAGCTAATCATGGTGAATGGGAAGTATGATCACACCTGCTCTTCTGAAAGCTGAACAACAACTACCATCTTCTCTGGGCACTTAGTTACACTGAAAATAAATAAACTCCAGTGATTCAACTAGACAGAGCTATGCTGTTGTACTGAGAAGTTTCTAAAATCCATGGTGATCTCCAATAGTTTCCTAAAATCTTTGCCACTCACGAACATGCTTGAGCATTTGAAGCACAGAAAAGTGAACTTTCTGCGTATAAGCATAGAAAGTTTGCCTGAATGTCTATAAAGGCATCTGAGAGGGCACTTCTTGACACTGCTCTGAGCCTGCCTGAAAGGAGAAATTCAGGGGAAACTTATATTGAGATGAAACTGCAGAAAAAAAGAGAAAAAGGTACAAAATAGTAATGAAGGTCACATTTACATCTAATTTTGTTGTCTCTAAGAAACAGCCTAAGCCACACCTATGTTCCTTTTCTCTTCTGATGTGCAGACCCAAGTGCCCTCCTGCACTACACTGCCTGGGCACAAATAACATGTTTACCTTGTGTACATCTTGTAGAATTGCACAATTAATGTTAAATTGCAGTCACCCTTCTGACCCCACAGTGAATAGAAACTGGTCTTGACAAGGACAAAAGCTGCAGAGTGACTCTAGCTGTGACCTGGCTTTTGTTTTCACCCCCACACAGTGAAACCCCTCACAGGTCCTTGGCAGAGACTGTGCACGGGGGAGTTACTTCCATGGTAACTCGAAGTGTTTGCAGTGGGGGGGGCTCTCCAGCTCCTGCTGCACTCTCTAAACACCATGTGGCATCTTTCCATGATGGAAATAAAGCCTCATTTTTATTCCTCACTGATCAGACATGCTTCTGTGGTAGGTGGCATCAGCAAGAGATGAAATAGCTGAAAGTTTTACCTCGTGGCTTGTAATACAGTGGGACTTACTTTGTATAACTATCACTGAGGGAGCATATTTCAAATAATTGTAGCACAATCTCCACTGGAATCTAATTTGCAATTGTGATAATTTCCTTCCAATTCTTCCTCTAAGAGCCATCCTCAGCCAAGACTGCACCAGGGGAATAAAGCTGCCACTCCAACAGAGCAAGTGGTGAGCACAGCACAGCCTCGAAGGCCTGGGCACACACAAAGCCAAGCTGCAGTCTCAGAAGATGGCCAGTGACCAAGCCTGCAGAGAATGATTTATTCAAGAACTCCCAGTCTAATACCAGATAAAATAAAAACAGAAAGACAAGCCTTCACTTTTCATCGATATGATACTAAATATTGCCCAGTCCTTACTCATCACTGTGCTTGTATGTGCAGCAAACAGGGCCTAAGCTTTTGAAGACTGGTTTAGTTGTTAGTTTAGGAGGCCAGGAGTGTACAGACAAACCCACTGCTGGCCAATGAAAAGAGCATTTCAATACTCTGCAGCTGAATGGGGAACTGAAAGGCACATGTACATGAATGTGAAATAATAACTGTAATAGGAAGCACAGGTGCATCAGTAGGACAGGCAAATAAATAACTGAGGAGACAAGCAGTGAAGTTCCCATCACGCTGGGAAGGCAAAGAGCCCATTTCCCAGAGCGAGGCCACCAAGGGCAGTCATACGAGGGGATCAGCCCTGTCAACAGCACCTTTCCCCTCTCTCAAGAGAGCAAACTTGGAAAGCAAGGCTCCCAGTAGCACACTGCCTACCATGCTGGAGCACACTGCCAGGACTTCCTATCCTCGACTTATCACAAACAGGGATGTGCTTGCTACAGGTACAAGACACAGCACGGTTCAACTCCTCTTAAAGCCAAGGATTCATTAGTACTGTAGGCACAAATAAACACTGCCCTAAAAACCCCTGGAGGAAAAAGAACACTCTTGCTGGGTCATTTATCAATACCCTCTCTCCAGCAAGGTGAAAAATATATCAAAATATTAACGAGCAACAGAGGCAGAAGTGCCAGAACTGAGCCTGGATGGGGCCCATCTGACACACAGACAGGTACCTTCTGCCCCAGCTGTGCTGCCTGCTCAGGGCAGAGCACATGGACAAACCAGGCAGCAGCTCTGTGCTGTTTGGTGGCTCTGTGCAGAGCTCTGCATACCATGCAAACACAGCACAGAGCACGCAAATATGAACTTCTTTACAAGTTTTCCAAAGGTGTTGCTAAATAGGATACCTTCTGAGGCAGCATTACTCTCTGTTTTTGCACCAGTGAAGCCACAGACACAAACATGAACTTCCCTGTCCTCTGCTTGGCATTGTTGGGTGTTCAGATGCTGAGCATGAAGAACTACAGAGGAAGAGAGCGTGTTCAGTACATGCAAAAACCTCCAACAGTTTAACAGCCAGAGTAACAGATTTCACCTGGGTCTGTATGACTGGGGTTTTTTCCCCTTTTAACCATACTTTGACATAAAAATCACCAAATTATTCTTGCTCTTTTCATAAAACAGCTGTTGCAGAGCTTCTTGGGGAAGAAGCTTCTATTGATTTTTATTTTTTTAATTAGGTGATAAAAATACTTCTATCTAATAACACCAGGGTGACAAACCACTTCAAATGCATCTTTCAAAAAAGAATCCAGGCTGAGTGGATGTTCAATGGACAAATTTTTACTCAGTTTTCAGCTCAGCAACTGAAAACAAGAAAGCATGACAATGAAATAGTGAGAGGGGAGAGCATTACTACCTTCAAATCAATCCATGGAAACCGAGTTTCCTGAACTCCCAAATATCCCACTCTCACACTTTATCCAGCATCCAAATGAAGCAACTATCAACCCTGCTATGCACTGATTTAACTCCCAGTAACAACTGCAGCTACCACCTCCCAAAAGGATATCATTCCTACTGAGCCATGGCCAGAAAACCTCAGAACAAGTACAACTTCTTCAGCTGCATATGATCATGTATTTCTAAAATGGAAAACAGTCTGTCAGAGACTCACAATTTGCTTTGAATTTTTACAGTGTGTAACACTGTGTTACTAGAGCACAGTTACTCCCACTGCATCTTCTCCTAGCTCGTACTGCATGGTTCAAGCCCACACAGCTTTTACAGCCAGTACTTCCCTGGATGGATTACTCATGTCATCCTGCCAAAACGTTGCAAGCTGTTCTCGTGCTGGAGTACTAAGATTCATGAGATAATTATCAATGGAAAGAAAATTGGCCTGACCATTTCCTGGGGCAGTGCCGAGATTAAGGCACGGGCACACTGGGACACTGCAAGAAAAGCAGCCATTTAGATTGGCCACCTCTGACTATAATTAATTAAAAGAAAAAACCCAAACCCATAATCTGCTTAGCAACCAGTCTTTTGCTTTCAGACTCTGCTAAAGCTAGAAAATCTTCGAAATTCTCCTAAAGCAGGTTTTATTTTCAAGAACAGCAACAATAACTACTAACATGTTTGAAGCATCTGGGAATTATTATCCTGGCCTGGAGCTCCGGTGCCAGAGGAACGTGTTGCTGCCGTGAGCCACGTGCCGACACAACACATCCCACACGCTCCTGTGAGCTGAGGCCAGGGAGCTTCCAGCAGCACACACACGGGATCACACATTTCCAGGATGGGCTGGGCTAGGGCTGGGCCTGCTGTGGGGGTTGACTGAAGGTGGAAAATTCTCTTTCAGTGTTGAGTGACAGATGACAGGGGAGTGATACAGGCAGGAATGGCCTGGGCACCAAAACAAAGCATGTTATGATAGATGTGGCAGAGCAAGGGACAAGCAGAGAGCAGCAAAGACAGGCTGGCACGGTCCATACAATGGCCTAGGAAAATGTATCTTTTCAGTACAAGACTGGACACAGGCAGAAAAAAAAATGCTTAATAATGATGCTCTGAAGTAAAGATAGGCTGAATAGGATTTACAGGAAGACAGATGGATAGGGAAGGAAATTCCACATCTTGGAGACCCAGCAAGATTAACACAGCCTGAATGCAATAGCTGGGAAGGGGTCAGAATAGATGATGCTCTGGTTACAGGGCTGAGGAACAGACAGAAGGAACAGAGGCTGGCAATGACATCCTTAGTGACTGAGACAGGAGGTGTTCAGGGTCCTAAAAATTATTTTAATGTTTTTTCTGTTTGGGATATCCTGTTTTTGAGTTGAAAATTTGACAGTAATGGATAACACAGAATGGATAACATGGATAACAAGGATTGGTCATGTGGGCTGGAGCAGAGATATAAAGGAGAATCAGAGGTATAGAAATACTGTGAGAAAAGTCAGGGAAAGAAGAGAGGGAACAGGCATGGGTAGAGTTATGGGACCTGAAGCAGGTGAGGTCAGAGGAAGCTGCAATGAAGTCAATGAAAACAGATAAAGTGGGTGAGAAGAAGGGGATCAATAACAACAGTACAAGGTGAGGGACGAGGTGAAATGTAGTGACAAACATGGGATAGAGGAAGATGCCTAATGTATGAAGCTGAAAAAACATTAACAGATAAACCCTTTAAGAGTTTGTACAAGAGGTAACTGGAGACAGAACAGGGGCAAGCTTTGTTTTTTGGTTGTTTCTAGACCATAAGTCTCCTTTATTTCTGACTATACAGAAGTTTGCAAGAAAGCCATGTAGTTTTGGGCTGTCTCAGATATTCTGTTGAGCCCATACATTATAAAATACGAGTACAGGATTCCTTTAGATGTCATCTGCAAAATAATGTGTTATGACACTTCTCTGACTGCTCAGCGTCCTCACCTCTTGCAGAATATACCAGTCTTGTGGAGGCAGAAAACAGGAAAACTGCTTACAAGCAAGAGTTCTTCCAGGCTGGCTTGTAGTAAGGTTAATTTGGGAGTGCTCCTTCATTGTCTCCTGATGCAATGAAGGGAGCCACAGGAGGGCTAGGGAGAACAACAAGCTCCATGGAGTATGAGAATGAGAAAAGCCATAGGAGGGTAAAAGACACACATAAGCTGTGTATAAGAAACAGGCTAAACATTTCTATGTCCTACATGACAGAAAAGCAGGGCAGAAATTTTATGTGGTCAAGCAGCCTCCCGAGGCCATGTTTTCCCTGATACCTCTGTTTTATCCAACAGGCTGGAAAAATGCAGAAGAGCAATGCACCCTCCAGAATGGATTTTGTTGGGCTGTTCTCCAAAAGCTGCCCCATCAACCAAGAAATTAGTAACAATTTAAGCTACAGCTCAGAAGCAAACTTGTAAGTGGCTGTTAAGATGATCAGGAAGGCAAGGATGGGAAACTGATAGTCCCGACAATAAAGGAACAAGGTGCCCCACTGCTTTACTAACAAAGCATCCATTAGGGACAGAGGAATGTGGAAAAAACAGGACATGTGGTCCATAATGGGTAGCTCACACATCCTGCTTTCATTTCATAAAACCTGTTGACACGAAGACTTGCCAGTGGCAAGTCAGTGGAACAGACAGAAGCAGGATCATTTTAAAGATCATAGATAAAACCAGTTAGAAGTAGGACTGGAAAAAAGAAAAATAAACCCCATCAACACCTTCCTAGGTCACTGTTCCCTGCAATCCGAAACTTCAAGAAAAGCTGAACCTGATGTTCAAATGCTGCAGAGCAGCACAGCTCCACTCCTGTCCTCTGAGGCCTTAATCACTGCCCAGCTCCACACAGAGCCCCTGACAAGTGCGTGGCACATGGAGGTGTGCCAGGCACGGGGACCAGGGACAAAGGCTGCTCTGTTCCCCTGCCCATGGAGCTCCCATGGGTTCCCTTGGGGGAGTGGGCTTAATGCAAGTAACATTTCCTCATTCCGCTGCAAGGAGCAGGGCATGCCTGACCTGCCTGGAACAGGGGATCTCCCAGGGCACCAAGGGCTGGCCCCAAGTGCCCCAGAGGGAGGGAGAGTCTTTTCATGAGCCTCAGGAGAAGTGGGGTTGGCTCTTCAGCAGCTTCATTGTTCTTCTTGATCTTTCTTCTCTCTACAGCTCCCACAGTCATGCTGCTTTCATCAGAGTGATAAGATAAAACTGCAAGAAATATGACAGTGCTTTCACTGTATTAAGCCACAGATGAACTTGATGGTAACTCTGCCCCCAGTTTACCAAGTGTAGGACAAGGGGCCTTGGTCACAGGACAGGGCTGAAGCTGACGGGGAAGATCTTCTGAGGATTAACAGTGCTTTCTGAAGGGCCAGAAGAGTCAGGAGCGATTTTATTTTTCCACCCCAGAGGTGAAATGTCTTCTGAGGATTAGGGAAAAAAGAAAACTTTGCAGAGAGGAGCTGCCCTAAATCAGGGTTTGGAGAGAGAAGAACAAATCCAAAAAATGTTCTGATATCAAAACCATGCTGAGAGGAACCTGAAGTACAAGTATGGTATAAACCCAGATATATTCACTCCTCTCTCTGTGTGCAAACACTTAAATCTGGAATAACCTCTAAACTAACATTTACCCAGCATTCCTACTCTGTCACATTCCTTCTTTATCCCCTTCTCTCAGTAAATCTTCATACTGCAATATCCACTTTGTTATTGTGCTGTTATCCATCACAGGTGTTTCTTGAACTGGCAAACTGGGGCATGGACATCCCAAAACCTATTTTTAAAATAAAGACATTGGCAGAAGTAAATTGTAACATCAAGATTCTGCAAAACAGACTTGTCTTTGCACATCATCAGGCTCCCATTTCGAGCAGGGATAACTGCAGTTTAATTTATGCAATGCTTCTGAAGTAAAATCTTCATAGGAGTGCAAACATTGCAAATAGTGCTTCCAGTGCTCTTCCTCCCATAAAACAGAAGCAGAGAGTTAGGTACCAAACCAAGGATCCCTGAAAGCCAAACAAGGAGCTTCTGAGGACAGGGTAAGTTCCTTCTTTACATTAGAGAGAGGGCAGGTTCGAAAGGCTCCCACTTTACACGTGAATGGTGAAATCACTGACCTTCACCTGCACATTTCCTTGGATGTCCTTGCACAGAACCTGGTGAGGTGCATGTGAGAGCCCTGAGGACCTTGGAGGGTTAGTGCCTGCCTGCCACACTGTCTCAAGTGCCCCAGAGCAAGGATTTGAAGGTCTCAGTGACGCCATGGTAGATGGCTCTCATGTGCTACAAGTGACAGGCAGGAAGCCAAGACCTTCTGCAATATAACCCTTATCCCTACAGGATACAATGCCACTACCAGGGGTTAAAAGAGCCCTTTTACTGGGATACCAAAGTACTGAAAGTCGGTTGCAGCCTTCACCTTAAAGAGAGAACCACCTCTTGTGAGCAGCATCAGTAAACACACCATGTTTCCTTCAAGCATTGGGAAGCATCAGACAGAGTTCTGGGAACCCATGGATACACTGGATAAAATACAGGCAGACTTTGAGATGACTTGGCACAAGTAACTTCAGAAGTTAAAACATTGTTGGATCATTTTTTTCTCCAAGGGGAACACTGTTTGTGGAGCCAAGCCTCTCTCTACACCCCGGTAACTGGGAACACATTTAATGCCGGCAAACAACAGACATTTTATTGAGTCCCCTAATAGTCACATTATCATTAACAAGCGTTAACAGAAGCTGTTAGTCTCTACAATTTAGCAGCTGGCAGGGCTGATGTGAGAACTCCAAAGCCATCACACTGTCTCCAGTCATTTCCTTTGAGTGACGTATCTGGGTCTGTTTTAAAGCCACAGATGAAAGTTTGGGCAGTACCTGCCCCTCTTTAAACGTGTCTGTATGTGTGTGTGGACACACCCGTGCCCACAGAGAGGGGGAACACAGAGGCTACAACTCCTGTTCTGCTGCTTCAGTTTGGCTCCTGCAAGGAGTTAGGTCCCCTCAGAGACCAAGCCCACAACCCGCTCATTCCCTTACACGCCTGCAGCACTCCTTCCACTGTCACACCTCCGTGTTTTTGTTTGGGAGTTAGAACTCTGACAGCCCCCCGTGTGTTATTCTTGCCCCAAGAACTAAGCTAATTGTTCCTGATGAGTATCAGGTTAATCAGAGTACTTAGAGGAAACATGGGTCTAGCAAAACCTAATATATTTTATAGAAATGCTTCAGTGTGGATTGAACTCCTGCTGTGATGTGTATGCTGCAGACCATACACACGTGGTATGGGAGCTACCTACCCTCACCTCCCACGTGTGTGTAAGAACAAGCAGGGGATGGCCAGGTCCCAGTGCTATCGAGGACATGAGAAAGTGTCTCAGAGCAGCCCCAGCTGCCCATGGTAGAAAGCAGAAATATGGCTCTGGCAACCCCTGGGACCACTTATTTCCCGATCCTGCTGTTTGGTGAGACATAATTGCCATAGAGTATTTGAATATACCAATTTGCTTTAAATCCATTGCAAAAAGCCCTCTGACACAACCTTAGAAGTTTGCAGACCAGAAAACTGTAAAAACTAAATCCGTCGGGCAGTAAAAGAAATTACAATTCTGACTCCATATCCTGAACATTCCCATCTGAGCCCTACACAAAGTTATGCAAGCACTTGGGACCAAAAACGAGGATCCAGTAAAGATTTATGTCCACAGGGAAACATTATTTCTTGTCCTTGACAGTACTGAGCTTTATACAGTATTCCACAAATAAATCATATGTGCTGCTTCTGGACCACAGTTGTCAACCTTGGCTGCAGGAATGGGCAGGACACAAAAGCAGGAATTAAGCCCCCAGAAGAAAAAAAAACAGAGTGTGTGTGTGTGGGGTGGTGTTTGTTAACTGGTTTCTATTTGCTTCAGCATATTGTTGGGAGAACAATATATTCACATTAAGATAAAAAAAAAAGGTAATAAATCTCCCAGATTACACAGGAATGTTATATATTGCTTCCATACGATCAGTGATTCTAATTAAGCTTCCAGACTGGAAATCTGTTGTGACCACAGCTTTTGCAACCTATTCTGTACTCTTTTGAAAAAAGAAAAGAGATGACAACATTTTGTGGCACTATTTTAAAATGTTTCTATCTTTTCAAGTTTGTCCTCACATAGTACAAAAGAGATTTCTTTTAATTAGAATGAAGATAAATGAAGTGAAAAGGGCTATGAAGGATATTATTCATGTTTAACAAAATTAAAATCTGTTGTTCTGATTTCATCTGTATTAACATTTTATGAGTTTTGGGGTTGGGTTTGGTTTTGCTATTTTGGGGGTTAAAAAAAACCACAACCAAACACAAAAACCCCCAATCAAACAAAAAACCCCCCCAGGCCACAACTCTGTCTTGTTTAAATTGACCGTGCTTGGAGGAGTACTGGGTGAACCCAGAACAACTTCCCAGTGTGTGATCAAAGAGTTTAGCACAAGAATAATGCTTTAGAGACTCAGTAAGACAGAGAGAGTACTGGTACAATATCTGCTGCTCTTGGTATGCGGCAGATATGTTGTTTGTGTCACTTCCTGAACGTTTTTCTGTATGAATTGCTTCGTGAAATCAGAAACATATATGTTGGAACCAATTAGCTTAATTGTATCTTGTCAGCAAGCACCGGTTAGCACAAACATCTGTAACACACTACAGCATTGCCACTTTAAAACATGTCTTAGATAAAATCCTGGCCTGCTGAAGCCAATGAGTTGTGCATTTCTCAGGAACGAGACTTCACATACCAAATTCCAAACTTATCAGGCATAGAGCCATAAAAGATAAAGAAAAAATAGGGAGTCCTGCTGTAATTTTCCAAACCCTTGGGACTTTGCTTTCACCAGATGGGATGGTGCTGTTGGTGGGAGGGCTGTGAGGGGCTAAACCCTCCATGTGTTGAACTGCAGTGGCTTTTCTTCCAAGGCACAGAGCCAGAGGGGCCCTTTGCACAGCAGGACATCCCAAACCCTCGGTACACATGTGACAATTCCAGGCAAACAGGCCTAAGCTTCCTCACCCAGGCCAATTACTTAATGAAAACTACACAGCTTATCATCACCACAGTCCTTTGAGAGCCAGGCAGGCTTTTCATGTGCCTAATCCCTCCTGTGCTCAACTACAGAATATGTATAACACATTTAATGAAGCTTGAAGCTGTATCTGTTCTATATGTAACATTTATATAGCACTGGAAGGACAGAATCACAATGTATTTGCAGTACAGATTTTCCTCTTGCTGCATTTTTACCTAATTGGAAGCAATAAAACATGAGGATAGGGTCTTTATCTGGACCAAACACAAAGTAAACTCCATCAAGTACAATCTAAACACAAAGATCTCTTTTCACAATCATCAAGAATGTGTTTGAAAGAATGTCAAACAGATGCCCCAAGAAAATTACTTCCCCTGCCTCTTTTCTCATCCCAAACCCTTATTATTACTTTTTGATTGATTTTTCTTGGCTCTTACACACTCTCATGCTGATCTTCTTAGGTGGGCTCTATACAACCTTCCCAGCTTTCTTTTATCCCTCTAGTCTTCCTGCCAATAAATTACTCTACTTTTATGAAAGATTTCTTTTTTATTTCATAACCATTTTCTCTTGATCCAAAACGAACTATAACTCAGTGGTTGGGTGCTTTGTTTTTTAATGCAACACTTGGTCTGCCAAATGCCTTAAAAATGTATTTCAGCCTCTCTGTTTATTCAAAAGCTACTTCTTCCAAGAAGGCTAAGAATAATGTGGTTACCATAGTTTCCTTATCCACCACCAATAAAATGCAACTTGGAATACAATAAAACAAAGACAAGACTACTCAAGATGTGAGTGAATGACTGAACACTGAAATCTTCACCCCACATCACTCCCAGCACTACAGAAAATACTTGAGACTCATCAATACCCAGCTTTTGGTCCAGCAGGGAAGATGAGGATAAGCCTGTCTGACTACCAGCTATTTGAGATATTTCAATTCCAACACTTAAGATGTCTGTTCCTGTAAAATTCCTGCCTCACAGATTTAGTGTTTTGCTGCAGAGTTTTTGTATTTTACTGTAATCTCTTGTTCTGGGAAGCAACTGTGTAGGCAGCACTTTGCTAAGGCTCACTGAAGTTCAGTGATGGATTAATTACCCATAGGAACCAGTCAGCAAAGTAAATAATGTACTGTTTGTTCTTACAGTTTTGTTGGCTCCTGAACAGGCAAGATTCTAGGGAACAAGCCAAAAATAATCTTTTTTCTTTCAGTCAACTGGCCAACAAAACCCCACATATGCTTCAGAGATTATACAAATTACACCTGCTTTGGACACATCCATTTGCCTTCCTGATTAAAAGTGATGGAATTTTACTCTAATAAAATGAACTTCTAAGAAAAGAAAGAAAAACAATTGTTCTCAATAATGATGAATAATGAAAGAGAAAAGCACCCACATGCATGATGGATATACAGACCCGCTGACAAGCTTATTTTTTTCCTGATTTTAAAGAGTTGTGAAGATTTTCTTCAAAGAAAGTAAGATGTTTTGCCTTTTCCTTTAAGAGAAAACAATACAAAAACCTAGAGGATATTCCATTTGGTGAGACACAGTAAGAAGACTCACCAAGGCAAGCACTTGAATGGGAGGGAAGCTGAATCCTCTTCCCACACCCTCGGTGTGCACGATGGGACTGACTCCTGTGGTACCTGGCACTCTCTCACAAACACACCAGACAAATGTGGGAGGAAGCAGCTCAAGATTTTCTGGTGTTCTACTCATGTTTGCTTGACAGGGACAACAGTCCAAGACAATTCAGGTTAAATCAAAAAGCTCTGCCATGGATATAAGCAATAGGGGAAGAAAATAAAGTAACTCCCTTCCTTACCCCAGGCCCCCAGGGCTGTAGGCAGGGATTCTGAGCACTAGGAGCTGGAAAACTGCCAGAAAGTATTTGCTTTTGCTGTTTTTGAAGAAAAGCTGTTATCCTCACTGTGCAGCTTTCTGGAGCTTTTTCCAGCCCCCAAAAGCTGCACCCAGAATCATCACTGGGTGCATCAAACGTATACACAGAGCCTCAGTCCACATAATTTCAGTTGTAGTTTAGCCACAAGACAATATAATACATCTTTTATTCTTGCCTTCTTACCTTGGGAAGGTTGTGCAAAGGTAACAGAGAAAAAGAAGGTGTAGGAGTGCAAGAGATCACTCATATGGTGAACATGCTCCACTCTTTCAATGCAAACTCACCTCACTGAAAAATCATTCTGTGTATAAGGGGCTGCCAGTTCTAATGCATAAGAAAAAAAAAATTTGTATTTTTGCAGAAAAAAATCTTAGATCCTGTTAGTATGTTGCTCATTGCATCAGTTAAACCAAGTAGCACATTTTTAAATTGCTGATGTCAAGTGAGTCATTGTCAGCACTACAAAAGAAAATAGCTAAAAGCAGCAACTAAAAAGGCAGGTCTTTCACATCCCTGGAGTGAATTTGCTGGGGAACAGGAAAAAGGCAGTGAAGACCAAGCCTATATTAAACTTGGCACCCTTCTTACCAACCAATAAAGAACAACGTAGACCACGGTTTTTTTCAACATTTCCCTTATGCCTTCAGTGCACCACATTCCAAGTGTCACACCAGCCCTGGCCAGGCTGCTCATCAACGGTTTAAAACTTCTCATCCAAAAACACCCAAGAGGAGAGTCACCTGTGGCTCTGCTTTCCCTCAGGGAGAGCACCCCGATGGAAGGCGCAGACCCTGTTGCTACCCAGCTGTAAGTGGTTCCCACAGTAAATGGCACTGGAAGCCCCGTCCACTTTGCCATTACCAGTCAGGCTGTTGACCTGTCATGTGGTGAACACCAAGAACCGGCATCCATCCTTGTCCTGCCTGGGAGAAACCCCGCAGCACCGTACCTCGTTGATGGCCAGCTGCTCCCCGCCGCCCCCGGGGTGGCCGTAGCGGTGGTTGGAGCTCCGGAAATCCTCATACAGGTCCTCCTCGCTTCCCACATCGTCCGTCAGAGCCGTTTTATCCAGGGCCCCGTCAGCGATCACTGCAACAACAGCATGGACACGTTGGTGTGCAGCACAAGACCCCAGCAGCACTGCCCCAATGGTGTGAGCTTATTGGGGTGAGGGGCACTGGGACACAGCACAGGGGGGAAAAAAGACAAGGAAACCATATCAATAATTTCAGGGCACAATTCCAGCCCCGTGCATTCCCATTTTTTCTCCATTTGTGTTTTGTTACCATAAATGGTTGCGTCTTTTTGTAGAGTGGAGAGTGTGATTTAAAATAATTCAACAACTGTTGCGTGTTGCAAAGCAAAGATGGAGGAAGACTAAGAAAACAGGTCTGAAAAAAGGCACAGGGCAATGATGACACAAATGTGATTTCATTAGGACATTGGCGTGTTGACAGGAAACTTGACTAGGTAACAAACTCGTGTCTGCCACTTCATACTGTGAGGATTATGATTTACCAAATCCCATCAGGCCAAAGAAGCTCTCACCCTTTGGGAAAAATATTCATGCATTTATGTTGCCTAAAGGGTGCTTGCTCCAGAATTATCCATTATTACCACAGGAGGGCCATTCTGCTCAGCACAGCCCCGAACAAGCTACAGGTAATGGAGGGTTCACAATCTGTAGCTAGAACAAGCACTGAAGTCTCAAGATATAAGTACAAGCCTGAGAGAAGTAAAATTATGGCATTTATGCTCCTTGAACAGAAGAAAATGGCACTTCATCTGTTGCACAGCCAGGAACTTTTTCCTGAAGTCTCCTCAAGGTATTAGCAAATACCCTTTAGTGTTATGTAGACCAATCATTCTTCCCATCCCTGGGCAGGTAACTGAGCATAAACTTTCTGTTCTCAAAATCTGAAAAATGTCAGTGATTAAAGAAAACATTTGCTGACATTCATCTGGATTAGGAACTGCTGGGGCAACAGTTTTCATGACAAAGATTGAAGATGAAGTGAAAACAGACGTTGTTATCAGCACTCCTAGTGACAGTCTTTGCTGTCCAAGTTATACACTATGTCACACTCAAAATTCTTGCAGAACAGGTGAAAAAACAAACTTTGAGCTTGACCTTGTAGAGCTTGGATAGGAAAAGCACCAGTCAGAGTCTGGGGACACATAAACCTGCTCTTGAGCCCTAATTTTGTTCCACAGTGCAAGTGCATCTCTTGAACCTAATTATGCCAATGGGCCAAAAAAAAAGTGACTAATGATTCATTAGCTTATTATTACCTGAAAGCAAAGCTCCTCAGTAATACAGAATAAACTGCTCTCAGAGGTTACAGCCAGACATGCAAAGCTCATTCTCATCAGAGCTTTCAGTACATGGGATGGGTTGCTAAGGCTGTGCCACCCGACTACTTGTAATAACAGTGAGGTGTAAATTCAGTGTAGCAGCTCTCAGTTCAGTGCAGTAACTTGACATCAAAATTATGAGTATGAGCTATTTTTAAACTAAATACTTGTCTATTTATGTTTTGAATTCAGTAAATGGACACAACACAGCAAAGATGGATTCATTGCCTAAACCTGGAACTCCACTCACTGTTGATGGCAATTCAGGAGGTGCATATGAGCTTATGATTAAAGCAGAATTTTCTGTGCAAGTGTGGAACTACCCAACCATTCAACTTTAAGTGACATTTCACAAAAAAATGAAGCATTCTCCTAGCTTTGCTCTGACACATCACATCATTCATTATACAGAAGTTCTGTACTGAATACATGCCAGTAGTATAGGTTGCATATAAAGCAGTTCTGGGGCTAAGACCTAGTCCATTAATATAAAACTCAAAACCAGCTGAAATGCCACTGATATTATAATTTTACGCAGAGTTACCATGGTTTGCACTTAAATTTATGTTTTTAAAGACCATTGAAGTATCACTTTTTCCTCATACACTGACTAAAAAAAGTTTGTCTGATAGCAATGAACAAATTTCAGTGTGTTAGTGCAGCAAGAGAAACAAATGAGAAATGTTTTTCAAGAACAAATAAAAATAAATCATTTATAAGAAGGAAGTCAGCAGTCACTTAATTCAAAACTTCCTTTGCAATCTTCTGATCTCATGCTTTTCCCTTATTTTACACATGGCTTCATTACTTTTGCCTTATGCATCTTTTGCTATTTTCACTGCTAACAGTAATTTTCAGCTTGAAAAATGTTCATTGACATCTTTAAAGCTTTTTTGTTTTTTTGCCCCCACATTTTCCTATTTGTTCTCTGGTCAGTGCTTAGATGAAAAAGCAAAAGCTCCAGGGAGATATTTATCTGTGTTACTTAAAATGCTGTATACCTCTGCTAAGTGCCTTGAAAGCTGTGCCTGCTTTTACTAGGGATCTGTTTTTCTTCTCTGATCTTACCAAGCTCATCAATTCTCTGCAGTCTCAAAACCTGCTACTGCATTTAGGATTAGTTTTCCTGACAGAAAAGTCCTGATGGACATACTGCACCAAAACCACAGTTCACAGGCAGGAGGAAGCTCTCAAACCTTGAAGCAGAGTGGCCCGAGGTAGCCATTACACATTTTCCCAAACTAACTAATGCTGCAGGGAAGAATTAAACTAGTGAAAAAATAAGAATTTGTCCTGTAGCAGCTTACATGAAAGACATGACCACAGAGAAATAAATAAATAAAACAGTAGTCTGGAATGGTGACCCAATGCACTAGAAAACCATCAGGGAAGTAGGAGAATGAAGGCTTTTAACATAGGTACTGACTTAACATGCACAGCATAAACTAGGTCAAGTAGAAGAGAAGCAAGCACTATACAAAAATCTCAAAAGACAAGTTAGCAGAGATTTCTGAAATAGTCTATCAGCTTCCTCAAGAGCACAGCACTGGGTGGACAGGCTGCTATTAAGCTGCACAGCAGCTGACCCTGATGCCTCATTCCTTCCCCATCTCTGTTTAACACTGAAATCCATTGGTACAGTCACATCTGGCCTCTCCATGTCCCTCTGAAACTGCTCTGACCTGTCCCTGCCAATCAGGCAACACCAAGGAACAATGTTCTGTCAAAAAGTAAAGCCATGTATCAATTAGCTCAGGCAGACTTCTCCATATTTCATACCTCTGTCCTGATAGATTTCACTAACTATGGCAACAAATTCCATAGACAGGAGCAGAAGGAAGGCACATCGCTAACATTTAGTACAACAACCTTCTGTACAAGTATTAAAACTCCCCTTTATACTGTTGTTAGTCCAAGCCCAAGCTCAGGACTTATGTCATTGCACTACAAAAGCAGATGGATAATTCTAGCAATAGCAGCCCCTGAAAGAGTGCCACATGAACCCTTTTTTATGCATCCATACAGATAATAAGGTGTCAAGAACTGACTCCATGAAGAAATATCTTGAGGTATGAAGCAGCAAAACTCATACAAAACATGGCACTGAAACCAGCACCCGGCCCTGGTGGTCTGAGTCCAAGTGCCTGAGCAGACAGCACTTAGGCTACATGCAAGGACAGTCACAAAAACAAAAGGGAAGAACTCTATACAAATTTAATGAAGCTTGATCAAGGTGTCCAGGAGAAGGAGGTGTATGGGTTCACCCTGACACCTTCCTGCAGGCTTTGGGATGCAGGTATAAGCAGGCAGCAGTGGGAAGGTTCCTGGCGGGGCTCAGCTTGTGCCCCCACCTTGCTGAAAGGTGGTGCCAAGCAACTCTAAAAGAACAGTTACAGAGCTCTCCATCCCATCAGAAAGCCACTGGAGCTGTTACCAGCTCTGTGGCTTCACACAGAACAGCACTCTGTGCCTGCAGTGAGGGACAAGCCACAGCTGCACAACTCATTGCCACCCCAGCCAGTGGCCTGCAGCTGCACCCTGCTTAGAGGTATGTTGGGATAATTCAAAGGCAGCTGCCTGTACAGTAGGATTTTTACTCTTGGGAGCCACAATAAAGCCTCTCTGACACTGGGGAGCAAAACATCTGGGCTGTGCTGGGACAGCCTCGATCTTCATGACCAACAGAGATGGCTGGGAAGGGAAAGAAGGGAGAAGAGGTTTTGTGTTGTTCATCAAACTGGTGGGAAGCCAAAAGAAGTTGGGATTAGATGTTCTACTGAAGGTCTCAGAAAACAAGTGCTAACCATAGTCCAGAGTTCAGTTAAGACTAGTGTCACCTACTACAGGTTTGATATGTCTGTGCTCCTCTCTCAAAGGATGGACCTGCTTCATACATTCCAAATGCCAGGAGTTAGTGAACACAAGTTGCTGTTGAAAAAAAACCAACCAACAAACCAAACCAAAATAACCTCCAAACCCCCCCTACAGCTACCTCCACCAAAAAAAAAAAAAAAAAAGTTAAAGAAAAGTATTCTGCAGAAGCACAGAATAAATTTCTAGACCAGTTTCCTCAGAGGAGCTGGACACTACAGTCCCAGACTTTTAACAGAGCTCTCTCAAAGTCACAGAGGTTTCTGTCTCAGCTGGAATAAACCCCGGCAGCTCCCCGCTGGCGAGGAGCTCCAGACGTGTCTGGGTCAGAAGCCTGACCCAGGACTGAAGGAAAATGGGCTAGAGGCATTTTCCTAAAATGTTGCTTATCTGTTTTCATTTGACTTACAGTTTACAGCTTTTAGGGGTAAGGAACCCCTGATGATTAGGGACAGCTTGAAAAGCCAAGAGCATTCGTAGTTTATTAAAAGCACATTATATTGACAAGAGGAACAACTTTTGTGTATTTGAATTATCTCTTTCAAGTGTGTTTTTTCAGTACCACATCAACCCATTTCATTTGTCTCTGTAGCATTTACATTTAAAATAATTCAGCAAAATAATAGTGGGAGCCTGATTTACACTCACAGAGCAAATTAATTCAGAGCTAACAACATCATCCCCTCTGCCTCACTGAGCACAGATTGCTGTGGTTGTGTGCAGCGCCCACAGGAAAGCACAGTGCAGCTGCTGAAGGAAGTACTTCAGGAGACTGAAGATGATAAACAAGTAAAGGGAGTGTGTGGGGTGGGGAACCAAACCCAGACTACATTGCCATGTGAAAAGGGCCCCTCTACCCTCCTCTTCACCCATCCTGGACTGCTAAACCCTTGTCTCCCTTAGAAATAGCTGCCACAAAAGTGCTGCAGTCTCCATCAAGTCCTGTTCTCAATTATGTACTTCATTTATCAGATATACAGAGGTCCCTATGCAGCTGCCACAGTAAAATCCATCAGAGTGATGTCATCCCACTTCTGCCCCAGCAGTGCAATTCTCCAGCTCTTACTGTGCTGATGGACCCTCTCTCATCATTCTGCTTATGGTTGTGGGCCAGTTTAACAGGAAGAGGGAAGTCTGACAAGGAATTAGCAACAAGGGAACAATGACCAATTAGGATGAGCTTCATGAGGAGACAAAACTCCAACAAAATAAAACAAAAAATAACCACAGATATGGTCCTTCAAAAGCAAGCTAAGGTCCTCACGATGACATTTCTGAGAAGGTAATGAAACTGTGTTAAATTAAACTCTGAGGAAGAAATCAAAGCCCAGGAAGGAGAGACAGAAAATATTTCAGGGGAGAAAGCAAGCTTCATCACCTCCATTTTAAAGGAACATTAAGAAGAGAAAGCATAACAAAATTAAATTAACATTTTGGTATAATGCCACAAACAGAATTGCTGTTGTGAATGAAACCAGTTCCTAATTAGCTGAGGTAAAGAGCAAATCTGTTCTTGAAAACAAAAAGGACAGCTCTTCACTGGAAAGCTGAGCACAGGTCCTCTGTGGGTCTGCTGGGCACATCACCCAGGGTAACATTCATCAGCAATAATGCACTGAGCCACCCACTCAGGTTTCAAGAGTTTTTAAATCCCAATTAGAATCTAAATGACTTGCAGGGAGGCTTAAGGGAGTTCTCAGCTCTCTCGGGTAGCAGAGATAATTATGGGGAAGAGAGATGTGGATTATGAATGGCTCTGCAGCTCCGACTCCCACGTCACCACTTGCTGCTCTGGCAGCTTAGCCCGCTTTGCCCTGGCAGGCACGGGGCAGAGCTGCCCCCAGCCCCTTCCTGGCTGGTGGAATGATGGTCCAACTGGGAGAGGGGGAGCAATTTAAATAGTTGTGAAGAAGAGTGGAAATAACGGGGAAAACAGATAGGAAGTCACATAAATACACTTTTTTGATCCAAAGCCTAATCCTTTGTTTAAAAATCCTTCTGTTGTACTGCACACAAACTATTAATTCACTGGCCACATTCCCATCACAGCTACTGACTTGGAAAACAGCAGGCACGTCCTCCTGCTCCACGTATTTGTTGTTTATTTACTCAGGTCTGATTACTCATCCATACTGACGTGTTTGCTCTCATTTTTCAGGTGAATGTCTCTGGAAATGCTGTTTACTTTATGTCTGGACATGGGGACCAATTCTAGTTCAGTCCTTTAAGCCCTATCACAATCTAAACATTAAATCAATCGTAGCAATCAAAACTAGCACACAAATCCCTTCTGGTGTCCAGGCACGTTCTTTACCATATCCTTGGTAGGATAAACAGGTTGGAATACCTGGCACATAATTTACTGTCCCAACAAGTAGCCTTATTCATTGAAGTAGCTGCTATTTAAAGGAGTTGGAGGAGGGGGGAGTTAGGGGGTGTCTAGATGAACCCATCTATCATAATTTTTTGAACGTTTCCTCTGGGGAATACTAAAATGGTTGCTTTCCCTGTTTGTAACAGGTAACAAACGCTGACATTCCAAACTCACGTTGAATTTTCACCTGTCCATTTAGCTCGGCAGTTTAGCCCTGTGCCTGCTATGTCTGGAAGTAAAAATCAAACCCAGAACAAACTGCCCTCCCTTGAAGCAAACACCAGCACACCACCAACAGCAAAGCTGCCCCTTCATCAGACAACTGAGTTCCAAAATACTGACAGGCTGCTGGTTGGGGCACAACACATCTGACACTGCCTGGAGGGTGTGCTCAGAGTCCATTCAGATCAGCAGTGTCCTCGGGAGAGCTTTTAGCTCACCTGCAAAGATGAAAATACCACAGCCATGTATCCACATCCACTCATTCTTACCCAGAAGTGCAACAAAAACTGAGGAAATTCAAGCAAATGAGCCAGGAAAACAGAACAATAGTTATTTGCAGTGGGCAACACCTACTTCAGCAAACATAGGAGGTAAAGCAACATCAAAGAGTGTTAGTGCAGCTGACAACCCTGACAAACATGGATTGGACAAGATTTTGTCAATAACATTTCAGGCATTTATTTGTTTTATCTGTTTATTTTTAGGAGAGCATCTGCTCCAGATGAATGCTCCAGATTTTCAAAACCTTGTAGGCATATCCCACAGGTTGGAAGATCAGCAAGCTGGCAAAAAGAGACACACTGTTTTCTTAAAGGATTATTCCCACAGGTTCCCCTATATGATCACAACATCTGCCACTACTTCAGTGCATGGTTACATGTGGCATGCCTCCTAAAGTTTCCTTTGGGTTTCTCTCATCTTTTCCTTGACCAAATGTATGAAACTTGCCTGTGGGAACATGCAAACAAAAGAGCCACTGTCTTACTGCTACTGAGTCTTACTGCTCTGCCTTCACTTAATCTGAGGTTCATCTGAACCAAAGCCCTGGTGCATCCTCAAGCATCCCCCAAAGTCTGTGTTTGAATCTTGTTTTTCTCCTCCAGAAAAAAAATACAAAAGAGCCTCAAAGACTTCAGACAAAACCAATACTTCTAGTCATCACCAGTCCTCAAAAGAAGATTTTGAATAGAAAGCATCCCATCATTCTCTGAGGAATTTTTATTCCTCCTACCTCTGCAGCTACTTTCCAAGGATTTAAGTGGAGTTTTCTTAATGCAAGTGTGGTTGTGTCCCAAATCTCACGCTGCCCTTGTCTGTTCTAATTATATTGATTTAGCCATGATGTTTGCTTCACCTCTGAAACAACTTCCTCAGAACACTCCCTGAAGAGTGCTAGAAACCCAAGTTCTGGTGGGCTCTCACAGAGCCTCCTTTCTTGTACCTGTTACTTTATTAAACAAAGGAAAGAATTCCAACACATTGTAGGAAATTCCAGTTGATTTATATTTCCAAAGATTCTGTGCTTTTAATATGTCTTTACATTCAAGCACACCCTCAGAAGACCAACAGCTCTGAAGCTGAGTCTTTGCTAAAGATTTTGTTGCAAAAAAGCAAATAGTTTTCTTCAGTCTTAAGTCACAGTCTAGAAACAAGAAAATTCCCCTATACTCTAAGCATTAGCTACTGGTCTGGAAAAGACCACACTGTAAAGAATGGTTAAGATCATTTTTATGAAGAATTGTCACTATGATGTAAAACAATTCATATCACGAAAGTCTATAAAATGTTGCACTCTGTCATGCCAACTTTGCATGAAAAAAGTCAGACATGAGTCTTTCTTATAGCAGCATAATCCACTTTATAACTGGAATGACTAAAAATGAAGAATTGCTTTCGTAATAATTTAAAGCCTTGACAATGCAGCCACCTTTGGTTAGAGCAAAACTATCTCCAGAGCCTAAAGGAGGCCTGCAAGGCCAAAGCCAGTTTAACCAGGCTGATTGGTGACACAGATGCACTGGGCACGGGCTGCTTCCAGCACAGTCAGCACAAAGAGCCACTGCCTGGCACTTGTGAAAAGCAGCCTGTTTATCTAAGTGTCTGAAGATGGATTTAAGAGGCTAACTTCGAACACTTAAATTTGAAAAATGTGACCTTTGTTTTTTCCCAGAATTCTGCATAATGCCATAAATCTAGTCTTTATCTTTGTGAAGCTATCCAGGCTGACAAGTGGCTTATATCTGTGACCTTGGACCACAGAAGTAATTAAAAATGAATGCCATGAGAAGACTTTCAATTGCTCTTGTGCATTATCAAGTGTAAGTCTCAAGGGGCAGCAAGATTGTTTTGTTGACATTATTTTGAATGACCATTCTTCATGTAACACACAACACATCTTCTGGTTTCATGATGGGGATGCAGTCTTTTCATTAAAAATACTGCTAAAACTGCTTTACCTTTAGGAAATCCCTCTGTCCCAGTTTATTTTTTAATCTGAGTTCTAAGAAAATCCCTGAGATCAAACTACCATATATTTCTGAAGGGAAAACAGAAAATCAAGGATTAATATTTTTTAACTACAACAGCCACGACAGCTAAGGGATGAGGCTCTTTGAGCATACGTTTGAATCACGCAATACTGTACAAACAAAGGAGTCAAAATCAGGCTCTGAGTTAGTCAGGGGGATTCTTTGGTGTTATTCAGAACAGATTTGAGAGATCAGCTCTGAGCAAGCTACAGGACATGGGCAAGTGTAATCCAGTCCTTATATTGTGAATAGACAAAGACACAGGAGCATCTCCACTGGAAGATGGGTGCACGACAGCAGGGCACCAGGTCAGCTCAGTTTAGAGGGACCTCAGGGACAGAGACAAGGTGGACATTTCAAAACCACTCAAACATTGCATATTTACTGTTTTGTCAGTGTACACTTTGCTGCTGGAGTCCAGGATTGACTGGCTTTAATATTCAATGGCTGTGTTGAAGACCAGCTCTACAAAGCAACGAAAGAAGGTTGGAGCACAGAGGTGACCTGGATGAGAGTCTCCTGCCCTCACTGCTTGGCTGGAGTGTGCTTCACACCAGATCCAGCTGCACCAGTCAGCCCTCACTACCCCTCCTCCTCAGGGACTCCAGACTTCCCTGATATGTGTCATATATGTGAAAGACTTTGCAGCAAAATAACTTCAGATTGGGAATGGATGGCAATATTCATAGGAACTACTCAGAAGGACAGGCCTTACAGCATTATACATTTGACACTGTTCTTACTGGAGCAGGAACAGAGCTGTCCAGTGTGAAGTGTTTGCTCCCTGGGCGCCTGAGTGTGCAAATAGGATATATTACTGCAAATCAAATGTAAGGAATTATGCTCAAGATACTGGACCTATTGATTGATGCCTCTCAATAAATTTTCAAATATCACAGGGACAAAAGGAGACTTCATGTTCAATAAAATGTGAACTGGTGTGAGAAGGTACCTTATTTCAGAGTGTTTTCACAACCTTCAGCTCCAGGTCTGAATTGTTGCTGGATGTGACCGATGCAATCTCACCCTATAGCAAAAAAACTCCTCCAAGGAAAACATTATTCTTCTTGAAATATATCAAGTATTCAATTCAAAGCCATTATTAATCAACCTTTTAAATAGAGAAAGCATTATGTCAAGGTCACATTGGTCAGGGTGCCTTTAATAGTTAAATTCATCACTTAGGATGTTTCCTGTGGGCTTCAACAAGGAAATCAGAACAGCAGAATTGATAAGATCAGCATTTCAGCAAACTGTGAGCCTGAGATGCTAAGTGTGCATTTTGAACTATGAATGCCAAATGACATGTTACCACTTACAGATCATTGGAAGCAACACAGAACATTTTGGAAGCTTTGAAAACTAATTTAAAAGTTGAACCCATCCCCAGCTGGAGATGGTAAAATTAGGTGGCAAATATAATCTCAATATTAATTAACAAAAGCTGAACAAGGTCTCTTAGAAAGGTAAGAGACGAAGAAATCTTTTCAGAAGTGAAATTACCTAAAGCAAGTCCATCCTTCTTTTGGCCAGGACATACAGCATTCAGCCAAATGCAGCTGTACCTAAGGCTCATATCAGAAAAGGACACTCTTCCAGAGGGATGGCTGCAGCACCCAAAATCATTGTTGCAAATTTTACAGCAGAGCTGTAACTTGCTTGCAGAATCAACCCAGGCTAAAGCAAGGCCAGTCCCTTCCAGAGCAAGTCTCTGTGTGTTTTAGTGCATTGCACTGGTCAACAAACCTTCAGTTCTTTATCATTTGTTCAAGCACATGAAACAAGCACAATAATCTTTTCACTTAAAGGCAGGTATGTCAAATGTGATCTTTGGTGTGTCTAGCCAAAATTTAAAACATTTAATTCCACAGTGCCACTGTTACTGTTTCCATTTACTAATTGATTCTTATGTAGATCCCATATGCCACCAGTTTTGATAGGACAATACTTTGTTTTTGAACAGAAACTGTACATTTATCATTTGTCAACCCTCAGCTTTTCCAAAGCAGCTAAAAAATAAAATAAAATAACTTGCTCCAGACTTACAGTTTCAGAAACGTTCCAATTTTCCAGACTTCCCTCCAGTGACACTGGAGAGGTCTGACTGAGGGGCAGGGAAAAGAAACAAGGAACCCAAGCCCCTTGCCACCAAGCTTTAGGAGTGCTCAGTGTACAGGATTACCTTAAGTCTCAGATATACTGGAGGGAGTGCTGTGGTTTATTGGTTACACAGTGACTTGGTCCTTCAGTGTCTAAAAAAATCACTGTGCCTCAGAACTAAAGCAAATGGTGAAGGAATTCTTCCAGCAACAACTTGCTAATTTAGAAGTCAAATTTAAATTAACCTTATTTTCCAAAGGTCTTATGCCTGATGCATGTTCATTTAGGATGACCAGTCTAGGCATCCAGTTTCTCCCTTGCCTGACAATTTAACCAAGCTGATTTCTCTATTTTTGCAGCCGAGTTTTTGCCTGAGCTTTACTCTCATAGATCAAAATTTTATCTTTTGAACAAAGCAACACAAATATTCCATGTTCTGGTATCCTTATTCCATTTCAAAATGAAGTTTCAAGGAAAACAAAAACAATCTTTCCATATTTATAAACATATTATTTTCCCCAAACAGAAAACTGCTACAGAGCATGATGTGGTTGAGGTATATTTAAAATTGCAATGAAAAGGCTACGTGTAAGTATCTGTGCATTTTAAGTTGACTGGATGAAATGTAAACACAAAATCTGTCACTTTAGATTATATTTCTGTGAAACCAAGCTCCTAGCTTATTTTCATATTCATTGTGAATGGTTCTGTGCAGGAACATCTTCTTTTAAGTTAAGGTATAGCTCTTGTCTCTGTCTTGTAAATTTAAATAACTATTTTCAGCTTTGGTGGTATTCCCCTGCACCAGAAGCCCAACTTCATCATTTCTGAGTGACAGCCTATGTAATGCAGGATTATTACATCAAAGGGCAACACTGAAGTATCAATAAAGGAAAGAGGCCCCCAGGAGACTACTGTCAAAAGATATAAATTTCTTCCTCCAATATGAAAACAAAAAAACAAACCACCTCTAAAACGAATTCCCAGAAGATGCCTGTCCAGCCTGGAAAGCCATCCATCTTTGCTTTGACAGTGGCCAGTGCTCTCAGCACCAAAAACATTTGTTTTACTTGACAAGTATGGGGTGTGTAAAGAGCGACCTGGAGAGACCAAGAGAGGGAAACCCCAGCAGGGCAAGGCACACACAGCGTGGGACTGCTCTGCACACCAGGGCAGGTCTGCAGTGCCTCACCTTAACAGGCACTGATTTTTCCCCAAAAGCAGCCATGGGAAACATTGGTCTAGTGCTTCTCAGTTTCTGCAAAATCCAGAGTTCAAGGACAGATGAGAATAGTGAGAGTCTTGTTGATTTATTCTAAAGGAGATTTAAAAGAGAATTATTCTAGTGATTAAAATCACAGAGTGAAGCACGTAGCACATGCTGGGGATCATGGAAGTTTAGCATGCTGTTAAAATTCATGACAAAATTTAGGATGCATTTTGAGTCCAGAGGGCCATTTGGGTGCAGCCCTGGCAGATATTCCACACACATCCCTTTGGTGCTGGGCATGCTGCATTCCCAGCGTGTGGCTGAACTGCAGCGCTCCGTGTCAGCCTGACTTGGGGGTGATGCCGCAGTGCAGCGCCTTTGTGAGCGCCTGGGAGAGCAACATGATTAACACACCTCATCCCTCACCCCGGCTGGGGATGGCCAGCACTGCTGGCAACTGCAGGCCTCTGCAGGACCTGGCAGACAAGTGCAGAGGATACTCTTCAGCCATTCAGCGTTGCCCCTTCTACTCACAAACTAGCCCAAAGCAAACTCACAGATCTTTACAAACTGGTTTTTTGTTATTATCAACAAAATGTGTTGATCCTCGGTTCTCCCCTTCTTTCTTCTGAACAAAACCAAAAGATGAGGGAAATAGGGACCCACATCACCCTGTTGCAACCTCCCCACCTTCACTGGCCTCAGCTTTGTAGAGCTCTAAATCCCACCGCGTTAGCCAGCAGCCCCTCCAAGGAGGCCATCCTGCAGCTGGCAGAGCCATTATATGTGCAGGTGATGTATATAAATCTCTTCACAATCCTGTTTCCTCACACCTTGATTAATTACATTTCTGTCTGCCTTCTTTCCTTTCAAACACAAATGTAAAGGACAGCCTCCGAAAATGGGACGTTTTTCCCCTTTTGAGTCCCTTTCTGAACTCAGCAGGTGCAATTCCACTGAGGGCAGGAAACTGCCATTTCTAGACTCTGTTCCTGGCGTCTGCTTATCTTTCCTGCTGAAAACGTAGCAAATGTCATCAAAGTGTATCAGAAGTTAAACAATCCCCTTGACTCCAGTGCCCCTTTGCTGTAAATACAGTCTGAGCTTGTTTGAACTGGAAATTGCTGTTCTTGGGAATAATTGCTCTGTACACAGCACTGCATCCAATCGATCCCAGGACACATTTTCTGAGCTGTCTGAGTTTTCATTACTAACCTCATAGTAACCTTAAAGGTTTGAGCTCTTTCTCTACAACAAACTGCACAGATCCTTTGCTGCATAATCTCAAAAATGTCAACAGCAAAACAATCAGAAGAGGCACGACGGCACTTGCCTGATTTCAATATAGTGTGGCATTTCCAGCCTGATAAAGGTTAGAGAGCTCTCTGAGAGGGGAAAGAAAAACGCTCCCCATGTGCACATCTCTCTTTCAGTGGTGAACATATTGAAACTAGATGGGAGGGAAAACAAGAACAGATGAATTCACAACTAGACAAGGTAGTAGCAGAGAGATGATGAAAAGTATAATTAGTACCTCTATTCTAATTAGTACTCTACAGCAACAAAATAGCGTCCTTTGATGTTGGTCCTCCCAGATGTTGGCTGAGGTAAAAGCAATACTGTTGGTACAATCTGTGAATATTTCACTTGTTCCCATCGTTTCTCATCACATTCTGCAGTGGTTGGGATCACCAAAGGTATGAATTGTCACTTCAGAGTGGGCTTGGGTACTAAAACCCAAAATCCAGGAACTTCTGGCACCCAAATACTGTAGTCGTGGATCATCACGGTTCCAATGGCTCCACCACTAAATCTGCAGCATCACTTTTTAGCCAACTTCAGTTTAATCTAGCCTTTTGGGAGGCAGAGAAGCATATTATCAAGATGATACTGTTTTGAAAAATGGTTTCTGAGACTGGTAAAAGAGACTGGGGTTGATGAAGAAATTGGCAGGTTTTCTCAGGTCCAACATGATGGCAGCTGAAGAACTGACCTGGACATGGTGAGGAGAAGGCTTCTATGCTGCTGGTGACAGTGCTGAGGCATGGCTGTGTACAGAACACATTTGATTCTCCTGTCCCTGACTATTGCCAGAACCAGTGAAATCTGCCAAACCCAGGTGAGAGCTGAGTTTGGTCTGTGTGAGGATGAATTCTTGGCTTGACAACTACTTTCCTCTCCCTTTTGGGGAATGGAAATAGTGTGAACTCAATCTCACCACAATTGATGCTAGTTCCTCAGTTTGTTCCTCAGAATAATCACAATTAGATCTCCCTTTGGAAAACAACTGCAGGGAAAGGAGAAATCTGCATCTAATTCAGTCTCCTGTCAATATTTTGCTAGGCACAAAAATCAACATCTTCAGCACGGTCACAGAATTGATTACCTGGAAATAGGAGTTTTAGGAGAAAAAAATTCTCACATTAAAATTCCAGATATTTCCACAGTCAACAACAAAAGCCAGAATCACACAGTGTGCAATGAGAGCCCAGAGCAGACACTATCCCTAAGGCACCATAAAGGTGAGATCACACCAGGAGGCAGCAGCAAGAGAAGGAATCATGCAGGACTGCTCAGTAGGCTCACAGCTGACCACCCTGTCTTCCAGCAGAAAGAAAGCAGCAGCAGCAACTTTATCAAATATTAGCAAGCAAAGGGGAGGGAGGGATCAGGTTGCTTCATCTGCTTCATACCCTGAACAGATTTTCCTTGCTCAAAAAGGACCCATAATGCAAAACAGTTTCCCCCCCGGTTACTAATTTATACATCCAGCATCAGTGAGTGAGGCTGTTATTACTCATACCCTCAGTAATCTCACTTTTCTCTGTGTTGTATGGAAAAAGCAGAGCTAGACCAAGCTGAATAGGAAGGCAAGCAAAGAGAGAGCCCCGAGTATCACAGTACTGGTTTACTCCAAATCACTAGAGTTACGTCATTTTCCTTTCCCACACTAAGGCACATCTACAAACAGAATATTCTCTTCTGCTTTTAAGAAGAGCTTTAAAATTTGTACTCAGTCTATACCCCTTCCATCCATGATTGTCCTTCTCTAATACCCTCATGATTCAAAGTTCCTTTCCCTCCTGATGAGGAAGGATCCATCTTCCAGCATACTGTCAGGGCAGAATATTTTCTGAATACATTGTTAGTGCAGTGCAGCACAGTACAAACCTTTGAATGTGCCACTCCTCATCTTTCTATTCCATTTACTCAATTTATTAAGAAAAAAAAACCCAGCTCCTAAAAGTACAAATACTATATCTGAACTCAGGATATTCTAAAATTTCTCCTAATCTGCCACCTTTCCTTCTCAGAATCACTGGTTAAACACTTGTCATAGTTTGAAATTGGCCCCCCCGAGAGGCTGGGGGGCTCAGAGGTGATTGGGTACCAGGGCAGTGTTCCCTGCAGAGCCAATCACCATTCCTGTTGTTTGCTTCTGCTCAAAATCATAAATCACAGCACCAGAAGCTGTTGGCAGTTCTGTCTGGGTTGTTTTGCTGTTGGTGTCTGCTGTGTGTAGGTGTTGAAGGCCAGGGAGTGGCTGGGCTCCCTCTCTCCCCCTCCAGGGGGAAGAGGGGAGCCCTGTGGCCCCCCTAACTCTGCCTAGGCCAGAGTTAGAGACAGCATTGGAGTGAGTGCATGTTTGTGAGGGATGCGTATCACAAACAACTGGTAAGGGGGAGAGAGAGAGAGGCAGGCCCTGCGGCCAGGCCCTCTTCTCCTCCCCTCCATCTTTGCAGCCAAGCTGCAGAGCAGGGCTGGTTTTCCCTCTCCCTGTTTAGTGAGAGTGGATGGGAGGCTCAGCATTGGAGCAGAGCCAAGTAGACGGGCCGGAGGAGGCTCAATTGCTAGGGAGAAAATTCCCAGGCGAGAATTGGAGATGGACCCCCCCGAGAGAGAGAGAGAGGGGCCCGGAGGATGTCTCTGCCGTGAACTAAAATGCAGGACAGCCGAAAACCCGAGGAGAAATCAACATTCCAGGACACAGACGCTTGATAAGCTGAACTACACTGCAGCAGCCTACGAACCGAGGTATGAAGCAGAGAGAGAGAGATCACACAGCAGCAGAAGAACAAGGACTCAAAGCTATCTTCTTGGACTTCATGAGGAGGAGAGACTGCAACAAACAACTAGAACTTGGTGAGGGGGGAGTGTTCAGGAGCCCAGAACACTCCCACGGCAGATTGTGTTACATATCAACCTTGAAAAGCTGCTCCTGGACTAAAGTTAAAGGAGGGGCTTGAAAGGACTGACTGATAGAAATGTAATATATATATATAGGTGCTTTTAGTTTGTACAGTATATTTATTTGTGTAAATAAATGTATATACTTCCCCCTTCCCCTACAGAAGCCTCTGGTCTGAAAGTTTCTCTCCGGCATTAGTATAAATTGTGAGAAGGGGTGGGGGGAAGCCTGAAAATTGGATTTTGGATTTCTAATGTGGCTCAAACTGCCACAACACTGCAAGGAAGGCAAGATCTTTGACCAAATCCACATACTCTTTACCCGTACATCATCTGTAGGCTTTTACAGGATGATACCAGCCCCACAGCCACAATTAAAATGCTGTAGAAGGGGCAGATTCCTTCTTGCTGCCACTCAACTTAATATAAATTAATCTCCACTGTAGCAATAAGAGAGGATTTGGGCCTTGGAAACAACATATGAAGCCACATAAATATGTTCCAGAAATAGTTTGAAACAATTCAACTACTGGAAAAAGCCTCTTAAATCTCTGACTAATGGATTGCATTTATCCAGTGAGAAGCAACAGGCAAATTTTGGCTTGAGAGAACAACTTGTGAATTGTATTCCCAGGCCCCACAAACATCTTAATCTGGGTTCTATTGAGAAGGATGTTGAGAGTCTGCTTCATTTTTCTCTCAGTCCAGCATTTGATTTAGATCTCCTTCAATCCTTCCCCTGCTGCCAGATGACCAAGTGTGCAGCTGAATGCAGCTACGTGGAGATAACGACAACGTGGAGATGGCCCAGAGGCATCTCAGCAGAATCTAGAGCTCTCATTCCCAGTGGGCATGCAATACCATTTTTAGGAGTTGCTGACCTGTGTTAGAGAAAGAATGGGGTCAGGAAGGCAAGAAAACACAGACGTAGCACAGCATTGCTGGACTACAGTGAGTCAGACAGCCCACCAAAAACTGCACGTACCATGAACTGTGAGCAGCACACTGCTGCTGAAAATATCCCCTGAGAATGTTTGGCCTCTGCATTCTGTGTCCCACATACCAGGAACTGATCATGTCAGTAAAAAAGTTAAACATCATCAGATCTAAATTAGTCACAAGCAATGATTTTTGTTCATTTTTGAAACAGAATGGAGACTCACCATAGATAAGTTCTATAGGAGGGAGGGTGCTAAGCTGCCTAGAACCTAAACTTTATCTCGTACTTCCTCCCTACATGATTCACATAGTTTGAAATACCTGTGGGACCATCCAGGTACCCTACTAAGTCTACAAACAGTCACAACTCAAATACTTACACAGCATGCCACTGAAAGTGGAAAAGGGGGACCTGTGAAGTCATCTTCATCCTTTACAAATACATAAAATGCTTTTAAATACATAACAAGTTAGCAGGAAATAAATATATTGAAAACATAGCTGTGCTCCTAACTGTGCAGAAATTATTTAACCCAACTTTTTCCAGAGTACAGGAATATAACTAAATTTATTTACTGTGCAGTAATAAAAAGGTCACTGAAGCCAATTTCTTGTATTGCACCTCAAAGCCCAGTGTTCATTCTGACCTTGTCTTAATAAGGCAAGACTGGAAGGGACCCTCACAAAGTCCTCTTGACCACCCATCTGCTCCAAAACTGAATCAACGGCCACAGTGGTTTTTGAGAAAGGCTTTCCCAACCTCCTTCTGAAGACCTTCACTGATTGAGACTTCACAGTCTCTCCAGTTAATCTTCCCAGGGCTTCTCCTAGCATCCATTCTGAGTTTGCCACAGATCTCCCAGCCCCATCTACCCCCCAATTCTCCCCACCACATAAGAAACAAATTATTCACTTCACAACACCTTTTTAAGGCATTTCAAGATTCACAGATTCCTCCATTCTCCTCTACTGCACACCCCTAAAATTATCCAAACTTCTGTTGATCGTGTTCCCCAGATTACTCTCATTACTTCCTTCTGGATCCTCTCCAACTCATCCCACAGCATTCTTATTGTGGTGCCCAAAAATATGCACTGTATTTCCTTTAAGCCACTACACATACACTTAACAAGTCAGCCTACACACTGTTTCATACGTAAAGCTAAGCACACCCAAATGACAGCGTTAGGAGTTCAGGTCAGCTTTATTTTAAATTACAGAGAAGAGTGATGTAGTGATTTTAGACCAGATTGGGCAACAAGAATATATCTGCTGTGAACTGGCTCCAGTGTAGTTAAATTAAGGGCACTGTGTTTCTGGGCACCAGTAGCTGTTGCTCTCTTCACAAAAGTTCAGTGCTATTCCTTGAGAAAGGTGCCAGACAGCTACACACCTGCTCTTTAAACCCAGCACAACATGTCCTGGCACAGTCACACTCCAATTTGGAAGATCTCTTACTGTGCCTCTTGATGTGCACCGAGCACAGAAAGCACAGTTTCTGGTACCCACTTTAGCCTGAACTTTCAACACCCCTCCCGAGAGCTCTGCTGAACCTGGATGTCTCTCATTTTCACTTACTTACTGCAGCTCAGGCAGATCCTGGAAAGAGACCTGTCAGTTCTTATTGTGTGCAGCTCAGTGACCTCCAGGAGACAACAGTCTTGCCACTGAGCATTTTGTTTAGCAAAGAACCGAGCAGAAAAGCACAGAGCCAGGTCCCTATCTTGCAAGAGTCACACCACTCATTGATCTGTTCTCCCTAATGCAAAAGGACAGAGTCTTCCCTTCCTTTTTTTCCTACCCAGTTAGCCTGACTATAAATGTGATTGCACTGATAAACATCCACAGCAAGAGATCATTTGCCCAAAGTAATTAACTGCTGCCACCAAATCACCATGTAATATTTCCACTAGGAAAGTGCAGCCTACACTGCTGGGTGACATTTAGCTTTTAATTGCCCTCAGTCACGAGCAACAAAATATCAGATATTATTATTTGTGTTGGTTAAAGTTCCTCCTCTAGATAAAACACAAGCCCTGTCCAGTACCATCACAGGAGCACTAATGCACTGGGTTAAGCTGCAGCAGAGGCTGAGGTCGGGGGAGCTACCTCGGTACACTCTGGATCCCCCAGCCCCCAAAGGGAAGAGGACATGGGAAGAAGGGGATTAGGACAATCTGATGCAGTGCAGCATCACTGGGGCACAGCAGGGAGGAAGGAATGCTCAGGGCAGTAAGTCATGCTGAGCAGAATACTCCCACTCAGCCTGACTCCAGCCAAGGGGAATGGGGAGCAGCGCAGTCAGAGGGAGCAGAACAACACACTCTCAAGCCTACTGCTCTCACTGGATTTTGAAAGACTGTAACCAGCAGGGTTTATTCGGAGGGGTTTTCATCTGTGCAAACAAGGGCAGAGCAGCTGCCCTGGGAAATGCTGTCTTGCTCCAATTAGCTCATGGCCACTCACCAGCCGACTGTCCCGAGAGCAGCAGCTTGCAGTGGGAGCATGACTTCCAGCCTCACTTCAAGCACCATTAGGAAATTGCTCTGGCCAATTTGCAGTTTTTATTTTAATCTCTCAATAAACCTGCCTGTTGATTTTATTCTGACAGTACCATGCCTGTGCTGTGGAGACCAGAGAATCCGAGGGCCTGAAGCCACTGCAGTATGAGCCACTCAGCTGATGCTGGTAATTAGGACCAGCTAAGAGTCCAGTAAGGCATGCACCAACATTTTAATGCTCTCCTAAATCCTAGGATGGGCAGGGCACCCAGGCAGCAAACACAACAGCTTTCTGGACTGTATCCCACCTGGTGTCTTGCAGCCAGCAGAACAGCAAGGCTGTGCTGGGGTCAGGAATGAAGCTGTTAATTCAAGGGAGTGGCTCACCTTGCTGTACAGCATGTGTATGAGGAATAGCAAGGTAATTTAAAAATTTTAATTTAAGACTGGAAGGATCAATACCCAAGTTAGCCCAGAACGACCTAGCTCCAGAAGGAGCATGGATTCATCAATTCCCTACTTTGGCCAAGTTGATTAGCCAGGCTGTGACAGGTCCCTGTCACAACTTGGCTATGAAGATCTAACCCACACAGACATATCTGCTCATGTGTAACTACCTTGGAAGTCTTTCACAGTGCTGGGTTTTGACAGGTAGAAACTAACTTTCGAGCTTTCTATCCACAGATCTTTCCAGGAAAGAACTACCAAATTCCGTTTAAAGTTGTGGTAAAACAGGGTCCACAGCAAACCAAAACTGAATATCAAAGGCTAAACTGTGAATCCTTTGCTCAGCTTAGCATATAAAACTTCTTTGCAGCTGTACCTTGTAAACCAGTGACATGTCACAAGTGAGCATGAGCTCAGCAGCCCAGGTAAGTGGCTCCCAATTCACACTGTGCTGCAGAACAGTCCAGAGCAAAATCCAGCACTGCCTGCCAGCCCCAGCTCCTAGAAACACAACCTCAGCTGCCCTCTTCTGCCCTATATCCTGAACTTTATTCCCTTTTTCAGTATAGCCTTATAATCAAGCTCAGCAAGTGGGGACTGTGAGCTCAAAAGATGTGGTAGTTTACAGTCTTCTTCTCTTGCTTAAGCAAGTAGTGTTTTGAAAGAGCAGGAATTATGTGCCAGAAAAGGGTGCTCAAGCTGCAGACTAATTTTAAAAATAATTTAATCCTCTAGTTGTTCATACCATTCAGGCCATAAGTGCAGCTTTCCTCTCTTCCACATAGTCTTTAGTGAGGAGAAAGACAAGTGATCAGCAGCACAAGAACTCAGATGCTTCCTGGAATTGTTGGGGTTTAATTCAAATGCTTAAAATCCAGGCATCACAGGGCTTTTTGCAATATAATCCCAAAGCTGCTTACAGGCCAACTCAAGATAAAAATTATTGTTGTGCCTGCCTGGTTACATGAACATGCAATAACCTCTCAGATGCCGGTGCCAAGGGCTATGAATTTACCTCAATATATGTGTTTTATATATAGCAACATGCTGTCATTAAAACAAAGCTCTACAGAAGTCACATCTTAGTCATGGTCTATAATCTGCCCTTGGAAACAATTGTGCTGTCCACTTACTCCAAGAACAATTACTTTTTGCTGCACTAATTTTGCTCAGTATGAGCATGTTCCAAAACTGAAACAGGATTTTTTTCTCAAAAAAGCTTGGAATAGCTCCTTGTGTTACTAGCATCCAGAGAGACTTATCACACCACCACTCTCCCAGGCAATTTAAGGACACAGACCCTCTGCTAGGTGGGAGTACACAAGGGAACAAGCTGCCATACAAGGCTGACAGTAGAAAGCAGAGACAGACAAAGCCATTTGCTGGTAAAAGCATTGAAAATGAAGCAAGATCTCCTCATTCTTACTTTTGTAGGTTTTGTTCCACCACTGACTCACCTGTGCCATTACCTGCAAACACACTCAGACAGGACTAAATATTAATTTCTGCCAATTCCCCTGCTGTACTTCCCAGTAGAATAGCTCCTGGAGCTCTTACCACTGGGAGGAAGACACAATATCATGGCTTTTGTAAACAGGCCTGAAAGCTCTCTTGGTTTTGTAATCATCTTATACAACTGCTATCAGCCATGACAGCATCCTTTCAGATTATAATGTCCTGAGACATGCAGATAGGAAACACTTGCCTAAGGCTACTCTTCTACAGCTTGTAAAACTATTAATAAAAATACCTAAGCAAAGACTTGGCTTTATTGCTATAGATTAAATGAAAAGGCAACTGTGCAAGAAGTCTGGCCAGAAGGATTACATTATTATTGATCTGGTTATTGTCTGATCAGGTCAGCAGTAGGTCAGCAGCAGGACTCACATTCATGCTATAAAGCCCAACCATTTAGGGATTTGTCCTCTTAAGGCAGACTTGCCTGCACTGCATAGGCTGGGATTGGCAGGACTCCACTGCTACTGCAATACATTTGCAATGGACTAAAATTCGCTATTTTGGCTGCACTTTTTCAAGCTGCAGAAGGAAGCCCACGTGGCAGAATGGCCATATATGTGGTTTGCCCAAAGGATAGAGTGCAGCAAACTCCTGGATTTATGCTTTGCAGAAAGGAAGCAAAAGCTGTGTTTGCAGCATTTGATGGTCCTTCCACTGCTGTGCTTTGCTTTCTCATTAGGCAGCAGCAGCCATCCAGAATGCCTGACTGCTCTACTATCTGCACAGGAAATGGGCATGACACCAAAGCCAGCGAGCCTGGGTCACATTCCCAGCAGTAATTACAATGGAGAAAGAAAATAGCAGGGAAAAAGACAATACCCCAAATCAAGTGGTGAGATGACAGGAGAACACACTTCTGTGCTTCAAAATATCCACAGAATCAGCTCTCTGTAATTCATTCTGCACATTATTCCTTCAACCCATACTCATACCAGGACACTCCTCTGATTTTGCTTGGGAATACGAGTACCTTGCCAACAGTCACGTTCAGGACGAGCATCACAAGCTTCCTAATGCACACAGCATGCTGTTTGCTAGCAGCAGGCCAGGATGTTATTGTTCTCATGGACTCATGCTGGCAAGAAGTCCTCTCTCCACCCAAACCCACAGAAAGCTCTCAAAGCTGGAATCTCGTACTTCCCTGTTTTTGAATCCCTCCATTCCAGAGCTATCACAGGTGCTGAGCAAGCATCAGACTTGCACAAACCATACTCTGTGGCCTGGTGATCCTGTGCTCAGCTACATATGGATTGTGTGGGAACTCAAAATGCTTTCAAGCCCCCCTGAGTTTATATTGTCTCCATTCCCCACTATTTAGGCAACTTTGGATGAACCAGGAAAAAAAACATAAAAGGGAAAAAATAATTCTGGAGAAGCCTTTTCTAGACTCAGTAAATGCATCAAGAGACTGGGGAAACATGCACATTCTGAGTAACAGAAAAGTGTGGAGGTTTTTACTTTAAAGGGCTTGATATCCTCATTCAGAACAAATAGTTTAAACCAGACTGCAGGTCTCACCTTTGTTTTTTGGGGGAAGGAGAGACAATGAAAGAAACCCACAATTTATCTTAGAAAGCCTGTTCTTAGAGCTGCCTCACTCTAGATGTGCAAAGATTTGGGCTCACAACAGAAGACTCCAAGACAATTTAACAAACTGTTTTTCCTGTGGCAATCCTTGGTGTAAATAAACCAGAAACCTTATACCCATTGTGGATATGTATCTTTATTGCACACATCAAGAGACACCATCCTGACTTCGCCTCTCCTGCAAACCAAGGGTCCAGGAAAGAGCTTTAAAATCAGAAACAGAAGCAGGCATTTGAGAGAAACAGTGGCAGATAGCTCCAGGCTGAGGCCATTACTGAGGTCAGGATGATTCTTAGCCTGTGCTTTCTATTTTTCTGACATTGCTCCAGATCTTCAGTATCCCGGCTATAAAAACATTCCTCTTAGGAAAAGCATGGGAGTAAGAACAAAGAGAGAGGGTTCCTTCAAGAGCATACACACACTAAGGAAATCCAAAACAAAGGACATCAAACACTGTTACTTTATAGAGCCTATAACATGTATGTCACAGTTAATGTCCTGTTATCTTGGCAGATGCAAAAGACTTGCATTACATTTCAGCTGAACAGGAAATGTGGCTAAAGCCTCAAATTTATTGGTAACATGCAAGTCATGGTTTGTGTCTCAACCAGAGAGGAATCCATCCCCAGAACCTATGACCCTGTAAATCTAGCTGATTTTGGATAGGAATGCAAACGTATCAACCAACAATTAGACAAGCCTCCCATTCTTGCTAATGGAGATTTCTTGCTTCAGTCATGATACAGAAATTAATTATAGTCTTTTTCAGATATCAAAGCAAAAATTATATCCAAGTGTTCAAATAAATCAACCGAACATGATGGCTTAAAGAAGAGTAAGCAAAATCTCAACCACTCAGTAAGAACTGTTCTTTCTAAATTGACTTCCTAGGCAAGGTTAGTCCCATGCTGATCTCAGCACAAGTAACCAAAGACCTGCTCAGGAAGGGTGGAATTCAGTTCTCTCTCCTTGCACAGCTTAAGCTAACATATAGTCTCTTTAATCATCAAATCTGTTTAGCCTCCATAGGCATAAACAACTCTCCAGGAATGTAAAGAATTGGACAGGGCCATTAATACAGGGTCTAGAGCTCCAAATCTTCAATTTGACATTAATTGTCAGGAAAGCATGCAAGATAGAGGATTCCAGATGCTGTAACCCAAACATCTCATTTCTGCACAGTGTTTGTGGAAGAAATTTATGCTTATAGTGCAAATGCAATGGTAAGAGTCTCTTCAGGGCAAAAAGATCACCAAATGATGGTAATTCTAATTATTGCTTGACTGTGACGTCCCCGAGCCCCTGGCACTCAAGCCTTTTTTGCTTAGAAGCATCTGGCTCTTGGGTTACCTGAGCACAAAAGCTAGCAGGAGTCTGGGAGTTCCCACATGGTGGATTTTTCCTTAAGAAGGACATATGCTGTAAGAAGAACTCCCATGGGTCAGAAGGAGCTGAGGTTCTTTTCAGTTGTTGGCGTAAAATTCACAAAGCACAAAGTATCCTTGTTTGAGGAAATAACCTTTAATGCCAAAGCCCAGTTCTCCTGGCATAGGGAAGGCCCCCTGTGACAAGTGGAGCAATAGGGGCTTCTTGGAAGAGAAATGCCTACACAGTTTGGGGGTGGGTAGGGAGAAGCTATTCAGCTGGAAGGACAGCCCTGGCACACGGAGAAACATGTACAAACTTGCTGTAAGGGAATTTAAGGCTGGGGAGACATTTTGGCTGCAGAAGGCTTGTAACTTCCAGAGTAGTAAAGTCGTGGAACAGCCTCCTAAACAGCAGTGATAAGGGCAGGACAATATAGTTAACTTAGAGACACTGCTAGAAAATAAGTTATAGAAGTAACCCAGAACAGAGCTGGCAACTAGAGAAAAATGACTGTTCTTATTGGAGACTACAAGACAGTGACTCAGCGAGTCCCTGATGGTCCTGTGTTTTCTTTTAAAATTAACTAAAGATGAGAAATTAAGGATCACTCACTACTGAAAAAACTAAACAAAACAAGAAAACCCTCATAAGCAAAGCACCCACATTGGAAACATGTGCTGAACACTACTGCATGTAAGGACATGGGTTCTGCTGGATGTTCCAAGCCATTCCATACCCCTGTGAGGATGCTAACTCCACATCCACAGGAAGAGGTGTTGAGGAGCCAAGGGTACAGGCAGGGGATTCCAAGAGTGCTCTGTCCAGCCCTTCATGGTCAGCTGTACCTGGGCTGCCCCCCTTCTGACCACATGCAAGACATTCAAATCCCTGCCTTGGCACCCTCAAATAACAGGCACATAAACCCCCTTATGAATCAGGGTTATTGGACAGTGTACAGAAAAGGGAACCTGGATACTTCTAAATGCCAGGGTATAGCTCCAACTTGTTTACAAGCAGTATTTTTAACTACTTTGCATACAGTGTTAAAATCAATAAAATGCTATGATCACATAAGTCTTGTAAGGAAATGTACCCTAGAATTTAATAAAGATAAAAGAACTAAGATCCTCTTGTCATTTTATTTCTCTAGTCTAAATTGAATTGATCAAATTTCCTTTCTGCAGAGCTCTTTCCCCCTCCAATAGGAAGTAACAGGAAGGGCTATAACTCCTGCCTGCACAGCTCTATCCTTTAACGTGCCTCAGGGTGCAATATTTCTGGCTGGCATGAGATGTAAGACTGGAATCTTTTTCAGCTTTCTGATGAGTTCGACCTTGTAAAGGATAAGGGTAGGAGGGGAAAAAGTGTCAATCTTCTACTGTCATAGAATCACAGAATATCACAGAGTTGGAAGGCACCCACGAGGATCATCGAGTCCAACTCCTGGCCCTGCACAGGACCATCCCCACGAGTCACTACATGTGCCTCAGAGTATCATCTAAATGCTCCTTGAGCTCTGGCAGCCTTGGTGCTGTGCCCACTGCCCTGGGGAGCCTGTTCAGTGCCCAATCACCCTCTGGGGGAAGAACCTTTTCCAAATATCCAACCTAAACCTCCCCTGACACAGCTCCAGGCCATTCCCTGGGTCCTCTCAGTGGTCCCCACAGAGGAGAGATCAGGGCCTGCCCCTCCATGTCTCTCCCAAGGAAGTTGCAACTTCAGTGAGGTCTCCCCTCAGTCTCCTCTTCTCCAGGCTGAACAGACCAAGTGACTTCAGCCCCTCCTTGTATGGCTTCCTTTCCAGACCCTTTGGATGCTGTTTAACAGCTTTATATCTTCCTTACATTGTGGCACCCAGAACTGCACACAGCACTTGATGAACCAGGAAAAAAAAACAAAAGAGAAAAAATAATTCTGGAGAAGCCTTTTCTAGACTCAGTAAATGCATCAAGAGATGAGGCCGCACCAGCGCAGAGGGGAGCGGGACAACTCATCTCTCTGTCCTACTCCCATTGCTTTGTCCCTCACGTGAGGCTTTCCCAACCCTACCTGAAGACTACTTTCTGGTAAGTGGCCTTTTGCTGCAAGACTCCTGGCTAAGGATCAGAGCCTGCCCTAGTAAGCAGAGCAGAAAGCAAAGAGACTTTTCCCAAACTACAGAAGAGGCTTGACTTGCCTGCTGCCTCTTCCAACTCCATGTAGGAGGCACTGGCAAACAGAAGCACATTTAGGCTGCTGTGGCCTCCCACTTGTGGGCTGCAGCAATGCTCTGTGAGCATGGAAACAATGGAGTCTCAATTACTGCAGCTGGGCAGCTGAAACAAGGGCTGCACTTTTAGAGTGTGGCTGATAAGCAGCAAGATAATGGACTGATGAACAGACTGTCTGCAGTCTGTCACAGAGCTAACCAAGGTCTGTCCCAAACACACCCAGCCCACTTCAGGCAGGCTGAAAAGTGGCCAAATATGGTATTCAGAAACGTGCAACACAAACAGAACAGAGATAAAGACTAGAGCTTCACGTATACATCAAGTAACGAATTCAGATGAGCACAGCAGAGTGTGACAGATTACAGCAAGAACTATGAAGAAACACCAGATAAAGAACTGACAATATAAATATATAAGAAAGACAAAGCTTAGATTTGGGCCACTGAACTGAAGAGTTCTGTTATGCATCATTTGGTCAAGGGCACATTTTATCTTTCTATCCACCATGCTACCTTGAATAGCAAACCTGTGTAACGCTGAGATTTGGTGGTGCACAAAGTGATCCCCAGAACTTTAGAGCAGCCAACTACAGCCCACAGGCAACAGCACCACTCTGTAATTTCAACAGTGAGGACAGAAGGAAGCAGGAAAGCCAGACACACAAAGAAGTGGCTACTACAGATTGAATGTCTGTAGTCTAATGCTACTTTTCTCCCCCTACCAGTGTGAAAGCAGTAGGCAGTGAAATGAGAGAATTGTGGGGGGAAAAAAATCTGTTCAGAATTTTCCCTCTTGCAATTGAACCTCCAAACTTACACAGATGTTGTTAGGAAACAGCTGAAGAGATCATTCTGCTCCATCAATATGAATGATAAACAGCCCAGCTCTGGTACCAGAGGAAAAATCCTTCTGTTCACTTAAAGATTAGTCCTGTGAAACAGCTTCTTGCTTCTCTTCCTGTCTCAGGACAATCATCACCTATTTGCCAGGATTATCCTGCAGCACTCATGAATGGACTTACAACTTGGAACAAGGCTGGTGAGAAGATGGTTTACAAAACCTTCTCATGCATATGAAATGTGGAGAGGTTTTTGAGGCCAGAATCCTTCCTGTAAAAACAAAGCAACCATGACAGAGGCTGGACTGGAAACACTAACCTATTTTTCAAGGAGCTGAGGTTTCCCTGTTTGAACAGGATGACCACCTACTGCATTAATGGAGTTGATTAAAGACTAAACATTGTGCCTGAAAAGATTTGAAACTTGCTTGGAAAAAATATTATTACGCATTACTTCTTTAGGTATCACATAGCCTTGGTTAATCAATGTCCTTGTTCACAGGAAAATTTTTGTCCCAGATTTGCAATAAAATTCACAGGTTTTTAGGCTGGCAATTCTGAGTTTATTGCAAACCCTATGTTGAATTTTCTTCAGTCAGCTTGTTTTCTTAACTTGCACATGCTCAACACTGCCTAACCTTGTGATCCTGCTATAATAAAATCACTGCAGGTATGCATTTCTCTAAAGACAACTATGCAGCCTCCTTGAGCTAAGCATTTTAAGACTTCTTTTTTTCCTTTTTTTTTTTTTTAACAGAGGATTTTAATTCACAGTATTTTTAAACCACACTCCATTTAGTTTCAATAGCCCATTGTAGGCATTTTCATATCTCAGTAAGTCTTGTAACAAGAATGCACAAATTAGTGTTGTGACCAAGGCCTCTTATGCTATGAAGAATTCCACTGTCTGATTAGTTGTTTCTAACAATCTCAGTTACATATTTCAGCCTGTTAAGGAAAGATATCAATACTTCTCAGAGACTAAAAATCAAACAAGAAAACACAACAGGAAATCCCAAGTTAAAAGAAAAACATTACAAGAAAAATCAAATAAGGAATTTGAGACAGAAGAGATGAAATTAAATTTAATCTAATTTTTTAAATGAAAACTATTTTAATATATACGCTTCTCATATACTGATGGTAAATATGATGCAAATATAAGGGCTCTAACAGGACAGGCCACAAATCTATGGGAATCCTTTTTTACTAACCAAATTCCAAATCCCTCTGGTATGCTTTAAATTGTAATTTGGACCAGGAGGCTACATGCACATGGTGCGCTTTATATTCTTCAGCTGAAAAATTCTATCCATGAAACTTGCTAGACAAGCTCTAAATTTCTGGGAAGAATATATCTAGATCAAAACACAAGAACATGAAAAGTTTAGGGGTTTTGTGGGGATTTTTGTTGGTAGAAAAGATTAGCATCTCAGAGATATCACATCAGCTCTTAAGGTAAGATGGTGAATGCAAAGACAGATTTTGATCAATATCTGAACAGCATAGCTAGCAAAAATGTAATGGTGGTGCAGTTTCTGTTCAACAGGGCTTTGGAATTCAATGCTCAGAAGGTGGGAAATGAAAGTTAACTCATTGCTCACAACAGCACTGGCATTTGTCTTCTCACTTCCCCAGAACAGTCTTCCACTGCTGCTCAGAGGTTATAGCAGTAGTAAATCACACATCAAAAGCCTTACTCTCTCTGAGAAAAGCTGGTGTTTATCTGCTTCAAACATTCTCTTTCATACAGAGAATAGACTGAAAAAGCAGTGATACACAAATATCTATGCCATAGTTTCCTAGTGATAGGCCAGCGAGGAATATGGAAGGGACTTCCCAGCTGAAAGCTACTAAGAGCACTACAACAGGGTGCAAATAATCGCCCACTACACCTCAGCCAGCAGTTAGTAGCTCACTTCACCAAGATGACACAAAACTGCTCCTCTGGCATGCTCTTCTCCTTCAGAATGCTTTTACCATCAAAAAGGGCAGAATGAATTTACAGAACAAAACTACTTCTCCATCATCATGTTACTTTAGCTAAAGCAAACAACCCATCAGGTGGTACAGTGCAGTAAACCCTCTCCCGAGTGAGGTCAGAGAACTCAGGGTGTACTTGGAGAGAATGAAGCAGTTTGTGAGGCACCTGTAGCTTAAATAAGAGAAAAACATCAGAGTTCAGCAGATTTATAGAACTGAAATAGTGTTTGTGATTACAAAAATGCTACTCCTGGTAACTCCTTGTCCTTGCTTTCAGTTCCCACAGTGGCCAACACTGCCTCCGGGACAGACCTGAATTACATCCTTGACTGACTAAGAGCCCACAAACCAAGGCAAAAAGGCACTGTCGATGCTGAACTCTCGCCTTGAAAAAGGATGAGATAAACAATTCTAAAATTAAAAGAAAAGGAGGGAGAGATTCACTCTAACAGACAAGTAGTCAAATGAAAGGTGACACGTCATCCCTAGAGGAAGGGAAACTGGCAGCTTGGCTGGCTTTTCCTCATGACAACCCCAGGATATATGACTATCTCGGCACAGAATAGAAAGAGGTCCTACACTTGTTGTAGCAATGCCCCTCAATTTAATTAGCAGTCTGCTAAAGAGCTAAGTTTCATAATTAATAGTGATGCAAGGAGGCCAACAGCACAACAGAAGAGAATTTGCAGTGTTCTTCCAGAACTCGCTGACTAATCCACTTTGGGAATCATTTTAATGAACGTTTCTGGCTTCTAAACACTTTCCAAAAATATGAGAGGCAGCAAGGAAAATATTTGGCATTCATTTCTGCCTGCTGACCAACCTGCTCTACAAGTGTGTTTTGCCAACCTGCTAAGATTAGGCATCTTATTTGCCCTAAATGTTCATGTCAGTTACAGATGAACCACTAAATTGTTCCCTCTGGACATCCTGGATACCACCATCTAGGGGAAGAGGAAATAGGCTTGGTTCACAAATAGTTCACTGTGGTAAACGTTTATCTCCCCACTAGCTACTGCACTGATATGCTTTGTGGGGTACTGTCCTGCTCCTGAAACCAACAGATTTTTGATTGGATCCATAATTCAGGAATCAAAGGTATACCAGTGTCAAAACTGTAAGCCAAGGTCTAACTTGATCATGTAGCATAAAGATCCTTGGTTAGTTGAGGAAGAAATGCAATCTGGCCCGGGGCCAGACCATATCCAGCTTCCCTTTTCAAATGACAAATTCCAGGGTGAGGTATCTGGGACATACTGAAAGAACAAAGCCCAGTTTTAGCTGTCTGGCACAGGGCTTGTCTTCACATTGTGAGTTGGCTCTCAACTGTAACTACTGATACCTTAAAGCAAGTTTCTCTTAATTTTTTTTTTTTAAATTTGAATAGTCCAAATCTCTTGCAGAGTTTGACATAATCTCTTGTTTTAATTCCTTCTTTCTTTTTTTTCTTTCTTCTTTCTATTTTAAGGTAGCAGGTGCTCAACTGAGCTGAAAGGCTGCTAACAAATTTTCAGTTATATGTCATGAGACTTGTTAGTTCCCTAAAATAAGTCAATCAGCACAGAGGTATTCTGAAACAGAAGAGGGGTACCTCTCCCCCTCACTCCATGAACTGTGTACAGCCTTTCCAAGAGACTCTGGATTCTACACTGCTGGAGTGACACAGAGATAAGCCACCAAGCCAGCATAAGCAGTGATGCAGAACTTCTAATTGCCTGTTACTCATACACACACATCACCTGGCAAAAGAGATCAACCTGGAATAGCATTTCAGCCTCATAAAGCAAGGAGTTTCACTAGTAACTGAAGTAGTCTGTGGCTGTGATGCAGGTGAAAGTGTGGGAGAGCAGCCACAAGAGAAAGTTTAAATTTAAAGTATTTGAGAAAGTTTAAATTAATTTTTAACCTCTAAGGCAACCCCAAACCAAATTTTTGCTCTAAGGTCAGCACAGAAGATGACAGATTCATGACCAATGTGTGGGAATCAGCTAGTGAAGCTGGGCTGTTCTCTAGTGCAAAGAAAGTGTCAGTTGGACTTCAGACCCCTCCCATCTTTTAGCCTGTATACACCACAGAATATTTTCCATTCCCACCTTCAGTCTTATTAACATGCTGCAGGGGATCAGACACCACTTTAAAAAAAGTGGATTTGTTTGAAGTAGAGCAGAGGAATCACTGCCAACAGTGTCACAGCAGCCATTTGCACAAGCGTGACTTCTCTCTACTGACACTACTATAAAATGGAAAAGCTGTTCTTTTCCAGAGATTCAAAACATAAAGCCAACCTAGTTCAAAAGTCTCCTTCTGAGCAGCTCCCCTCAGACTTCCCTTTTCTGCAGTACTAATTAGCATGCTCAGCCTGAAGGTCTGTCCCAAAGGAAGCTCATATTCCACAAATTCCCTGTAGCGTCTGACAGGCAAACAAGGGATGTGCAGTCAGCTCCTGGAGCCGCGTTATTAGTGATGTGTGCAGGAAAAACACTTGACACACTGGCTTAGGCTGATTCTGCTGGGCATGGAGAGAAGGATACATGCTGGGCATGGAGAGAAGCACACACAGACATACTTTACCAAAAGCAGCAGTAAATCTGCCTGTTCAACATCCAGCCTCCAACTGGAACCGCTCAGGGCATTCGTGACAACGGTGAGCAGAAGTGCTTCCACCACTAGAAGGACTTTGTTGAAAGATGGATACCAGACCCAGGCTTGGTTTTGCAGAATAAGTCCTCTGGAAAACTGTATCTGCTGCTTCAATAGTCACTGAGAAATCTAGAACTCAAAGTTCACAAATATCTAGACAGACACGATAGTGTTCCTAGACTTCTCTTCCAAGATAAAAACAGTGATTTTAGCCCCAGTGTTTCCAAGATTTCTGTTTCAGCTGAAAGTCAGCACTGGTTTGAACAGCCTACAACAACTACCTGAAATATCACTGCTTTGTGAGACCCCTCTCGCTATTTTATTTACCACTGACAACCATTGTATACATCTTTTATCCTCATAAGAGAGAACTTGCAAGGAAGGGCATTGTCCTTGCTTTACCAGGGGCTATGTTATTAATGGATGTTTGACCAAGACTTGGTGATGAAGTAGTATATCTGTGAAACTGGTTTAAATTACTCCAGCTCAAAATCACTGATTAACAGCCTAATCAATTTAACCAGATCTGCAGTCAGAAGCACACATTTCTTAGGAGTGAAAACAGTAAGAGTGCTCATAGGTAATGGATGGGAGCTAGGAAACTCATGCATCATGTTAATTGACTTCTGATAAATTAAAGTCACCAATGCCATTTAGCAAAAAGTCTCAGTCACCAAGACAGAAACAAACCACCAGAAAACTATACAAACACTCCAGAATTGCCTTTTTTAAAGCAAGATACAAGTTTATACTTACAGCAATAAAACCCTTCAGCCACCTTTACCACTGGATTTCCTAGTCTGTGTTGTCTTTTTGCCCAAAAGGAGCACAACAGCATCGTGTAAAAGATGTCTCTGCATCTTTCTAGCCTGTGCTCTGTGGAACAGAGCTGTCACCTCTGCATTTTGTAACACTTGGCAGCAAACCCACATTCCCTGTGCATCACAGACTTCCCCTAAGGCCATCAAGTGTGTTGAATATGGACAGCACAGGGTTAGGACTTCCAATTATAAACCCCAATCTCCTCACACTTGGTGCAGATGAGAGCTGCAGATCCCATGATAGGCATGTACACTGAGCATGTACAGGACACAGCAGTTCTGCTTACCTACAGTACCAGGGGACCATCATTGTTTCGGGAAGATTTTTGACCCATTTTTCTTCCCTGTGAAATCATGACCTACATTATACGTGTAATTTCCAGAGTAATAAAAATACCTCAAATCCTCAATATAAATCTTCCTGAGATCTGATTCTGTGCCTTACAGAGCCACCTCATCTGGCAAATCCAAAGAAAAACACGTTAAGCAGCACCATGGATTTGTACTGTACTGGCTGACCAGCTTGCAGCAGAAGGCACAGACAGTGCCTGAGTCACCACATGCAGTGGTGAACTTGGGTTCTAAAGCAATTCTCTCAAGAAACTCTCTGTAAGAACCACCAGTCACCCAGCACAGGATGAAAATATTCTGGGGGCATAACAAGACCGCAGATTGAATCTATCAAAGATAAGAGCCAAAGCATACTTTACAAGAAAAAAAAAAATTAATTACTCAAGGAGTAAATTACCATCTTATGGAAAATGCTGTATAGTAAAGGGCTGCTCCCCAAATTTAAGGGCACCATTAAATAACATTTGTACAAAGCACAGACTGATCAGACAATGTATTTTTCTTTAGTGCACCTGAAATGTGCCAATGAACTGGCCTTGGCAAATGGGCTCAAACATGATCAACTAAACAGCTTTCTATAGGGAAGAAAAGCACAAAGCAACAAAACTAAACATTTATCGAATGCTCAGAAAATAAGGTATGGCTGCAAATTTCATAATCTCATTCCTCTCTGTTTCTGTGCTTCACCAAAAATCAAGGTGGGGGAACACAGACAGGGCATGACACCAGTGGTAGAGAAGGGGTCACTACATTGTTCTATCATCTCCTCCCTCATTATTTACAGAGATTCTTTAAGGCTTCAGGAATTAATGCAGGAATCAGAACCCAGCTTACAAAGGCTGGATGCTTTCATTCTCAAACACACATTCTAGAACATCTGCATATGTTAAAATTCTGATTCTGCCCCAGAATCACAGTAGAATCGCCATAAATCTGATTATATTTTGGTTATACTATATTGCCAACGCTGCTTCTGCTCTCTGCATATTACCTGGGATATGAGAACAGATTTGGTAGTTTTGGACAATACACAGCATGATCCAGCTCTAGTGATCCAGAGGTGAGTTTGAAATGCACCCTCTTACTCTCAAGTTGCCCAGATAACTTCTTCCCAGCACTGATCCAGAAATAGCAAGTGGTTTCTAGGTGGCTGGAGAATGAAAGGGACAAAGAACTGTGGGAATTTCAGATAGAGCTTGTCTCTGGCTATTAGACAGTGAAAGAAGCTGAGAAGCCAAAAAGAGGTCAGCTAAAAAAAGAGGTATTCCTCACTCCATTATGCAAACTGAATTTATTCGTGTAGAAAAATCTCTGAAAAAAACCACTTTCCTAGCAGGGCTGCTGTTGCCTATTGCTACAGCCAACTCCTCTGGCTCTGAACTCTGACCACTGGGAATTTCATTCTGCTTCACAATCAAACCATGAATAGTCTGTTCCTCAGCAAACACTCATGCTACACAATACTTCACTTTTTCTTTCCCTCTTTTCTTACAAGAATGGTCATGCCTACCTCTTTCATCAGAGATTCTTTTCTTTCTCTTTCAAAAATCAAAACTTAAATACCTAAAAATGAAAGAGGGTGAATTTGGATGAAAAGATAAAAGAAAAGACAGGAAACAGAGCCAACAAGCTGCTGTCTGGCTGTAGGCACAGGGAAGTCATACAGAACACGAAGTAAAAGCAATTAGTTCATGTTCCTGCTGTGATCACTTCATTTCAAGGTCAGCAAGGGCATGTCCCCAAATAGCACCTTCAGCTCTGATGGGAAGTAAGCACTTGAGAAACATTCATAGGCTGCCAAATCCTTGAAAGTGTTCATCATCTATTTGGAGAGCAGGTGGAGCAAAGGCAGAGGCCATCTGAGCTGTCTACAGGAGCTCACAGCTCTTTAGTCCTATTTAGGAAGGAACCTCTTGGGATGAATTAACAAACCTGTTCCAGAGCCTGACAAGAAACCCCCATTTGTGCTTATCACGACATGGACACTTGTTCCCAAGGACAGGGCTGAGACAGTGAGCAGGCTCTGCATAACATGGCTAAATAAAGCTTTCCTATCCACCTGGAAAACTGACCCAACTGAGCTCTTCCATGAATGGTACCAGACCCTACAGGAGTCACACGGAACAAAAACACCTGCTCCAGCTCTTCCTATAGGAGGTACATGCTTTTAGATCAATTATTTGAAGCCTGGAGTTGCATTTTTTAATTAAGAGAGGAAGTGACGGGAAGTATGATCCAACAGTAGGAATCCTTTTATTGAAAGGTGTGGTAAGCACATTTGATCACACCTCTCAGTAAGAAAGGTCTGATCTTTTTTAATTAAAAAATAATATTCTCCCTGCTAACTTTACAGACCTAACACTCTCATTGGAAGGTGATATGTTGCTGATTAATATGTATTACATACCAAGAAAGCCACTAATGTTTTCAACTGATGGTCACATTCCAAATCTTTATTGCCACCTCAAACATTGGAAGCGTCTTTGTTTAATCATGTTTTGAAATCTTGCTGCAAACCCACAAGCATTGAATTCCCCCAATCTTAATTCAGGTCTCTTCATTTTGGTCAGTGGTAATGTTGCAATGCCCTGATATATCAGAAGTTTTACAATTATGTTCAGTGATTGTAAAACACAATCAGCTAAGGTAGTGCTTTAACCTAAAATCAAGTGCAGTGCTTTCTTCTTCCAGTTAGCCATCCATGCCAGGAATAAAAACTAGGTAGTCACTGACCCAAGGCAGAGGGACATTGTCCTTTATCCTAAAACATGGCACTGAGAGGTATTTGAGGCATAGAGACTCTTGGGTAAAATAAAAACTGGAGAATCTTGTCTTTTTATTTAAAGACATTTCAGTTTAGAACCAACCTTAAGTTTACTGTTGCACTGTGTTCTGCACAAACAGAATCTAAGTACACATTTCACTGCTCCCAGTGAAGCCAACAAGAGCCGAGAACAGATGGGAGCAGGACAGAACTTGGAACAATTTTTGTGCAATCCAAGCAAACCCACCAAATAACCAAAACCAAAAATGCAGAAGACGTTTACACAGCTTGTCCAATTTCTAAATTTAAAGTATCTCCCTCTGAGATGTACAAACTGAGTCCGGAACTTCTCATGTTCTTGTGCCCTTAACTCTTCTTAGGTCACAGTACAACAACAATCTAACAAAAAATGAAGTGCTTTCATAGTGAACAGCTTCTTCGAAGAAGTGGGGAAAGCAGAAGTGGTATTTGTCACCTTGGGTTACATGGGTTTTATATGCAGTAATAAAATTTCCTTCAAGGAAGAGCCTTGGATTTATAATACACTTCCTGAAACCTTTGAACAATTAATTTGGTCTGTAGTATTCCCTAAAAAATATTCGTTTAATTCATGTTTTGAGTTATCTGATTGATTTTTATTTTACTATAGTTATCTCTTCCTAATTTACCTTGCATAAAGATTCCTATGCTCCTTATTTTTCAGTCAAGTAGTAAATTAGCTTGCCAGGTGCCAGTGATTAACTCTGTTTTCTGCAACTGTTGCAGCCAGAGTTCTGGAGCTCCTTCCACTGTAAAATCTGAACAAAAAGAGTTGAGTAGTTGCCTTCTATTACTGAAAACTGGAGCAATAAGATATCCCACCTTCCATAAATTAATCCTGTCTCTAGATCAACCCTCTGGATTTTTCTTTCATTGTTAATATAACTAAATTCCATAACAGTAAGGAAAATAATAATATGGCTGAACTCAGAACATAAATTAGTCTCAGAAAATGAGCAAACTGAGCAAGTACATCTTTGTTTCTAAAGTAAACATTAATAAAATAGAAGAAGCTGTCACACAGGTTTAGGAGGCTAATGCTTTCAGCTTCTTTTATCTCTGCTCTGGGTTCAGGAATTACAGCCCTTTCCTGCATTCCATATTAGGCGTCAAGCTAAGATTTTAGAGATGCTCTAAATTCAGTTCCTCAGGTAAGAGTCATTATCATTAAACATTCCTATTCCCCTGAAAGCAAAACTGCACAGAATTATTCAAGAGTTCAGCTGGCATCTATAAAAAGAGGCATCAAAGACTGTTGTTCTTGGTTAGAGACAAAAATCCCATTTGCAACAAAAGTTCTGGTGCCCATTCAAGAATGACCAAGAACCCCTTACAGACTGTCTGTCTGTTCCTCTCTTATCCCAGGGCTAAGCCCAGGCAGCCCATCATCTCAAACAAAGCATGAGTATGAACACAATGGAGCATTCTTTCTTTCTCAGAACAGATGTCTGTATGATGAGTACACTCCGAGGGCAGAACATTCCATATGTTCTCAGCCACAGACGGAATAGATTTCAGTCCAAACATGGGCTCCACTAAGTTACAGCCCTACTTCTGTTCCTAATAAGTGTCACAGGACAGGTTGCACAACTTTAGCTGGGTTTATACCTCCCACCAACCAAGGTCATACAACACAACCAGTAAGAGTTGAACCTCCTTTCGGCATAGACTGAACCCAACATGGAGATCCACGACCCCAGCAAGAGCACCAGGAGTCCTTTAGTCTTCAGATAGAACAGAACTTCTGGAAGACCATGCATGGAAATTAAGAGAGTCTTCAGTCTCTTTCAGTACTAATGACCAAGACCTCAGCCTTCTCATGCACAGTAACTGCTGCTGTTAACTACAGATGAAAACATTGAGGTAAATGGGGATTAGGGCCCAGATTCGTCCAATTTAATTCCAGTTCAAGCTTCTAAGCTATTGAGCTCAAGGCCTTCATGAATGGCCAGCTGCCGGGAAATACCTGGAAATTTCCCATGGCAAGTCATAGTCTTTGTAAAGTGCACATGAGACATCCATCCACTGGCTCATGGCTCCAGGCACTGAACCATGTCCTTCCTCTGGCAACATGAAAAGCTAATGAGTAGCTATTGACAATCCTGAGGGAATTATATTAAATACAACATTAAAAGTCTTACCTTTTCAGACACAAAAAAGCCCCAAAACAAAACCTCATATTTTTCACTGCCTCACAGTCTCTGCTGCTGAGACTTCCATAAAATTTGTAAGTCCAGCACAGGAATATGAGACATATGGGCAGAGTTGAATTGCCGGTACATCAATCTATCTCCTGCTGTCACTAATAAACCTCCGATTATTCCACCCATAAGTGGTTGCTTCACTTTAGAAATGAGATACAGTTTTAGTCTGACATCAAACGATAGCATAAATATAAATGCAGCACAGTCCTCCTCAGGAACTTGCAGCTCTTCATGCTGCCTCCTGTATTTACTGCCCCATGAAGTGTGAAATGGATACCGACCACTCCCTGAATTCCTTTCTGCCTGAGCAATGCCAGAGGTTAAGTGCCTCTGCCTGCAAGGCTGAAGGAGGGATACCACCAGCCATGCCAGCCTGACAGTGAGCATGTCCAGTCAGCCTGAGGCACCAGATAGTCACCAGAAAGGTCTGCTGAGGGAGAGATATCCCAATCCTAGTCACAGAATCCTTGCTGTGTTACGCAGACCTCATGCTTGTCTTGGTTTGTCCTTACTTTATCCAGTCTCACGAGCAACAGCTGTCACAAAGCACAAGTAGGATTATTTTAAGTCATAAATTAGCATTAACTGCAAATACACCAACCATCAAATGTGTGTATTACAAAATTCTTCACTGGAAGCAGACCAAACCTGTGCCACAGGTATAGTCTGACTAACATTGCAGAGTCCTTACCTCTCTCGTGTAAAGTGTTCCACTGGCAAGTTTTCTTCTTCATGTTTGCCTCTTCTTTATAGATTAAAATTAGGAGCTCCCTCTATCCTGACCAATTAGCTCATGCCATTTGCATTATTGTAACAGTGAGAAGTTGCCCACTGTAAACCATTGGTATGTCCTGTTGATGCCACAGAAAGTCTTCATTTCTGGGCACTCAAATGTAGCCAATTTACTTCTCTGATTCGTCATGCTAATTACTTCTTCACAGAACAAGTCACCAATTTCAAATGCTTTTCCTCGGAAGCCAGGAGATCCACAGGAGATCCATACATCAAATAACTAAATGAGGTTTACTTATGTGGTTCTAGGTCAATATAAAGGCAAAGCCATTAAAATTAGATTCAAAGTGGAATATCAAAGACTAGCTTGAATAGTTTTATGCAAAGCAAACGTGCGTGGAGAAAAAAGTGAGTGTAGATAAAAGAGACACTCCCAGCTTATGTCCTATGTATCACAACTCTAAATATCTACAACTGTATTCAGCTGTGGAAGGAGGAAAACTGATTTAATCAGTCATAAGAAGAGCTAATCACAGAATCACTTTCCAGAGCATGAGGATCTTGGAATGCCACTGAGACACCTGATCTGAAAATTTCACTATTTGAGATAGTTTTAAGAGTTGATCAGAGCAAGTTCTAGTGAGTCAGAGCTAACTTTGCAGGCAAATTAGCTTTTAATTTTCCATGTCACTTTATATTATGCAGCTGTTTTGGAAACTTTCCTTTTCCTTCAGATAACATCTTTGCACCTGCATACTATTCTTTCTTGCAGGAGGTGATTTTAGTTCATGGCAATACAAACAGAATACGACCCACTGGAAATGCCTACATTTTAATTCCAGGCACGCTTCTAAGGTTTCCTCTTGGAAAAGTAAAAGCTAATTGACGTCAGCTAGGAATAGGTTACTCTGAAAGCTGTAAAACACAAGGATTGGATCCACTCTGAGCACACAGCACCTCTATACTGACAAATGGGGGTCTGATGCCCTCCATGCAGCAAACCTCAATTCTACAGCCTTCTAGACCTAAAACTGCAGGAGCTACACACACGTGCCAGCAGAGGGGATAACCTTGTGCTGTTTGTGGCAGCACAGGCCAGTGGCAGAGTGTTGAACATGATCCCAGTCAAACTCCTCCAGCAAAGCCAGAGGTTTATTGCAGGATGACCTACACAGAGTTTAAGGTGCCTCCAAGAGTGGTGGAGGTGAATCCACAGTGGAGATAGACTGTGGACTGATAGACTGAAGAGTGACTGTGTAAGCAGAAAAGATTGGAGCACAAATGAAGAAATAAACTCCATGGATAGTGAAGGGAAGAACATGACCCTGACAAAGATCCAGGACGTGTTAGTCTCCAATACTAAGGACAGCCAAGAGGTCAGTTGCCTGAAAACAACAATACATTCAGCATGTGCTCCATCATCTGCACATTTAACTTCTCAATCAGAAGTATCTAACCAGACACCAAGTCCCATTTTCTCATTGATGTCACAAGTCACAGGCTCCAGAGAATACACCAATTAATTACTCAATTATATTAAATAATTACTCCCCCTCAGCCAGGGGACAGGGTGATCACACCAAAACAAGACAGTAAAACACTTGCCTGTTTTAACTATAACTAATTGCCTGTGTGAATCTGATTACAAAGCTTTATACTGCTCCTCTTGAAGAGGTCAGACCCTGAAGCTCTGGCTGATTAAAGTGTTTCTGAACCACTCAAGATGCCTACCATACCTGCAGCCACCAAACACACACAAACAGGATCCACCAGATAACAAGGTGAACACACTGTTGGAACTGGAGAGCTGCAATGTGTAACGGAGCAGGTTTTGGCTGGGCAAAGCAGTTTGTGTCTCAAATACCTCATGCTGCTAAATAATAGAGTTGGACTTCCTGTATTAGCCAAGTTGGCATCCTACAATAGGGATGAGGACATTTTTGCATTTGGCATTTTCTGCTTCTGCACTACATCAAATTTTCCACTGTGGTGTCAGGAGAGATTTCTATCAACTTCCGCTGGAAGAAGCCAGATAAGGACAGCAGCTCTATACCTTTCTTGTCTTTATAAAAAGGTTAGTTTGCAAACTGCCGTCGTTTTTTACCAAAGGCAATGCACAGCTCAACAGAACGTATATTAGAGTTCCCAGTGATTTCTTCACCTTTTCTGCTGTGCTACCAAACCGGTGAGCACACGTACAGTCGACGCCTGACGTTTGCTGGGAGGTGGTCCTGATCCAAAAAGAACACTTTTGTTTTCTTTATGTTGCCAGTGTGGGATACAAGAAGGAAAAGTTCACCAGAGAGATGAACTGAAAGCAACCAGCCCTTCTTCCCTGGCTGAGGTTCCTTGATCTGGAATGATTACTTCAGGTTAGGAATATCTGCAATAATCCCTTTGCCCCAAGAAAAATGTATATAAAAGTGGCTTCTTGAAGGAAAATATTTCTTTTTAAGGTCTTCTCCAATTTCTAACATGAAAAACTGCCTGGAAACTTGTTCTAATTATACCTCATATTTTGTTCACTCCATTATTCAACCATAACCACATCCTGCAGACAAAAGCCGTCCAAGGCTTGCTCAGGGCCGCAACAGAGATGTGCTATCACTATTCAAGAGAACTCCCTTCCTAGAAAGAAAGAGAAATTAATATGCACTTTATTTAATAAATGATATCTAGTAATAAATAAGGTCATCTAACAATAATTAGATAATGTCATTTAAAATCTTGACTATCTTTGTCATCACAATTAAAGACCAAGTTTACAGAATATTTTTCAGTATTTGGATTTATCAAAGACGAACAGTAAGATTCTGTTGTTGATGCTCTTTTCTGAACACCAGCAATAGTATGGGTTCTGTAATTCTAATGTGTCAATATTTACAGGGTGACCAGTTTGTCTAGGGCCACAGAGCCCTGAAGGAAGCAGCAGCTTCCTCTGGCAGAACAGCTGGCACAGTTATAAAGCAGCTAAAATATTAAGATGACGTTCTTAATATTGCAAATTTCCACACACACCGAAAATCCTTCCAATCTAGTCCCCTTCATACATACCCAAAATAAAACCACCAGGAAACAGACTATTGCATCAAAAGCTTAAAAAAGAAAGGCGAGCTTTTTTGGTTTGCTTATTTCTCCTTTTTCCAAAATCAAATATACAATGGAAAATTTGGAACTTGGTGTTTGGGAAGCACCAGTTACAAATACCTTTTACCACCCTAATATGGATTGCTCGTATACAACAATATCTGGAAAGCTGATAAATGCTTAAGCATTCCTGAAATCCGAAATGAGGAAATCCCTCAAAGCACCTAAAAGTGGTTGGGAGCACAGCAGGAACGGATTCTGTGCAAGTCTTGCCCTACCTTCTTATGGGGGTTAGTTACCTGGAGGGCAGAGGACACTTGTGGTGCAGGGACAGGAGCTCCCTTTACTTGCATTCTGTCTCATCTGTAGGGGCCATTGGGATAAGTGAAGTTTTTTGTCATGCAACCAGAAAAGACCTTCCTTATCTGCAGTCTGACTGTGGTGGTTTTTGGTTCATGATGGATACAAAGACTGCATTAGAAACAGCATGGCTTTTCCTAAGCACGTACCAGCCTCTAAGTGCACATTTAACAGAGAAAAAGAGACCCCAAATATCTGATTGAAAGCACTGAAATAGGCTCCCACCACGTTCAAGATGCACAGGAAGGGGGAGGAACTCCTCCTACAGATCCAGGCACTAGAGGAAAGAACCCTGCAGAGCTCAGTTCCGAGATGCAGGATGCAGCTTCCCTCGCTGCTCTGAAGTTTCTTATCTTCTGACTTCTCTTGGCGTGAAGCTGAGAAGCTCCCTGTAGTAACAGGCTGTGAAAACACTGACATGAGGCAAACAGATTCAATAGTCCTTCTTCTATTCCTTCCCCTTCCAACAGCTGATGGCATGTCTTTGGGAAAGTGCAGGGTGGCCTGGCAGCAGCAGAAAGAACATTAGGAATGAAATCTGCTAATATTACTAATTTCTGCTCTCTAAGCTCACCTTTATTAACTCTTCAAATACTACTCTATTCCCTGTGTTCGGGAAGAAATATCTGGCTACAGTCCCTGACGTTTCCAGCTACAATGTTCCAATGCATAAGTCTTATTTCCCATCATTTTCAGAATAGTAGGAACATGCAAGATCTCACATGAACTAGAAATACAGGGTAAAAAGGACTGAGCAGAGATGTCACTGCTCTGCAATGGTGCTAATCAGTAGCACACCAGCTATGTAGGAGGCAGCTATTGTAGCTGGGGATCCTATCTTGTGTGATGTTCAGTAATGCTCTCTGTCCAAACGTTGGGTATTGTCCTACATAATTCTTTCAATACTGGCTCAAAACAACTAATTCAACAGCTCTGTGTCTTCCAACTGGAGCCAAGAAGCTGAAGAACAAATATTATGGATGCCTGAATGCTGAGAACAGGCCTCTTCCTTTCTCACCCATCGTCCTTCTGATCCTTCTGTACAGAACAAAGCTGCTCTGCTATGGATGTGTCAATACAACCATTTCCATGACAACAGCCTAGGATGTGCCAAATATAGACATTTGACTTCAACAAACAGAGAAGGAAGAGACACATGACTAGAGGGTGTTCTGCTGCACTGCATTTAAACCCAATTCCTTCCTTATGGCTGTGGGCAAACACTCACAGAATTAATGGAGGCCCTTTGGGATGCCAGTGCTCTCTCACCACACTTCTGCCACCCATGCTCTCTCCTGCTGCACCCTAAGTTCTCCAACAGAACCAAACAGCTGAGCATTAACTACTGATGAAGAAAGATTTAAATTTCATTTCCCACCCTCATTTTGAAAGAGCTGAGGTTCGTACACTCGTTTCACTTCATCAGCTCTGCAAAGAACAGACAACTCCTTAAGTCACATCTGAAGGACTCACCAGAGTCCTTCTCCTAGCCAAGTGAGGTTCACCCAGCAGCAAGCCTCCTGTAGAGCATTGCAAACAGCATCACCCACTGAAGGAACACCATTACAGTGCACAATGTGACTGGAGGCCCTTCTGCAGCTGCTGCCTTACCATAGAATCATCATAAAATGGTTTGGGTTGGAAGATCATCTAGTTCCAACCCCCTGCCATGCCAGGGACGCTGCCTGTTAGGTCAGGTTGCCCAGGACCCCACCCAACCTGGCCTGAACACACTACATGTCATAAGACAAAACATGAGCCCCTTGCTCTTCTTGCTGCACTGCGGGACCTCGAGCAACAACAATCATTCCAGCACAACTAGAGGCACTCAGTGTGGGAACTGCTTGGGCTTTTAACATCAATCCATTTAAAACAGTGAATGGCTACACACAGCTACTGCTACTCTGGGAAGATCCACTAAGACGCTTCCAGTCACAGGGCTCTGAGATCCTCAACTGGAGCTATGCAGGGAGCCAGGAAATTCCAACCTGCAGCAGAGCCTGAGCTCTTTCTATGGCCCTTGCAGAGTACTTGAAGCAATGTTCTTGGTTTATGGCCCAGCTCTGTTTTCTTTTTGATTATCTTACAGACAGCACTTAGCAACCCACACAAGCCTATCCCTTGTATCTAGGCTTTATAGGAGAGGAAAACAGAGCAGGAATGAAGGTAATGTGCCTGCTTGCCACAGAGAGAACACAGAGCTAGTGATTGCCAAAACCCCTTTTCCCCAGCATTCCTATCTACTTCCCGAGTCTGTCCCAAGAAACTCCCAAAGTCTTGCTACCTCAAGTGCTTTGTCAAGAAGTGGTCAGGATCAGTGTTTACAGGAGAGAGCCCTGTTTTAACTGCCATGTCTTACACTGTCTAAGAACAGTTGCTGGATCCACATCCTTTGAGCACCATGGGCTGAGTGACAAGGAAAGACATTCACAGCCAAGGGATGTTCTGTTTAAATGGGGGTTATCCAAGGAATTTACTCACAAGGGCTCATTCTAACAAGCACACTGGCCTCTCACATAGATTTCTGGGATTAATAATTAGAGTTCTGCAGCAGTGAAACTGTAGGCTGTTGTGCCCAATATGGCAGGTCCCTTCTGTGCTATGACTTGTTACTTATTGAGTGCTATAAATAGAGAAGCTGAATGAGTCTCAGTGTGTATAGTACAGAAACCACATACAAGGCTTGATCGAAGGGCACACAGCCTCAGTGCTTTCTAAAGGTACTTCAGACAAGGCTCCACCTTTGCATAAACTATTTGTGCAACCAGCTCCCTTTCACAGGCACACCAAAGTCTGGCCTGACACACGCCTGAGGCCGTGGTCCTGACATTACTCTCAGAAAAGCAGAACCAGCACTGCCCAGATGATAACTCCCCCACTTCCCACTGGCGAGCTTCGCAAGTGCAGGAATAGGCAGCAAGAGGCCACAAAAACCCACCACAAACAAACAAAATACATGTAATTCATACCCAGGAAGAATCAAACACTATTCCAGTAGTTTAGGCACCAAACACCGCCTGTACAGGCACATGTCACCAATGAACCACCAACTACAAAAGCTGCTGCAATTAAGCAACTCTGACCTGTCTTGTCTTCTCAAAGCTTCCTTTCCAGCTGTGTGCTCACCTGATCAATACGAAGCAACTTCTGAGTCCTGCAGTGATCCAACAGTCAGCAAACCCTGGCCCTCAGGACTAAGGCAGGAAAAACTCATTTCTGCTTTGAAAGTTTTCAGAAAATTTCATCTCCCTACCTACTTTGCCAAAGAAAGCACTTGACAGATAAAGCTTTGGATGTGATACCAGATACTCCACTACCTACAGGTAGAAAGATGTTCATTAAGGTGGTTAGGACTCAAAAAACCCCAGCATGTTCTACTCAACCAGAACTCAGGTGACAATCAATGCAAATGAGACTGCAAGGAACATATGGATGTACTGGAACAGGGCCAGCAAAAGGCCAGGCATGGTTGAGGTATTGAAGCACCTGATATACACAGAGAGGCTGAGAGAGCTGGGATTGTTCAGCCTGGAGAAGAGAAGGCTCAGGGGAATCTTGATGTGTATACATACCTGATGGAAGAGGGTGCACAAGATAGAGTTACACTCTGATCAGTGTTGGCCAAAGGAAAAGAAGAAATGGGTCTAAACTGAAATACAGTAAATTCTATTCAAACATAAAACTTTTTGCACTAAGGGTGGTTCACAGCCTAAAAGAAGTTGCCCAGAGAGGTTATGGAGTCTCCATTCCTGGAGATGTTCAAACTTCGCTGATCATGAACTCCACGAGTTTAAACCCGGAGTTTAGAGCAGGGGAATGGGACTAGACCATCTCCAGAGGTGCCTAAACCATTGAGATTTGGGGTAGGAAGAAGACCTGCTTTAGAAGCCCTGAAGCAAAACCTACAGCAGGTAAAGTTTTTAGGAGCAGCCCATGGCAGAGGATGCTTCAGCTCTCCAGGACTCTGGAAACCAGAGCACGATTAAAGGAAATCAATGTCAATACAAATCAGCTTCCTTGCAAAGCACAGGGTTGCAGGGGGAGGCAGAGAAGGGAAAAGGATCAATACTCCAGCCAGCACAGCAAACCACAAGTTAAGGTGCCATTAAAAACATTAAGGAAGGACCAGGAAGTAACTGCAAAGTTACTTCTGCTCTAATCTGCACACAGTTTGCACCAGGCCAAGGCTCATTTTCCTCTGAGAACTCAGGACTTGCTGAACTGCCCCTTCTTTGCTTGGTATGATAAAAGAATTGGGTCACAGACAGCTGCACTGATGCCACTGCAAGTCAGCCAACACCCTAATAGAAGTGTAAAGCAGATGGAACAATCCACCTCTTCCCTCTATTTGCACTCTATTCCCATATAAAACAGAAGTCATCCCCATATTTTATTTTTATTGCAACTGGCAAAACCTTCTCAATCAAGATGCCTTTCTCAAAAATGAAAACTGAGAAAAGGAGAGGCAGCATATGAGAGGAAGGCAGAATGCCAGGCTGGAGGTCCCACCTTTACTAAGAAAATAACCACGTATTTGGCCAAGCAACCTTTCAGGAATTGACCCAGCAGTGCTCACACTCTACATTTATGATTTCAGGCATCAAGAATGATTTAGATGAGTCAAGACTAATGACCTGGCCATTATTAATTCAGTATATTTTTAAATAATTTTGTTTGAGTGTCAAGTCACCGGCTGGAAAAGCTGTGACATTTCTTTATCTTACCCTTGGAATGATCTTTTTTTTTTCTTCCAAAAGCTAAATTCTTCAGATCAGAGGAGTTATCTGGATCTGACAATCACAAGTGGCTGCCTAAAAGATGTATAAGCTGGCCTAAATACAATCACTTTGGAGACCACCCCAGTGGCTCAGGGATGATGGTCAGCTGGCACTGGGGGGCCAGTGTGTGCCCTCACGTGAGCCAGAAACAGCAGTGTGAACACAGGTGAGCATTATACCCCCAACTGTGACCAGAGATGCATAGGAAAAAACCACCCCCCCAGAATTCAGCCTATGCAGAGTATCGATGGTAAACCAGCATGAAATAGGACTGCCAGGCCATACAGCAGTATGGAGGCTGTGATGAAGCTCAGAATTGGGACACAAAATAGCCCAAAATAAATTATTTCGCTTTCTCTAAAGAGAACTGACGGATCCAATCAACAAGTTTCAGTACAGATGGGTTCTGCATATTTTTTAATTTATTCAGGCTTTTAAGGCTGATAAGAATGCCACATTTCAAATTGATCCAAATCCACTGTTTTCAGGGTATTAGTAACGCTGTGTTTTCATAATAAACTCTCTTAAAAGGTTTATTGTCAAAGCTTCTTTCAGGCATGCAGAGTAGGTTTTTGCCCTGAGCAGGATGTACTATCAGTGACCTCACACTGACATGCAGCTCTGCTCACAGAGAGGGCCCTCCTGCCAGAGCACCAGTCCAGTCAGCAGGAGCTGAGCCAACTGAGAAGCTACTGAGAGCTCCACACAACAGCTCCAGTATTCAGGCTATTATTCTCTTTTCCAGGTCACTCTGTATCATCAGGAACTGAGACACTTTGCATACAGCCATAGAACAGAGCCACCTGAGCAGTTTGCCTACTGTAGGACTGCAAAACAGGAGCTCAGAGTTCCTTATTCTTGGACCTGCCTACAGCATCCTGCTGTCATCTTCCACCTGCAAGTACTTCACAACTGAAGCTGAGGTCAGATTCAAGCACTGCAGGTGTATGTTTTTTGGATGGACTCTGAGCTGACCACTTCAGTACACAGGGCTGCTGGCTTGTGTGATTCTCTTAGAGCCACGTTGTGTCCCAGACTGTACAGGATAACAAACATGCTCAGGGACCTGAGAGACAGCGAGGGAAATCACACCAGAGACACAGCTCCAGGAGCCCTTGGGGTTCAGCAGATGAGACTGATCCTCACTGCTTGCTGCACCTTACTGCTGCAGATGAACCTTTAGTTTCCAAACAGTTTGGGTTGGGTTTGTTTAAATTCAGTAATTATGCTTTTCCTGCTCCAAACTTGTATATGCCTTGACTAAAGATCACTGCAAGGAATAATAACCTTATTAACAGCTCTAAGAACAGGGAACCATAGCCAATTAGTGCATAAGCCCTGTTTGTGGTCTTCCTTTGCTTCTTAAAAGACTTTGTGAACTGCAGTTTCTAAATGCCAAGAATGTCTTTTTGCATGTGTATTTGGGTAGTGATCTTGGCTCATGCATAGCTGAGGAGCTTTCACACCTAGAGTGGAAAGATTTTGTTGGCAGCTGGAGAGCACAGATAGCTTCATCCTACCCATTAAAAACAGATCATTTGGCCTTAATGTTGGGCCTCCAAGAACATTGTTTTGAATTAGCCTCTTTTTTTATTGAAGTCGTCTTTAAAAATTTAGACAAAAAGACAGACTTCAATAAAAAAAGAGGCTAATTCAAAACAATCTCATGGAAACTATTTCCATTTGCCATAAGGAAAACTTTTGCTATTTGACTCCCACGTAGAAATAAATCTTTGCCAGCTGTTATGAAAACATTGCCAATCTTATCTTTCTTTATTCTCAACATGAAACATTCCAGTGCTGTTAAAATGTTGGGGGTTTTTTTTATTATTTTAAAGAAAATTAAAATCAAAGCTCTGCATTTACCTGATGTTCCTGAAACAAAAAAACTTATTTTTCAAGTTATTTTATAAATACTTACATGTAATTTACCTTCCAATACAACAGGATGGTACCAAATACCTTAACGGTACATTTGAAAAGGATTTCCAATTATTATTAAGTCATTAATTAGATCCTTTAGGAATGGTTCAAAAAGAAGCCTTATCCATTAGTAGATAAGCAAATTTAGAACCAAAACCTAGAAATGCTTGCTTTCAAGAAACCTCACTGAAAGTCGTGATAATTAGCACATGTAATATCCTAGGCTTAACCAGTGAACGACTGTATATATACACACATACACTCAAATATGAGGTAAAAAGAGAATTTAACTCAGAGTAAGAACAAGAAGGACATTCAATACAACTGCTTACTCAGTTGCCTTTGGCACTTGGATTCCCTCCTATTCCACTACCACTTGCCAGCCTACATTGTGCTGGAGGCCACAGAATGCAAGAATAAGCTACAAGTGTGGCTGATGCATTAGAGCTTCCATAAGCACTCCTTGGGATCCAGCACAACTTGCTCAGTTGCTCCAGCAAAGTCATTACTCTGTTCTGTACTCCATGGCAAAAAAATGTTCCTTGAGCTCTTATGAGCCAACATCGTAGTCCAGAGAATCCCTTGCTCCTTGACTAGAAGGGACTGAGAATAACAACAGCAGAGCTCTCTATACCTGCTTAGGCAAACACACCCCGAGGTATATTTGTAATGAGAGCTGCCAACACTTGGATGTTCACACAATGTAATCCAAGACAGTTAACCAGGTGCAAACTGAGGTCCTATCAGCTTACACCTGAGGTAATGTCTCGCTTTCATGTGCAGACACCACTTTTAAGAGCAGCTTTGTTCGAATGGCACAGCCACTGAAGGCATTCAGTGTTCAAGAAGATAGCTCATCTTCAGACTTCGGGCTTGCTCAGACCGATATAACTGTGCAGTCCAGCACACCCAGCTTGGCCCTAGTATTTTAAGCAAATTACTGAACTAGTTGGTTAGTTTAACAAACCTCGGACTACAAAAGGATTGAGATGAAGCAGGACTCTAATTAAATTAGAAGCCTCCACAGATAATTACTGACCCTCAGAAGAGGGCTATATTTCTCTAATCCTTCAAAGACACTTCTGGTGATTCAGATGAATTGGAGAACAAGACCTTAATAGGGAATAAGCTTAGTTACAGACAAGCTTAGTAAGTGAAAGGACACATCCCAATGGCAAAGGACAAGCATGATTGTTACCTACATTGTTTAACTTAACTAAATGCTAAGCAGCAATAGTGAAGCTTCATCATGTGTAGGCAGCAATTATACACATTCTTTGTGACCACTGGGCATATACACTATTTGCCAGCACATGTTATAACCTATTTTTGCCGGTTTTTTTACCTACGTGAACTAGATGCAGATAACCCAAATGAACAGGCACATTCCACAGTTACTCCAAGCCTTTGCACGTCTACCCAAATGTAGAGAAAGGAGGGGTCACATAGGCTTCCTGGTACCACCTTATTTCCCCTTCCATTTGCTCTCTTGGATCACAAAATTTCCTGCTGCAAGAGCAGTGGTGCTGGCAGTATCCAAATCAGGTGGCTTAAGGCTGTTTCACTTCCATCTATAAAAATAACAGCAACTGAAGCATAGATATATCCCAAAGAAGTGTTGGTCTGAAATGCTACTCTAAAGGTAACTTAATCTTTGAGGAAATAGTCTTAGAAGTTGTCATATTTCTCAGCAAAGGAAATGGTGATCACAATTTAAATGTTCTTCATGAGAGTTGTTTTGAAGGCAGAGAAGGAAAAGGATGAAGTTGGTGTACCTGTGACACCCAGGGAAGTACCACAGGCAGTGCTCCCAAAGATTTATCTTTCCCCCCCTGCAAACACAGCATCAGCAAAGATGGGAATGTTTATCCCTGGTAGGCAGTGATCTGTGCCTCACAGGGACATGAGAATAAGCATTTACTCCTTTTGAAACAAAATAAAGAAATCTCAAGGGAAAGTCAACTAAAACTACCACCCCCCCCCCCCTGCATTAAAATGTAATTAGAACTCCAAAATAGCTGAACTTACAAAAACTGGTTCTGCTGCAAACAGAGGTACAGGAACATGATTAGACTTTCCAACACCTACATTAACACTATTCTCTATTCCCTTTTATGGAAAAGCATGATGCTAGAGGATAGTTTGCACTGAAAAAATGTTTCTTAAGTGTGTTAAATGTGTTAGGTGGTCAAGTTTACACACACTTAGCACTTACTGAGATTTCCTTCACTGAAATGAACTCAACCACTTATTAATGTAGATGCCCTCACTATTTGAGTGTGATGCCAAGTCACAGTTCAGCAACACTCAACACATTATTTGGAAGATGTATTTTCCACCTAAGGAATATTTACTTAAGCTTTAGGACAGCTCACTAATTCAACCAAGAGATGTTAATGTTGTAATTCTTCCTCAAAAGCCCAGGATCGCCCTTTGGTTTAATGTAACCACATCGGTCACCATCACAAATGAATCCACAGAGAGAGAAAAATCAAAGTTAATTTGTTGTTTCTTTTTTTCTTTTTAATTCATCGATTAATTGTTCAGGAGATGAATGGAAGTTATTCTCACAGGTGACACAGGATTTGTGGGGGGAGGGAGCACACAGGACACATGTTACAGTACAAGCAATGAATCCAGCTGAAACATCCCAGCTCACAGTTTGCCAAGTTAAGGGTGAAACAGAACATCAACATGCTGCAGTGTGTGCTTTAAGGCACTAACTTTTTCCTCCCTGCGTTCTGAAGCAATCTGAACCTTAAATCAATCTCCCCTTGTGTGACCTCTAACTCCTGCAGACTGCACGACCCTAGAGAAAGGAGGGTCGGTGGAATTATGCACTGCAGCCCATGAACACAGCTGCAGACATCAGTACCAAAAAGGCAGGGTTGGGGGAAGAAAAAAGGAAAATGAAAAGGCTCAAAAGAAAATCTCTTACCAAACAAGAAAGACTCGAAGCCTTCGCCACAGCTCTGTTACTGGTTCCCTCCTCAGCCACAACAATTAAATGAATGACTTGGAAAAAAACATTTCTAAAAAACCACAGTTTTCATTTTAAGCTCTGAATGAAGAAAAAAACCTCCACACCCATGTTTCATGTTTTCTTGTTTGTTTAAAGGCCATATTCCCAAGGGCATATCTAAATATTAGGAGCCACAAAACTGTGCAGAGGCGCACCCAAGTGTAGCCTGTACAATTAAATTGCTACATATGCACAAACACTTAGAGGATCTCAGGGAAACTATGGCAACCATTAGTCCTCCAGGATGTGATTCCCCCTTTGTCCCCACCTTTCTTTGCTCTTCCAGTCCTTCCCGACTTGGACAAGCAAAAGAGTAAACAGAAGTATTAATGAGGTCGGGATTGGACCTGCAACAAAGGACCTGGAAAAGCAAAGAGAGCTGCTCACAGGCTTGAATCTGGAAACATTCTAAAGGAAACAAACTTTTCAGGAGTTGTACAACAGAGATGAATGGGATACAGGCAGCATGAGCCTGGGATACAAAGTCTTGCTAGGAAACCAGGCTTAGAGTGTTCATAGTTCCACTGAATCACTTGCTGGAGCACTGTCACAACTGACCTTTAATTTGGATGCCTCATGGTTTTTTGTCCAGCTGAGATACTTGAGGCCTGATTTCCAGAATTTCTGAGCCACCCCAGCTCCCAGTCATTTTCTCACTGGAGAATTGCACAGGACAAACGCTTGGAAATTGCTCATAAGTCTTTAAAAATAGCAAGGCTTCTATCCAAGCATCAAACTCTTTTTCTACCCTAAATCACACTTTGAAAACCTCTCAGACCCTCTGAGAGGGTTATTGATGCTTGTGAAGTCTCCTGGCATCCTCAAATGAAGAGCCTGGTAGAACTGTAAAGCATTCCCTGTTTTCATGTTTACATCTAGTTTCAGGGAGAGAGGCCTTCTCATGTAAGGGACTGTTTATTGACATTTAGACCAAAAATGCCACGCACTGATACTAAAAACCAGTAGAATTTGCTACTCTATACAAGTCTGAAAAATGGTTTTTTTGCATAGTTGCATTTCAAATGGCATTTGCACAGAAATTTATGCTGTAACAACAGGTCTTTTCTCTTTCAACTGTCACATTTAGCTTCCCCTCTTCATCAATATACTACAAGAAGGTCAACCCCAAACCAAAAGGAATTGTATTTCATTACTGCAGAAGAATATTACTAACTAAAGACAGCTTTTGCCCCTATGAACACAGGAAAATATTACCTGATTTTTCTACACAGGCAATGTCAACACACTGTCAAACATATCCATGTGTAAACACACAAACACACCTGTCTTTCACTCTCTTGAAATCTGAATTGTGTAAAAGAGAAACTCAAATGGCTGCATTCCAATTGTACCTCCCACCTCCCTTTCACCTCTACTTTTCAGTCACTTAAATCTGGTTTATTTCTAATCTTTCTTCTCTGAAATCTTAGACAGCAACAGACTCAGTATGAAGATCCCTATATACACTTATGTGCACACTGAGAGAAGAAAAGCTAAACCCTGTCTGCTAAGTCCACCTCTCCAGCCTAAAGGCCACTACGGGAAATGCAGAACCCCTTTAAAACAGAGAAAGATATTCACTCATCTTCCAGACCTTTTTGGATGCACAGTTGGGCACTTCACAGTGTTTCCACACAGTTCATACTCTTTTTTTCCCCTCCAACTTCTCGGTGTATCACGTACAAAGATGCTGGAGACTCCCAGCTCCTCTGAGGAGATGACATTCCCATGCATTCTAGTTACCATTTCTCTCATGCACTGCCAGCTACTGTTGCTCCTGGTTTTTTTTGGTTGGTTTAAACACTATATTAAACTTTACCATTCAAAAATGTTATTTAGCACAAGCTTCAAAGAAATCCCACCTCACTGCTTGGACAGCCAATTGATGTTAATGACGAGGAACAATCCCACCACAGCTTCCTCAGTTTAATCCAAAGAAGAATTCTCACAGTGAAGAATCAACACAAAATAAATTTTTCTGAGAGATGCATTGCTTTCAAGGTTTAATCCTAATTCTGACCTGAATTTTGTTAGTAGTTAGAGGTGAACCACTCAGACATCTTTTGCATGTGAGAAAACACCTACGGTAGTATTTCAAGGCAGCAAGGAGTCTGAAGTGCAGTGATCTGCTTTTATTATTGTATTGATATATCAACACTGTAATTATGAAATTTAATTTGGTCAGTCCTCAGTCTGTCTCCATACCATTTTCTATTCCATTTCCTCCCATCTCTGCATTTCCTGCTAAATGCATGCAGCATCCACAAAATAACACCATGCCTCACAGCCCTTGGAGCAAGACCATTGTGGAAAAAATGAAAGTACCTTTAGAAAAGAGACTTAGTCTCAAAGCCTGATTTTGCTATCAACCTTACTTCTTTTATATCACTGTACACCACTTGTATCAACTGACCTGATTAAGACCAAGAATGCATCCAGGACAGCTGACAGCAAACCCTCAAACACAGAGGGGACTGAACTACTGCCACAGCCTCACGTGCAACTCTCAGCAGTAATTTGCAAAAACATCCTGTGCCAGCATTACTTTATGCCAATGTCAGAGCTATGCTGGGGATTGTTTGCATTCCCAGTTACAGGCAAAATGAGCCAGCAGATGCTACCAAAACACAAAAGTGCATCCCCTTGTATTTGTGGCCCAGATCATTCCCCAAAACAGAGCACCAATGGTCTGATCTCACCCTGAGCCTTTTTCCTGCCTCTGGGCTCTCAGGACATACTGTAGGTGTTCAGTGTTGGCCACCAAAAGCTCTGGGTGGGGGTTGGAAAGTCAGATAGACTGGTCACCCTGCTGTGGTCCTTCCCTGCACGACCATGCAGTTACTCACACTTCAGCAGAGGATCCAGAGCAGCAATGCAGATTTTATTAAACAGTCTGAAATCTACAGTAGCAGATGGAATTACAAGACCTTTCAATAATTAAAAGTATACATGACTAAAGCAGATTACACAGAACTACACCCTGAATTCTTCCCAAGCCTTGATTCTAGCTGGTAGTACTGAGTACTTTTACTAAGGAAATGCCAGTCACTGGTGGCCTTGAAGGCACTTGTCTGAATTTATCTAATAGAAGAACTAATTTACTGCAGCTCTACCAAAAATCTCTCTGAACAGCAGCAGCTGAACAGCTCAGCAATCATTGACCGTTATCATCACTGCCAGGCTCCTTTGCTACTGTCACTTGGCAATGAGAAACCTTCTTTACCGTGCTTGCAGTTCAAATATTCAAACCCTAAATAGGCACATCAGTGACTAAAACCCAGAATGCCAGGCTGAGTCAAAACAGGTTATATGAACATGCCTCCAATGTCTCTGGTTCAGAAAGGCATTAAATAATGGATGGGAAAACAAAAACTGAACTTGAGCAGCTGGCTCAGGGAACTGCCTTTCCCTCCTTCAGTGCACAGCAGGGTAACCCTACCTAGCTCTCATCTGCTGCACACAGCTTGGACATTTTCTAAAGGCAGCAATGCTCTATACTGGAATTCACACAGAGAAATGTCAACTCTAACACTGGGCTCTAATAATAAGAAATGCTGTTCCAAAAGGCAAGGACACCTTTAATCAGGTAGAAGCCTAAGCACTGTTTCCAAAGCCATTAAGAACCTATTTCTTCCCTTCTGACTTAAGAAGTCTATTAAGGGTCTATGTTGTTTTGGTTTAGCTGTAAGTCTGCAGGGGGTATAACTAGCAAACACTGAATGTTTTGCTTATTTCTCAAGACTAAGAGACTGCATTTCCAAATTATATACTTTTTCCAGAGGATTTGGTTTGGTTTCTCAAGGTCAGTGCAATATCACAGAGCAGGTTTTTTTAAAAAAAAAAAAAAAAAAAAAATAACCCCTTACCTGTGGCAGAGTGAAGACTCTCCAAGCTCCAGTACCTGGACAGGACGCCTCTCATCCCACCACCACCACACACCACCCCGCTGCTGTCTGAATCCGAACCCGGGGAGAGCCCGGAGCTTCCACTGCTGCTGCAGTTTTCCGCACTGTGTGCCCCGCTGGACTCACTGGGGCACTGCTGGGTCCTCATGCAGGCGGGTGAGAGGGAGAGCCGGGGGCTCTGCTCTGCCGGGGGAGGAAAGGGGCACAGAGCTCCGCGGCTGCTCCCAGGGCAGCGGTACCTGGCAGCGCTGCCCGAGCACTGAGCTGGATTCCTACCCTCCTCTCCGCTTGCCTCGATGCATCCTGACATCATAGGGGTCCACTAAGGAGGCTCCCTCTGTGGCAGCTCAACTGCTTTCAACCGCGGCTTCCAGCAGCTGATTTTTATTAAAGCCGATTTCAAGGCATGAAAAAAAAGCAAGGGTGAGACAGAGATCTCTCCTCCTAATTTAGCAGAACTGTCAGATTAAAAATAAATAAGTGGAAGTAGTAGAATTTCATGCATTTTAAAAATGCCCAAGTGAGAGAGACCTTGTGTTATCTGCTTCCCCTGAGAACTCAGAAAGGACTTAACATATAAACTAATCATGTTTAGAACTGGCTGTGGCTGCTGCTATTAAAAAACTATTTTTGTAAGTCCTCAAAAAAAAAAAGAATTCAAAATGAAATCAAAGCCAGAAAAACACAGATTGAGATTTGGGGAGGTTGCAGCTGGGAGCTTTGAAAAATCATTTAGCATCCACTCCCAGACTGTAGACCTGGGATGATCCCTATTTCCATATGTGGTCTTTGTAAGAGACCTCAGTCCTATACTGAAACACCATCAATAACTGCATTTTAATTAGAAAGTTTTACATTCTCATTACCTAGCATGATTCAGTGTGTCCCTGTAAGAAGGATTCTAAAAGGATACTAGTTTCCTAAGAATGCAGAAATACCTGTGCAGTTTAACAACAGCTTTGAGGCGCCACAGAGGTTTTGTGATAAAGGACATTTCTGAGCTACCACTCTGCTCAAACACCTGCCTTACAATGGTAGGTATGTCCAACTATCAAATAATTAAAGAGTAGCCATGTGGTTTGTACCACGTGCAGCAGAAAACAGTGTGAGACCAGAACTAGATTGCTTCAGCGTGAGATTACCCAGATCGGGTGAGAGTTTGCCAGGTGAGACTCAGGGGTTGGACCAAAATAAAGGAGGAGCTTGGCTCTGCCAGCGAAGCGTGGAGGGTGACAGCCACCCACAGTGGGCCACAAAGGAGCAGGTGGGGAAACCCCAAACTGCTCTTACTGCTTACAGAGTGAACATGTCTCTGTTTGGCACACAAACCCAAAAACTAGGAGCCTAATTTCACACAAGAACTGAAAATGCTTCTTTTCCTCAATAAGGTAATTCTTTCCAAAGTAAATAAAGCTACGTAATATGGCCAACACAGTCTGCTTTGACAGAGAGACCTCTTTGACTTTGCCTCACTATCTGTGCAGTATCAGAGTTATTTTATTTCAGTAAGACTTCTGTTTTACTGAATATTTCCTAAAAGAAAAAAATTTCACCCTCCATCACTGCAGAATATTACAAAGCACGCAACAGTGCTGAACCAACTTTTGAGTCCTTAAATATTTCAGCTATTCTTTAAAAGAAAGGTCTCTGCAGCAACAGCAAAACCAGCATTTCTACAGTGGCCTGAAACAAAATAATACCTTCAATTATCTTCTGAATGTAACTACTTAGACCAAAATATCTTCTGTAATGCCTCCTAATACAGAAATAGAAGTGTGTTCTTGATTTGACTGCACTAGAACCACTCTTCTGCATTGATCTGGTTCTTTCAGGGCCTCCTAGAGCTGCCTGCATTGAAGTACAACTGGAGAGAAACACTTGATCACAATAATGAGCGGGAGGGAAGTTAAGCATTGACCACAAAGATGAATGCAGCAGTTCTGTGGATGTGCAGCACAGGGTGCTGAGAAGAGGAAGGGACAGGGCAGCTCTTCAGATGTGAAAGGCGCTAAGGAGAGGCCACAATTCAGTCCTGATTATCTCTTACTCCTTGCAATCCCTGCTTGGTGCATGAGAAGTGAGGAAACTCCACAAACCTGTTTCTCTCGCTGACTGAACTACTGACCCTGACATTATTTACACGGGCTCTGTAGCCACTGCTCTTGCCTGGCAGATCTCTGCCCTGGACCTGCTTACACCACTCGATCCGTTCTCTGCTAACTCTCCCACTCCCTGCTCTGGATGCTCCCTGAAAATGCCAGAGACTGCAGTGCTGAAGATGCTGCAGGGGTATGTATAGTGCATTTATGTACTGGAGAGGCATATTTTTTAATAGAATGGAAAGAGGAAAAATACTACAAAGTGAAGTTGTGGAAAGCAAATATTATATCAGAGTTTAAGCCTGCAACTCATCGCAGAAGGGTTCCACCTGACTATAGGTTTTTATATTTTCTCGTTAAATCTACAGAGATTTTCTTCTGTGACACTAGAGAGAGAAGTCTAAAGTTGATGTAGCAGCAGCTGATTCAAACTACAGATTAAGGATCTCATTGCACAGCCTGGTCAAGGGAGTCAAGCTAGACTGAGCTTTGGACAGCCTGATTCTAAATATCTGTTGGATTTTTTAGCCTCTGTTGGGTACTCTGTAGTCTCATAGCTTTGAATGGTGATTGTCAGAATCATTTAGGATTTGCTAGTATCTTCTCCCCTCTTTGCCCCATGAAAAGTTTTTATTGGTGTGCTAAATCTTTCACCTCAGTAACTAATACAACCAATCCCACTCAACCTGCTCGGGCAAATTTTCAGGAACTCAGCCACCACTGGGCCCAGCTTCTCAAGCTGGATAAAACCTTTGAGTGAGGACATATTACCAGTGGCCTCTCAGAGTGCAAATGTTTGTGGCTGTGCTTAAACAGAATCAAGATTGACACAGTGGGTCTAATCTTTCTGTGATTAAGACATGAAGTGAAAAACATGCAGTAGGCAACATGATTATTTTTTAGCCACTTCAACTCAATTACACTTGTATGAGGATGGAACGGACATTCCATGCTACAGCTACAATGATACACATCTGGGAACTTGCATACCACTTTCTTCTGTGTCCCTTCAAGAATTAAAATGACAAAACCGGAATAAATAGCTCAGCTTGTTATTTTGCTGAACTACAGGACTGCTAAATATTTATAAGACATAATGAAGTCCTGGTTTTGAGCTAATATTTTCCCTCTAGAACAGATTTCTCCAGTGGCTGTCAAACATCTTCACATTAGCTGTTGCCAAATGTGAGTTTAACAGCCCATCTATAGCTGGGAAAAGAAGATGAAAGTTGGCCACATGATGTTGAGTAAACAAACAGTCCCTTTTGCCTCTGAGAAATACTTTCCGCTACACCAGGGAGGCCAGAGGATAACTCAGTATCACTAAATGGTCACTGTTTTCCAGACTATCCACAAAAGATTCAGCCTTTGAGAACTTGGCTGGCCTATTCTTGTTGCAAGATTTCCAAGGCCACCAGTATGTTCATCAGTGCACATCAGTCACGATGAGTTCATTCCTCTTTGGTTGGCACAACCAACACCAGCACTGTGGTGTAATTCCAGGGCATCTCTTGTAGACATCTGATAGCAGGAAACCGAAAGATCTCAGGCTGTTTAAGTCTGACAAGATTCATGGAAAGTTGCCAAAAAGATCTGGTCTGTATTTAAATAATGATTTTAAATAATACAGGTTTAAGATCTGTTCTAGCACAGCTACCAACCTGATCTTATAATACACCAGTTACAAGTTTCTCCCTCTATGAGGGTATGACAAACCCTGAAGGTTTACGGTCCTATGTGTGTCCCTATCCACAAAAAAAAACAAAACAAAAGTTTCACAGATTCTCTGAGAGGCAGCATTGGGAAAACATTTGAGAAAATGTAACAAGCTGGCACGAGAATAGTAAAGTCTCTGGCTGAGGTAGCAGCAAGAGCAGGAACATCCACAATTTTAGGTAAAGTCTGCAGGTTATGAATAAACAAATATCTGTCTCAGGAGAGAGAGGGGGAAGAAGAGGATAAGTATGATAGCCTAAAAGACAAACATGCTGGTCCACTGCTTTAACCCAAAGCCTTATTATCCTTCTACTGCTCACTCCAGTACATTTTAGGGCCTTCCCTCTCACACCTTTTCTGGTGCAATTCCTATGTCAAAGGTTTCTAAAGATCTTTAGAAGCTGCCAAAAAGCAGAAAAGCATTCCCATATCTACATTAGGAAGTAGCTTGTTTCCTACACAGGCAGTGAGGAACATGCTGCAAGGTACAAATGAAGACATGGGAATAACCTGACAACTAGAAGAAGAGAACTGAAGGGAGACCTCATCACTGTCTACAACTTCAACATGAGGGGAAGAGGAGGGGCAGGCACTGAGCTCTTCTCCATGGGGACCAGGGACAGCACCCAAGGGAATGTTCTGAAGTTGTGTCAGGGGAGTTTTAGGTTGGATCTCAGGAAAAGGTTCTTCCCCCAGAGGGTGGTTGGGCACTGACCAGGCTCCCCAGGGCAGTGGGCACAGCACCAAGGCTGCCAGAGCTCAAGGAGCTTTTGGACAATACTCTCAAGCACATGGTGTGACTCTTGGGGTGTCCTGTGCAGGGCCAAAAGTTAGACTCAATAATCCTTGTGGGTCCCTTCCAACACAGAATATTCTGTGATTCTCTGAATTAAAGGGGAAAGGTACTTTACATTCATCAACACTACCTACTGAAGTGTGTAGCAGTCAGGGAAGCCCTTCAAAGTATTTAAACGTTCCCGATGTTTGAACAGGACAGTAAACTTTGCGAACTCTGGGGTGTACGTGTGTGCACGGGGGGTGTCCAGGCTCCATCCCTCCCGGCGGAGGCTCCAGGCTCAGCCCATCCCGGCGCACCCGGCCGTGGCACGGCCCCGCATTTCACAGGGGCCAGAGCCACCTGCTGGTGCCACACGGTTTGTCAGGCCCGGGCCCCGCAGGGGACAGCGAGAGAAATGCTCAGTGACTGCTCCCCACTGCTGGGACGGCCAGGTGACAGCCCTGAGCCGGCCTCTTTTCTTCCAGCATGGCATAAAGGCAGAGAGAGCGATGTCTCCGTGCTCTGGTGGCAGCAGCTGGTGAGCAGAAGGTAACGAGCACAGCAGACTCAGCATTAAAATTAAACTCTTCTCCCAGCACTCCTGGTATGGTCTAGCTGCAGCCTCATCTAAGGCAGTAAGTCTGTGCCCAGCTAAGCTCTTGTCCCCAGGTACTGGGCAGGTGCATGACAGAAGTCTCCCAGCTGTGCATGGCACCTTTTGGGCTGGGGTCCTGACAGTTATCACATATCTGAAGAACTAGAGAGGCTTACAAAATACTCCATTCCCCACAGTCTCTGCAGCAGTCCCTGCATGAGGTGACCAGGTGTAGACTTTGACAGTGAGAAATTTATCCATATTTTCAACCAGGAAGTATATAGTACCACTACATATTGCACAGCACTTTCATATCCAGTGTCTTTTATGACTAAAGTATAAACTGGGATCATTAATATAAGCCGTTGCAGCCTTGCAGTTAAAAATCTTAAAATTAGATTAAATTAAGTCATCATTTAATTTTATATTTGTTTTACATGATCTACAGCTCTGTACAAAAGCAACAGGTATCACAACAAATCTGCGTAAGAATCAAAGATTCTGCATTCTGCTGCACTACTGCTGCTTCAGGGATATACCCAATCCTAAAACTGATCCATCAACTTCAGAGTATTACTTCAGTAATTTGCAGTTTCCTTCTCAGCCACATCCTACCACAGGAAGGACAGGTGCACACATTCATCACACCCAAAATGCTTCAAAGGAAGTCCACAAGCAGCAGCTAAAAGAAATGGCTGTGGCAGAGGAATCTCTGCTTCCTCTCTCCACTGTTTTACTCCCACATGAACATGGTTTTGGTGTTGAAAAAAGGATTCTGCTCCATTTCATTTGTTTTGCTACATTTACTCAGAAATTCTTGAAGTCCAGGCTTAGGCCATGGTATGAAGTTCACTTGTACCTAGCTCAGGAATATTGTGTGAATCATAGATGATTCAGTTGCATGCCCCATTTCTAGACAGCATATAAACACCTACAGCACTGCCAGCTGGTCAGTCTACATACATTTACACCCCCTATTCACCTTTAGAAATTCATACATATTTTTTAACTCCCTCAGGTCCCAGTTGGGAACTACCATGAAATTTGTCTCAGCTGTGACTCTGAATTTACTTCTATGACAGCAGTGCTCAGGGATTTCAGCTGATGTCAGAGATGCACCGACAACTTGACAATGATGGGTTTCCATCTGGGATTTCCAAGAAGTAAAGCTGCAGCTTTTTTAATTCAGCCAGGGAGCTGGTCATAAGCATTGGGGCAACACCAGATGCTTGTGACAGCAAGTGATCAAAGCCCTCAGTACAGAGAGAGCAGAGGCAGGGCTCTTGACACTATGATAATAAGTAGTTTGTTTTCCTATTTCCAGATGAAGCCTCATGACTCTGTGCAAGAGTTGTACACAGTGTCAGAAAGCAAACCAGTTTTGCTTGACAGAATATTATGACCATTCAACTCAATGTTATTGTCCCTTGATTAGGTAACTCCAGCAGTGTTTAATCAATGGCACAGGGACCTTCTGAGGCAGAAATGGCAGCTTGGCACCCAACCATGGCTGGCTTTCCCTGGCTAGATTATGAACCGCCAAACAACTCCTCTGCATTCTGTTTTTCTTATTCTACCCCAAAGTGCTGTGATAGAGATATCTGCAGCGTTTGGGCAGGCACTGTCAGATGGAGAATTTAAAAACCTGGCAAGGATACATCTCCCTGTTTAATAATCCATGCAATTTACATTTTAATTCTGAAAAAGCGTCAGTCATTGGAAATGAAGCAGACACGAAACTTCATGAAAATATGGCATACTTGTTCTTTAAGGGGATTTAAAGTACAGGAAACTTGTATCTCTAGAGGCTCATTTAGTTGCTTTGGTGCCTAATTAGCAACTTGAGAGGAGCCTCACCATACCCACCGCAGTGCTCTCCAGCAAAGGCAGAGAGGCTGTTTCATCTGCAGAAACCTAATTCATGGCATCATCCCAGGTGAGACTGAGTTCTCCTCACACAACACAGTGCTGCTACATCAAGCACACCAGCACTGCCATGAGAGATCTCTTCTTCACTCAAAAGCTGACCACTGCCTTTAAACACCACCCTGGTTATTCACTCAGGGAGAAAACAATCCAGAGTACGAAAAGCACATGAAAGGTTCGACTCTAAAGCAGGTTTCTGCCCAGACATCATAAATAGGTTAGACTGCACACAAAGCTTCCATACTCAATAAACCAAAGCTTAATGCTCTCATAACTCATGCCCAGCTAAGGCTGGTGTACACACCAGGAGCAGAGATGCGCCGTTTCCAGCCCACGCAGTCCAAGCCTGTCGGAGTGCTCTGGGAAAACGGGTGCAGTTTCAGTGGCAGGATGTCAAAGGCAACAGGAGATGTGATGGATGGACTTATTCCAGCCTGCAATAGGAGAGGAAAAACAAAGGCAACAAACATTAAACTAGTCCTGTAGGACAAAATATAGCACCTCTTTCCACCTCTGGTACCTGCTCATGTAAGTAAGCAGAACGTTAGTAGACGCATGTGGATAATTACAGCTAGAGAGGTTAAAAAACAGTGAGAAGGCAGGAAAATTGCAAGTAATAAGAACAGGAGAAGTGGATAATCAGATACTGGATTCATACTTCACATACAACCACACACACCTACATTCACAGAATGTTTTGCTCCTTCCTAAGTGTTTCTAGTGGGAGGGAAAAGCACATCAATCCAAGTCATCTCCTCAGCTACAGAACTGTTCCTACAGCTTTATAACAAATAGTTCCTGTTCTGGTATTTTAACATGCAAATAAAGATTTTCCCTCAGAGATTTATTGGTACCAATCCTCAGCCATACAGAATGTGGATAACAACATTCTTCTCTTCAGTTAAAGGTACAAATAAGAACTCTTGCTTTCTCCTCTACCTGGCTGATTCATTTTACAAAACTTACAGAACTTTATAAAACTTTGAAAACTCTTTTGAAAACATTGCCAGATCTGAATGAGCTTTAGCTGGTTTAAAGGGGAAAATGTATAGATACATATATATAGCTCATGACCTCTGATACAGAATGTAGCAATTAATGCATAATGCAGGGACACTTTTATCCCTTTTTCCTTCTCTCTCTTCTCCCCCATACCTCCTGTGGCTGGCACACAGAGAAAACACCAGTGACTGCAGGTGACTGGGAGATCAGCTGGTCAGTTAGCACTGGTTCCACAGGCATAGCCAGTTTTCATCTCTATTGCCTACACCCCTTCCTTTTGCTGCTGTGACATTAAGTTACCACATATCCATCCTTCACTGGAGACAAAAATTTGGTATACTGGTTTACTGAGGTCCAGTAGTTTATCTAGGATCTTTCCTTCTCCCTACCAGCCCACACGAGGCCCCATCAGCATAAAGTCTGCTGACTAGCCTTGATGCTGAAGCCTCCTCTTTAGAAGATGGTCATTGGTCAAAACCTCCTTCCAAAACTAAGCAGAACACAGTGCCCAAGCAGCTGAGAGTGCTGCTGCTCTGTACCTGGTTTGCTTTTCTTCCCTGGACTTACTTTCCTAAAACAAAGAGAACAGGGCCATTTCCTAAAACAAAGAACACAGTCGATACTTTGGCTCAAATCACCGTCTCCTGAGGGATAACATGAACCCTGTTCAAATTAACCTGAGCAGTGCCTGTTTTTCTAGAAAAGTCACAGCAAAGCCCCAGTGGGAGCACGTGCTCTTCCAGTGACAATGAAATCAAGCGAGACAACTTACTGGGCCACAGCTCTGAAAATGTCAAGGGTAAAGTCGAGGTTATTTACATGAAAGGTGATAGAAAGCATTATTGTTCTGTGTAAGACTAGAAAGCAGAATCCTGTCCTAGGGCTGTTACAATAAAAATTGCAGGCTTCTTATTAATCCCTGGGACATCAGAGCAAACTTCAGGTACATGCATTATTTGATTCCTACAGCGGGGCAGACAGGCCTGTGCAACACAAAGTTGGGAGAAGAAGCATTTTCAGGGGCACTAGTAATATGTGGGCAGTGTTTTCCACAACCTACAAGGGAGGGGAGGGGAAATGAGGGACCAGAATATAGTACAGATCCCTTTTTTTACATTTTATGCCAGAGGTTCCAGGGGATTATTTCTATGCTCTTACACACAGCAGTTCAGTCCCTGGCAGAGGCATTTACCATTGTATGTCTGTGTTTTGTCAGATGCACAAGAGAGAGAGACTTTTCTCATTAAATCTCCTCTCCAAAGCATGTTCATTACCCTCTTGAAGTGTGTCTGAGGTGCCCACAGTGCTCATAACTGTGGTAGCACCCAGCAAAACTTCATTTTCTCTTATTTTGGATATGGTAAAATCAGATTTCCAGAAGTCATATTCAGGGCAATAAGCTAAAGATCTGCTTTTCACTGCTTCTCATTTCTCTTTCAAAATAAAAGAGAGCTTTTTCTGCACAATTCCCCCTCTGGGTATAGCCCCCTGATGGGCCTTTTAGGAATCTCTCTAATTTGGCAGCACACAAACTGTGCTTGAACAAATGCACATAGAAGTCACGTCTGTGCTCCTATTGCTGTGCACTCAAGAGGCATCAAGCTTAACAGCCAGGGTTTAAGTTTTTGTTGAAACAGGAAAGCACAGGATGGGAATAGACAGCCAGTTCAGAGACATCACTACAAATTTCTTGCAAAAATAATTCCCAAAACAGAGTCCATTGCCATTACAGCGTTACATATGTCAGTGTTTTGGGGCATAGTCTCTGCTCCAGTTAGGGAACTTATACTGCATTAGAAACAAGTAAGAGGAGCCCAGGCTACAGCATGAAACCAGCACCATGTAAAGGGCAAAGCCTATGGCCAAGCAGAAAAATGTAGATTCATCCACAGCTATATGAGTTTCTCTTCTTCCCCTAGGGGGGAGTGTGTTACGTTAAGACTTTAAGGTCCAAGATCAGAACCTGCTCAGCTTGTTACTGGTAGCATCTCATTATAAAGGACAGCTGGGTCAAGCTTTGAGTTTGATTGGGAATTTACACAGGCTGTTCCCATTTAAAGCAGTGGAGCAGCTTACTGGACCTGAGCAAAACAAAGACCATTATATAGAATTGTTTGGGACTGGTATTTTAAGTGGTTATTTTTTTAGTTTAGAGGTAGTTTCTTGACTGTTTGTCCATCTCCCTCTGAATCCCAACTGCCAGCCCTCAGATTAGCCTTATATTTCCACTATACTAATCTGTGTACATTGACCTGAATCATACAGTAGTACCAGAAATCAGCACTTGAAAAAAATCAAGAATTCCTCCCTGCTTTGCCCTATTAAGTTGTTTCCCCAATGCAGCATTACATCACCTTGTGTGCTGACCTCATCTTGACTTAACACAATGTGACTTGTCACAACAGAAGCCACTCATCTCAAGGCAGCCGTGTGTCAGAAAACATCAGACTTGAAATTTCAGATCTCCAAAGCCCCATACAGTCGCCTTGTTGCAGTCACAAAACCACAACAGACAATGAACATCTTACAAAGCTGCTTTTGTGATAATTTGTTTCTTCTTATTAAAGGGGATTTAGCATCCTTCTAAAACTGCCCTCAAACACTGCAGCTTGTGACAGCACTCCCATGACACTTGGGAGCACGAATAAGCCTGCACTGTTATAGGACTAGAGCATTGCAATGGCAGAAAACAACTGAGAAAAGAAATTGGGTGATTACTATTATAAATTAAAAGTACAGGCCAAGAAATATGGTTATATGGTCATACAGGAAATAGCCCTTGAATCCCAGCAGTTCTCTTAATAAACCAGCATTATGCTTTCTTGGCCTGCCCACGAAGATTAAAGTGTCAATAACCTACATAACACAGACTGACAGAAACATAAACCCCAAGTCTACCTACATGCTACTAAATATCTTCTGCTTATCTCTATTATCTGGAGAAGAACGAACCAGGAAAGGCAGGTGATTGATAAGGGGGTGTCTCCACGGGCACAGGGGCAGCTGCAAATCATTGTGCAGCTGATGCCGATTTAGAGGTAAGTTTGCACCAGAAAATGGGGGTGGAAATGCTTAAAGGGGAAGCTGTTTTCTGGCAGCATCCAAATGTGCATTCAGTGAGCAGAGCAGACAGCATTCAAACTGTGTAATCTGATGGCTCCAGGGGAAGCTATTGAGGGAACTGGTCACTCCTCTCTGAAGCACTAATGGTCTCAGTGCTGGCCAACATGCCCTGCAGCACTAGATTTCCATCGCTATCCACTTGTCAAGGAATCGTGAGGAATATTTTTGGCATGTTTTACTGATTTCTGTTTATCACTGAACCTGTGTAAGCCAGGGATTCATTTTCACTACCTTGTATCATCCTGTACAACACTAAGCACTCAGAACTTTGAACAAAATGCAAAAGTAACCCAACTAAATTTTTTTTCACCTTAACATCCACACGCCTCAGGAGCCTTACTCTGACACATAGGTGCTATGGAGCTGAGCCAGGGAAGCTCTCACTGAACTGAGAGCAGGAAACCTCACAGAATCATACCCAGCACCCATCCTAGCAGCAACTGGCAACACTTTGTTCTGAAGAGCCCCACACATACAAAATAGCACAGATTTTTAGTCCTCGTCCCTGGGGAGGGAAGAACAGCTGGCAGTTTTTCAGAAAACCTGTTTCTGGAATTGGCCTGGCTTCCTGTCCCAGGTGCCCATCTGCTTCAATGGGAGACTCCCCCAGGCTGGCATGAGGCAGCAGGTTTTCCCTGGGAAAGCTGAGCTATGTCAGGGGAATGTTTCGCCCTCACCATTCACAGAACTATTTGTGCACATAAGTTCAAACACATTCTGAAGTGGTGACAGGACAACTGGGGCCTCAGCTGCCCTTAAAGATTGTCATTTTAATGCAAGAGGAAGCAGAAACAGGCAACCAGGACAACAGAGAGAAAGGGAAACAAATACAGACAACAGACAAAACCAGAAAACCCCGAGGAAAGCTTTTATTTGAATATCTGCTACTTGATTTCAAGCTTGATCAGAAATTTTTTCCATCTTATCATGACATACCGCAAGGAGCATCCCTTAATCTCATGTCCTTTCTCCCCAGAAGTTTTTTATTGTATATGAAGGCTACTTTTGGCTCTTGGATGCAGATTCATGGCTCTCCCTGAAGGGAACAGACCTTAGCTCTGGATCCAAGAGTAACAGATGCCATTGGTGTGAGTCACAACAGCCACAAAGTTTGTCACAAGCAATCATAAAGCTGATCTAAAAGTTTCCCCCAGTGGAGAGGAGAATATTAATGGCTAAAACTCCAATGGCAATGTTCTCTCGAGCATTTCACAGCAGGAATTTACCTCAGTAAGAATTGTGGAGTTGGCCTCAGATACAAGGGAAATCTTATTTAGAAGTCCCTTATTAAAGTTATACAGCAATGCCACAGGGCACAGAATGAGATTTCATCTGTTTCATTTATATTGATTTAAGGAAACTCTGATTTGCTCCCTGCCCTCCCTATGTCTCAGCTCACAGAGCAACCTGATGCTCTTGCATCCTATTTCCAGTATAGCACAGGGCAAGAACTGTTTGCTTACAGTGACTAAAAAACCCACCACCTTTAGATACCATCACTTATGGACCAGGTTAGTGTTCCATCAGTCCCTGCAGAGTACCGGGCCCACAGAAAAGCTGACAGAAGTGGCACCAGACAAATTTCAAGGTCAGGAACATGATGACAGCAGAGAGAAGCAGCTGGAGCAGAGAGGAAGACAGTGCCAGAGGATGAGGATGACGGTGTACGGCTCCTTACTTTTAACGGGTCCCCTGGGAGATGCTGCGATTGAGCCCCTCTCTCTGGCTGTGTCTCCTTCTCTAGCTTCCTTTTTTGGTTCCTCTCCATCCAAACATCATCGAAGCTGAAGCACTTATAGAGGGGTTTAGGTCTCTTCCTCCTCCTCTCTGGAATCTCCTTGGCTTTTTCATCTGGAGCAAGGCAGGAAAGCCTCCAGGCTTTGCTCTCCAGGGTGGAGCCAGGGCGAGGGGATGGTGGGACCCGGGGAGGCCTCCTTTTGCGATGGGGAACCCATTTCTTATTTGGCCTCTTTTCAGGTGCAGTTTGACATTGCTGTCTAGACTCCTGTTTTACAAACAGCAGGTGAAAACACAGGGTTTGCTGGATGGAAATGTTGTTTGCTTCAAGTCAGTTTGAACAGAAGATGGCAAAGCACAGTTATCCAGCTCCAGAACTACTCAGAAGAAAACACTTAGGAGGACTCCACCCTGGAGCAGGAGCTCTGTGATCCTTTGAGAGTGCAATATGTACTCCCTCTGCACAGGGCAGGGCCCTTTTCACCCTCATTCTAGATGGCATATTACAATAACATTACTACTCGGATTTAGGTCACTCTGTCTGTATAATATTATTTACAAAGACAGACAGTATCTCTGAAAATAGGAAAATGAATTCCTGTCTGTCTCTGCTTTTCTGACTATACTTCAGTTATATAATGTGAAAAGGCTTCCTAGATGCCTGCAGGTCTGATATAGCAAGCCCTGTGTTTCCTGATGTGCTCTTTACACTATCCATTTTATTTGTTTGATGCTGGGCCAAGAGTAAGGAATTGAACAGCTTTACCTTTCACTCTCATTGAGTGGTTGCACAAAATTACAGCTTTTACACTAGAACAACTGGAAAGCAAGTGTGCCCTGAGGCAACCAACCACTATTCCAGGTAGCATCAGTGTTAGAATCGATAATATTTAAGGTGGGAGACACCGACACTGGGGAATGAATGATCTCAGGAGTCTCTTTTCATGACAAATAAAATGCTCTATTTGATAGTTGTATCTGTCCAGTTTGCCACAGTTCCTTTGAAGAACCCCAATAAAACCAAACTCCAGGCACTTCCTATCTATTCTCAACTAACCAACAATTCCAGATCAGTTCTTCTTGCCCCTGGTGAGAGATGCCACAGTCTAGAAACAGTAGATGCTGTGAAAAAGGAAAGTGTTTCCTGCTGGTGTTCTGTGCCTAATGCCATCATACTGAAGAGGAGTGAGGATAACGTGCAAATTCCAAACATGGGACATTTTAGGACAGTTTGCGCTTGCCTGCTGAATAACACAATTATGTAAGTAAAATCATGCCACAAACAGATTAATTAAACATGTAACGAAGTTCCTGACAGATGGGCAAACTGGTAATGGTTCTGTCTTGCTGTTTTCTGCATAAAATCTTTGTCCTGGAGGTAACCTGGAGAATGTTGAGAATGTTAACCACTAGCAGGTACTCAGAGAGGGGCTGCTCTGTGCCCCACCAGGCTAAGAAGAGTTACTTACCAGGGGGCAGCCAGAGGTGTCCAGGACAAGCTGATCCAGTGCAGTTTGGCACAGCACTGTAACACAGATAAAGCCACACCTGGCTGGGGGCTTGGGGAATATGTACAAATCCCCTGCTGGAGAGCACATTGGGAAGTGAACTCAAGAACTTCACAATTATGCATTTGTTTTGAAATAATGTCTTTTGTATGTGGAACAGAAAAGAAATTTTCTCCAAATCCACTGATAAACTTAATTTTATGACCTCTTTACTAAGCAACATACATTGGGAAGGCCATGCTTAGTGCATAGAGGATAATGGTGCTGGGAAGACTTAACACTGTAAATATACTTTGCCCGATGTCTCTGTTGTATTTTCAGGGATTTCTGAAAAAAACAACTTCAGTTACAAAATCCAGGGTGCAGTTCTACTTCATTTCATGAAAATGGAAATAAATAAAGCCCTATCTGCTTTACTAGATTAGATGTTGTGTGTTGAAAGCTGAGACATTTACATTAATTTCTAGGCTCCAGTTACATTTGCCCAATTTCAGATATCATATTTTGCAGCCTCCAGAAGAATCAGGAAAATTAAACTGTTTTTATATGGCTTAGATACCATTTAAATTTTTTATGGTTTTCTTTGAATAATTTAATCTAGCGATCAATTTAAGTAATTATTTATTTGCTTCTAATGGTTACATTATAGGATATGGGCTTGCCTGTTCAAGGCTTTACACATACCTCATCTTTCCACTCTTTTCTAGATGTTCTTTTGAGCTATTATTTACAGGTCAGTGATTTCATTCACCCTCTGAGAGGCTTCATCTGTTGACAGCATGTATAGTCCAAATCTCTTGCTTTTTCCTGGGCTGGTGTAACACTGCTGTGTCTTGTCTGGAATGTTGTGTCCTCTATTAGGTTTGTAGGTTAAGTTGATGCCCACAAAACCAAAAGATTTTCAAGTAAAGCTGAGCACAGAGGGGAATAAAGTAAATTCTCTTCCCCATTTTCCACCAGCAATTCTGGTACTACAGCCCTCACTTCTCCAACTGCCACCCACACACTTCTTTGGATCAGCTAAAAACCCCAAGCCAGTCAACCAAAACACTTTCACTGGGAATATGTGCAGAGAGGTTGAGGCAACTGGGTTTATTTAAGCTCATAAGAAGGCACTGGAGGCAATATAAGGGCAGTCACCAACAACTTTATATTTACATGGATGAGGGATCAAACTCCTCTCAGTAATGCTAGACAATGACACAAGGCAGTGGCCAGAAACTGTAGCTTGGGAAGTTCTGGTTGGGCACTAGGAACAAAAAATTCTCCAGGAACATGTTTCCCAGAAAGGTATTGAAATCATCAGCAGTGGAGGTTTTCAAGACTTGATTAGGCAAAGCCATGGTTTGGTCTATCTGGAGGTGCCATTAGTCATGTATGCTCCTACCAACCATTTGTTTGTTTGTGTCTACACAAAAAATAGGGAGCTTCTACGAAAAAAGTAGGGAGAAAGGATAGGTTAAGATCATTTTGGAGGGTATCAAAACTTTTGTGTACATTGGGATTTGAGAGACAAAAGGCAACAGCAGCAAAGCTGTGTGGGGGCTCATTTGAGTAGAACACAAGCAGCCCTCAGCTGTAGAATAGATCAAGCAGTTCTAGATTAGTGAACACTCTGGAAATTGTCTGCTCAGGGTATGCAGAAGCTCATACCATCTCTCAAGCGCCACTTGTGATGATCTGCTCAACAAAATTATTCTTCCATTTCTTAATGACAAAACTCATCAGCAACAAAACTGAAAAAATAGCAAAAGTAGCATGATCAAGGCATGTCCTGGGATCTCAATGACAGCTCAGTCTCAGTCACTCTGGGGGTTGTGCTTAGCCACTGAAAGAGATTCCTAAGCTCCCAACCACTTTACAACATGGGAAATCCTCTCTGAGATTAAAAAGCTACCAACAGAGAAGTATCTGCTTTTGAAGGCTCCAGCCAATCAAGAGATCCCTACTGAAGATACAATCTGTTCTGCGAGATCCAGCCTATGCCAAGGATTTCACGTGTTACCTGGATTAGAACACAATACAATGTGAAAAGGAGACCCTGACTCCATGAGGGTTGTTTTCTGTTTGCTGTAGAAAAGGCAGAAAAGGAATTCTAGCAGCAACCAAAGGGTAGTTGGGGTGACTGCAAAAGACTTATGTTACTTTGAAAGACAGCTACTCATTGTCTAAAGAAAGAAAATTATTTTATTTCTTAAAAACTGACTGCTAGCAATGGGAATTGATTTCTATGTTACCTTTCATGTTGAGAAACTTATTCACTATATACTAGTTACAAGGCTCAATACTGCCTTAAGAGGTTATCCCCTCTAACCCAGCAAAAAAAAATGGAGTTGAACACAGTGTGGTGTCTGTATATTCTGTCTGAGATATGTTATGCATTAGAGCTGCTGTGATTACTCCATTTTAGATTTTTGTGGCAAATCCTCCCCTAAAGAGTGTATCAATTCATATAGGCTTGGACAGAAACAGAAAGGATGAGTAGTGCTACCTGTCTCAGACCAAGAGGAATATTAATGTCCTCATCTAACCAAAGTGTTCATTGAGCCATTAAGGAGTTTCACTGGAATTCCTAAGCCATATTAAATCAAAAGACTGCAAACCACACCACCCTCTGATCATTCCCAGACAACAACTCACCTCATCTTGGAGCATGTCACTAATGGAAGAAGCTGTATTTAAGCTGATCTGGGATTGACTGCTTATGCCACTGTCATCCCTCTGGTATTCGGCATCCAATGAGTGCATAGAAAGTAAGAGACTACCTCTGGGTTTCAATGTCTTTGGTCTCTCAGGAGCCTCCAAATTGCTTTCAACTCCAGGGCTGTTCCCAAGAGAAATCATGGAAGTGGCACATACTCTTCCAGGATAACGGAAGGTCCTCTGGTGAGAAGTGGATCGTGGACTCTGCGGTTTAGGACTCATGGGCCTACAAGGCATGTCTTTACCATCGGAATTTGCGTGGTGGGGACATGATGGACTTGACTGACTAAATGCCAACTGCAAGTCAGTGGGGCTAAATGGAGATTTCATCCAGTATTCCTCTAGGGAAGTATTTAAACTGTTGCTGAGAACCTCCTGCTGCTCATCACAGTCAGAACTCTGTGAGTATTTAATGCCCAAGTCATGGGACTGTACTCGTCTCCTCCACATACCTGCAGGTGAAGAGACATCAACAGGTTCCACAGAGTTGTCAAAATAGTTGGAGCCACTATCTGCTTCTGTTTTAAAAAACGTGTGTCCATTGGAACTACCCTGTCGTTCTACTGGTGTTCTCATCACGTGGCCACCACTTGCACTCAGACCCTCCTGTGTCGGTGATAAACTTGCTAAGACAGGCCTTTTTAGTCCATCTGCCTCCTTGCTTTTTAGAAAAGCTTTCCAGGTGCTCTGGCGAAGTTTGGCTTTCTCCTTTTCATTTTTCAGTGATACTCTTGAACTTTGCTCAGTGTTTTCCTTTTCTGTAGATCTCGACTCGAATAAGCTGGAGAGGGATTTGTGTGCCAAGGCCAACCTTGTCTTGAACTTCTTGCCCTCAGGGGTTTTGTTCCTTTTGTATTCGCTTTCAGGGAATGATTTTCTAATCCCAGAGTGCTCCACAGGTTCGCCATCATTGTTTTCAGATGAACCTGAAACATGTCGATCTGCATATTTGACAGGTCCCAAACAAGGAGAAGTTGAATTCATGTCTGTGTCTTCCATCAGTATCCGACCAGAGCCAGAGGCCTTCCTCAAGCTCAATCTGTTGAATAATCCTGGGGGTCTCTCATAGAATAAATCATCATCATCAGAGTACTCTGAGGTGTAACTTTCCTTCCTGTGGAAGACTAAACCAGATGGACAGCTTTTCAAAGACAGTAAACTTGCGGTGTCTTCATCATCTTTCCCAGCTTCCAGCTCTTCTATCTTTGCCTTGCTGCCAAAGAAACTGCTACTTCCCTGATTTTCTGCTGTGGCAGGTTTAGTTTTCCTGAAAGATGTCATTTTTGAGAATACTAAAAACCTGGAAGCTTTCCCACTATTCTCATTCTTTGTTGGCTTCTGCACTGCTTTATAGAGACTGCTGTTACTTCCCAGGATGTGGGATAAGTTGTCATCCATTTCCTCGCTGTTAGTGCTGCAGGTACTTATATTATCCAGGCCCAGCATGCAAGTATTATGGATCTCCCTGTTCACAGACTCATCAAAGACATCAGACACATCTAGGCTGAGTGCACTGTCTTTGCTGGGGTTAGCAGTGTCTTCTGCAGCAGAGCCCTGCCTTCCTTCCCTAGGAGAAGGTCCTTCACAAATACCTATTTCTTCCTTTGAGCCATTACAGCCTTCATTTCCTTGCCTGCCTACTGCTTGTTCAGAGACAATGCTGGGCCCTTGAAGGTCATCAGCACCATCTCCCGGACACAAACTGCTTACACTGCTGCTCGTTTCCAGTGTAACTGCACTAATTACATGTAAGCCTTCCTCTCTGCCTTGATGTGCTTTGAATTCCTCTTCCTTAGACACTTGGTCATCTCTTGTTCCAGGCTTTCTGGAGCCTGACTTTCTGAACTGTTCTAATTCAAAAGCAGTCTGTGTTCTGCAGGGCTCTTCCTCAGAGACCTTCACACCACCTGTACTGTGTGATTTTATGAGTAGTTCTTCACAGGGATCTATCTGACTTTCTGCACTAAGTGTATCATTGCTCGGTGATACAGTAACGCTCCTGAATTCCACTTCCTCACTTGTTACTGTGGGATTACTACAGGTGAACCCTAAGGATGAAACTGCATTGTTTTTTTCTCTTTTCTCTTCTGAAACTTCTGGTTCTACTTCAGCTGTATCCCTATCAGGGGGTACCTCTACACTGCCAGGAATGGGATGGGCGGCCAGAATTTGTTCTTTACGGATACAGTTTTCACCAGGAACTCTCTCTGGCTCATCATGAACTTTGTTCACAGTACCAAGAGATATCAAATCCCTCCTCACTACATTTCTCAATCTCTTGGTTACCACTTCAGTAGGAAGGTCATCATTCAGTGTCTTGGACTGTAATCCTTTCTGCTCTACAGAGACTATAATTAGTGCAGGCTTTAACTCTGGAACCATCATTAGATCCCTCCTCTGGCTTATATAATTTGATCTGGCAGTCCTTTCAACAGCAAAGGCGCTGTCACTGTCTTCATCCTTTCCTTTATGAGTAGGATGTTCATTTCTTACTAGCTCAGAGTCGCTCCTTAAGGTACCAGTTTTGCAACTTGTATTTTGCTTCAGTGGCTCTTCGTGCTCTGTCCCAGTGTCACTGCCACCTGGTTGTACTGTGGTTTCCAGGAATTTCCAACCAAAGTCAAGATTAGAAGAATGATCTGCCCATCTTTCTCCTGCCACAATCGTCATACCTGACAGTTCTGATTCGAGGCCATTCTCCTTCAAGCATTTTTGGTCTATTCCACTATTGGAAACACAGTTTATAGAACAATCCCAATCTCTCTTTTCCACAACAGCAGGAAAACTTACATGAGAAGCTGCAAGGTTCTCAGTGCCACCAGTGCCCAATTCAACATCAGTATCACAGGGGAATCTGCCTGCTTCCAGAGCTCTTTCAGCTTTGTACTCATCACTTTTTATGAGTTCTTCAGTGTTTATGGTCACTGGCTCACAGTCCAGGGCAGAGGAAGTCTGCTTTTGTTTGGGGCTGCACTCACAAGCATCACCCTGTGTTAAGCTGTCAGCACAGGTACCGACTGGCTCTGGGCTCAGGCCACATGTCTCTGATTGCAAATAATAATCAATGCACTGGGGAGAGCCTGCTGGTTGAGAAACCTGACACTCCTTTGAGTTTGTGTCAGTATCAAGAAGAGATCTTTTTATGCCAAACTGGCCCTCTATTGCTGACTCAGGGCTTACAGGTACCCTTCCTAAGTTTTTCCCAGTGTATTGAAAATCCAGCCCTTGAAGATGTATTCTGGAACATGACCATCTGAATTTGTTTGTAAGGTGAATGCAGCTCCCCACATATTCTGTCTGACTTTGAGCACTGATGTTTTCAGGTACACTGTGCCATGTTTTACTTTCTGTAACCTCTGACCTTGTGTGTGGTGGCCGAGATTTTGGTTTGAAGCAACTCTGGTAAAAGAGTGAATCTGATGTCAACATAGTCTCTGTATGTCCATGTTTTATCCTTTTGCCTGTAGTTTCCTCACTGACAGCTGAATTCCTCCTGCTGCATTTTATACTGGACATAGAATCTAACTCACACTTATAGTCAGATGTCTCAGTGTAACTTTTAGAGTTAGGTACATTTGTTTCAAAATGAAGATTAGGCAAACTACAGCTAGACACTGCATCTGACTGGAAGGAAAATTGCTGTACCTCAGGAAAAATCAAACAATTTTCTGAGTTTGCTTTGAAACAATCAATGCTTAATACTGCAGGATGTTCCCTCTGTCTTGTAACACCATCTTCTGTAGGTACTGGCTTGGTACAGGATTGCACTTTAAAGCTTTCTAACTCTGCTTTATTTTGCAATGCTGCCACAGAACTTCTCTTTGCCTGTGATACAATGCCCTCTTCATGGAATTTGTTCTCTGTGATAGAAATATCACTAGAGAATGTTTGTTCTTCATCACCCAGTTCTTCACCTTCTGCCCTTGCAGACTGTACACAAAATTCAGTCTTGCTTGGTGCTGCTTTTATTTTGTAGGACAATCCAAACTGTATGTGCCGAGTGAATTCTGGCTGCCTGGAGCACTTCAGTCCATGGAAGGTTGTTTCTGCCCTTTCTTTGGGAAAATTACAGCCCAGGGTTTTTTTTTCAGTGAACAGGCAGTTTGAATCCAAGCAAGAGTTCCCAGCTATGTCACTAGAAAGAGATTCTGTATCTGATGCACTCTCGTAAGGCTCAGTTTTTACATCTGACAAAGATCCACTCTGATGTGACACGGTCTCAAAATAATCTTCATCTGTTTCTTGGCTGGATCCACGTACCTCCAGCTCTGTTGTGCTTGGGGTAGAAGTACTCAGATCGTCCTCAAACTCTCCTTCACTGATGTAGTTTTCAACTGGCTGTGGAGTCTGTGAATAAACAGAAAGGAATGCTTTAGCAATGATTTCCCATAGCAGCAGGGTAACATGAATTATTATTAGAAAAAGGACTTCGGAACAAAATTAATTTAATACACACTGATGTCTTTGAAAGTTATACTTGATGTTTTACTTATTGATGGTCCTGAGGTCTTGGTCTTTCTATTTCTTACTTTTCTTTTCCTTTAATGGTTCTTAAATAATCTTTTTTTATTTCATATGCAGTTATACAGAAGCCAAAATTTTACTTTGGGCCACATCTTTCATAGCCCATTACCAAAACACATTTCACATTCAAATACATCAAATGAAAATCATCCCTTGACAGTAGATCTAAAAACTCTAATGAACCCATCTTCAAATCTGAGGAGGAGGTTTATGTGGAAAACCTGAGAAGTAATTGTTAGTGTCTGCATTAGAGAAATCTGGCATAAAAATATGCAGAAACTGCACCTGAGTAACCAGATATTACCCATACCAAAGCCTGACCCAGAGGTGAAAGAAGCCTTAGATCTCATTTTCCAGAAGGTTTATACCAGGAGCACTAAATGTATGAGTTATCAGAGCACATCCGAACCAGTGGCTCAGAGCAGAATGATCAAACTGTCAATATTAGGAAATGTCTTTATCCCAGACAGCTACCCTGGGAGAGCCTCAGTCTTCTTTTCTTCAACCATCAGAAAGTTGTCTGGATGTTTCTTAGGATGGAAGAAGATAATGAAATCACAGCAGGCTTTCAGGAGGTAAAAATAGTACTTGCTGTCTGTCAGCTTCACGTTCCGCTATTGTCTGAAGTTCTACAAATGTACCCAACAAAGATATTTAGCTGATTCCAGCTAAATGAGATGCCACGTAAGTATAAATGGCAGCCTTTAACCCTAATTCTGGATGCTTCTTTAACCAGGTTTTGGTAACATTCCTCACAAGAATCATTGGTACATTTTAAAATCTGAAAACTGAGATAATAAACAATGAAAGACTTTTCTAAATAACAAACAAACCAAAAACCACCACAAGTGAACGGCAGCCATCAAACTAGAACACAAGATCCTTCAGCCTGACTTGCACATCAGGGTGCTTTGTCACAGAGGAAGTGTGAGTCCTCATGTGGGAAACCAAATTCCAAATCACATCAAAAGATATGTTACAGAGTTCCTGATTCTAGGCACCAAAACATAGAGCGTAAATTGGAAAAGGGAAGGCACAAGAGTTATTTCCAAATGGGATCTCAATAAGAAGACTGGTATTTTCTCTTGGCGGAAGAAGGAAAATACAAATTGAATGGAGGAGGGAAGGGGGAGAATTTAGTGCTTTAAACCAAGTCCAAAAATCACTTTCACACCATTAAACCTGACCAAATTGCACTGTAGTGGCACATGAGTCACATAACCAGCAGAGCAATATGTCCATTACTGTGTGCAATCAGTGATACATGTAATTGAGTTCCTTTAATAATGTGAAATCCCACTATCACCAGGACAGAAATGACCAGCACAGAGCAGCATTTCACATGGTGACAGCACAGCACAGAACGTGAGCGTTGGCTCTCACAGCAGTGACTGCAGCAGCAGCTGCTCACAGTGACAGCACTGCCTCCGCAACGCTGTTCTGAACACAGACCTACAGATGGCCATAAACTGAGATAAAAACTGTTCAGGCAAGGAGGAACAAAGTAATGAAGATGACTGACTGTCCTCAAGGATGATTATGAATTAAATTACAAAAAAAATTGGGGCAGAAATCCCTTACAGCCCATCTATCATTCCAAACATAGCTATGTCAAAATATTCATACTGTGAGCCCTCCCAAATTCATATTTGTTTTTGATGGGTATTACACAAAATTTTGCATTTAAAGCAGAAGCACAGGCCCCACAATTGCCTCCATAACTTGTGAGGAATGAGGAAACAGCTTCTAGGTATGAAGGGCACCAATTAGTGTCAACCAGCACTCCTGGACCGGGCCCAAGACTGAATATGTGCCCCAGTGCTGCTGAAGGGAAGAGTCACTGCCAGGATCAGGCTGGGGCCACCTCTGCCAGCTCTGCCCTGGGATGGAGTTCCCTTGAGGAGGGAGAGGATGTGGAAGCTTCAGTTCCCACCAAGTTTAGCAAAGTCATCTGCCTAACAAACGGGGGAGGCCTAGAGCTGACCTCTAGTAAACCTGACATTCGTGAGCTCACTAAACTTCCCGTGGTGACCAGGGAAGAAACCCTAACAGGACAAACAACGTGCAGATGGTGCCATTTGTACCTTCTTCCACGGGTCTTTGACTTCTCAGCATCTCCAGGAGGCCAGGCCTTTGCTCTGACCATGTGCTCTGTCATATGTGGTTTTATTTTCTCCCAACTTGTAGTGTGTGTTTTGTTAGGGTTTCTGCAACTAATTCTCATGATGTTTTACTGGGGGGGTTAAGGACTCACTCAGAGTATAAGGGGAAAGTTTACAATGGGCTCTGATGCAGCCCTGTGATCCCAACACAGACAATCAGAGGCTCAGGAACTGAGCAGATGTGTGGCAGTGATTCTCAAGTAGGCTTCTGATGAGACAACAGTTCCCATGCCTTTAATTTCCATAAGATTGCACTGAGAATTTCAAAAGACAAATGACAGCTTTTTCCTGGGAAGAGTTCTTGAGAAAACCCTCAGTATCCATGGACAGAGTTGTGTGTTTATACATCTCCTCAATCTCAGAGCAGATAAACAGTTGGAAGAAAGGGCTTGAAATAAATACGAGAAACAACTACCAAAGTAAGGCTTTTGCACTTCACAGACAATAGAAAAATAACAGCAAAGCTGCCCCTGCCTGCTTTTCTCTTGCATCTCTTTCACCAACTCTGAAATGTGCCAAGAAAACAGGATGAAGCTGAAATTACTGATCTGCCCTGTTATCATTGCATGCAGTCATGTATTATCACAACCTAAAGTCACCAGAAAAATGAGACATAACTTTGTTGTGTGGAGATCTCTATCTCCATAACATAAGACACCTTCCATCCAAGTTACTCTCATATGTGACATCTGTTCCCATGGGCTCAGTGCTCCTGTCTTGTGAACACTTCTAATTTGGCAGAGAAGTCATGTATCATTTTTTCTCTAAATCAGATTTGGTATTTGAATAATTTTCTCACACAATATTATATTGTGCCAATTGTAAGTTTCGTATTGTATCTCCCTAATTTTCTCTGCCTAACAACTAGCAGGATATGTTAAGCAGACAATTGTTTTACTTCAACTAGTCTTTTAATTAAGGATTTTGTCCTTAAATCTCACAACCACAAAAAAGAATCTGACCATTTATGTGATCTTTGCTTTTACTTTGAATGCAAGTTCTCCAAGCAAGCCTAACTTGCTTTCCCACTAACTTGTGCCTGACTTTAGTTATTACCTCATTTCCAGTTCAAGGAACATCACAGAACAGTTTTTCCCTGAACTCAAGACAACATGAAAGCATTTTCAGTTGATATTTCAAAGGATTCAGACAACTGTTTTCTCCATAGGTGGTGTTGATAACATCAAAATCTTGAGTTGTTATCAATATACATTTCATGACTCTCCCTTCATACCTTGTTTGACCGAAAGGCACAGCGCAGTGTCTTTGATTTGCAGTGTGATGAGACTAAAATGCAGTTCCCACGAACACAGGTGAGAACAAGCCAGCCATCCTCTCTGCTCAGCAAGCCTCAGCCCTGCTCATGAGGTAAAGGAAATGTGCAGTTCCCAGGGCAGGCATCACTTACAAAGGGTCTCACCCTGCAGAGTGCTGCGTGCCCTGCACTCCTGCTGATGCGGGTACGGGTGAGCTCAGGACACTCAGGATTTGGCTGTGCCTACTTCAGTACTCCTGGTGGGGTTATCTACATGCTCTCTCTCCATCACTGCCTTTGAGAAGGGCAACACTAATACAGCCAGTTAAAAAGAGTGGGGAGACAGAAAGATAGATGAAGCTAGTGGGTAAAACTGGCCCTTTCACTGGCAGTATAGGCTGTTAATAGAGCTGCTTCAGGCTCCATTTGTAATGTCATCTAGGGTTACTTGTATTGGTTTAACTTGTGACCTATATATTTTAAAAATAAGCTGAGTGGAATTGCTGAGTCTCTAAAGCTCCTCATTGCTTTCTCACAGAGAGTGACTGGGTATGAAATTCTGAAATTCTCATGACAGCTAAATGGAAAATACTTGAGGCAATCTAAGATGGTAGCATGAAACTCATCCACCCTCAGTGTAATGAGAGCTGTGAAAAGCTGAGCTTTCTTCTACAACCAAGTAGGGTCTTAGGTGGCCTAAATAGCTTTGAAAAATACTGGTTGTGGAACTGTCATTATTGTCATTATGGATATCCTGAGTTGAGGGTACAGAGGAAAAACCAAAGGTGTATTCAGTCACAGGACAGAAACAGCATTCAAAATACCCAGTTTATCCTTTTGTGCCTTTGATACACCTCTGCTTATAGAGGTACAGCCTTGGAGAGAGAGAGAGAAGAATCTGGCCTCCGGGCTTTGGTCTCTCCAATTGGGCTGGCAGAGGTTGCCCAAGGTAATGTCACTTCTAGAAACTTGGATGGTTGCCAGGTTGGAAATGCCTGGAAAGATCTAAGACCGCCAAGCCTTTCCAGAACAACTGCCACAGAAACGGCTTTTCACAAACTAAGTTATGTTCTTGGATTTAAAGCAAACACAGCACAAAAAGTGTTCCTCTTCACAAAAACTTCTGTCACAGGGTTCAGAAGTGGTTCATGGCAATGATGGAGCACAGCTGCCATTCCGGGGAACCTGGTTCACTCAATCACCACAGAGCTATAAACAAAAAGCCCTTCAAACACATTTGTGGAAAAGATATAGACTCAGAATTAATGGTCTCAATTTACCTACACTTTTCCATGCTTAAATAAATGCAAAGCCTGAAATCCTTAAAGCAAACTAAATGCCAGTCAGGGGTTGGATTATACATGCAATAAAGAGACATAGGCCTGGCTCAAGGGAACTTTGTGTGGCAAATGAATTTGCATGTAAAGGTTTATTCTCAGAAGGGAAAACACAGAATTCTTTGGGAGAGCCCTCCCTGACACCCAGAGTTGTCTTTTTCAGGGTTCCCATAACACAGAAGCACAAGCTTGTGAAAGCTCTTAAGTGACTGGTGGCACAACCAACCCCTCAAAAAAGCTCCCAGTGGGACAGGACTTCAGATGGGAGGTGACAGTGCAGGGTGCAGAGCAGTAGCTGCGACCCACCCAGATCCCTCTGCACTGATGGACTGCGGCTGGAAAAACGACCCAGCAGAGATTCACATTAGAAACTAGAATGAAAACATAATGAAAAGTAGCCACATAAGGTCCCCAAGGCCTCAAATTATCCTCCTGATCAAACCCAGATACCCCAACCCTTTTGTTAAATTGCCTTTATTTACTACTGACTTGTAAAAACAAACCTTATTACACTTAATGAGGAAGAAGTAGATTTAAAGACATTAACTTCAGGCAGAACTTCGGTTTCTCAGTCAGCAGAAAAACATGTTTTCTGAATTGTCAGTCATTTCAGTGGATATTATAGGTGCTTCAGATGCTTATAAAGAGCACAGCAGCATGAAGAAGAGCAGATGCAGCGCTGTGCTTTGCTGAGGACTGCTGAGCAGTGATGCTGTTGTCAGCACTGAACCCTCACAATGATTCTTCTCTGTGCACAAATGGCATTCCACAGGCACTCTGAAAGACAGAGAAATGAAACCCTCTGCAGGTAGTGAGGAGAGTGCTCTATAGCCACTGAGTTATGACTTGCAAAACTCGCAAAACATATTCAGTCTTTTTCTGCAGGACACAAAAATTTGCATCTTAACTGCACAAGAGGGAACAAAATTCACAGATGGATGAGAGAAGCAGAACTTCCCCAGGAGGTTCTTACTTCAGTCAGTGCAGATATGTACATGCATCCAAAAGCAATTTTGGCACAAAGTCCTCCTGCCGTTTGGTGACACAGATGTTTTGTTAATCATCTATACACAGCAACAGCACTGTTTGCAGGGCTCTCCATCCTTAAGTGGTAACATTTTTATATACAGAACCATTCATATATAAAGGCATTAAAACAACATATCTCCTTTTCCACAGAAGATGGATTTTTCATTGTTCCCAGATGGTGCAGTTACTTTTTACTGAAAAATATCTCAAATAAAATTGTGTTGATTTGTGAGAACTTGCCCTACACTAATGATTACTGGCGTGAGGAAACAACCCACAGCCATCCACTCATATGTGTCCTGCTCTATCAATATTTAGTGCCTTCACTAGAAAGCCTCTAAATGGTTAAACAGCTCCCAGATCAGCAGGACTAGGTGAGCAACTGCACAAGGCTCTGGCAGCTACCATCCCTCCAGTGATAGTGCCAGGCCAAGGCAGGAGGGAGAAGGGTTTGGAACAAAGGCAAAACAACACACAGAATCAGTGAAATATCTGAACATCACAACAGCATCCTAACTGCCAAAACCTCAGTGCGTCTCCCCCTCCTGCCAGCCTGAGTGCTCTGCTTCTGCTCAGTGTTCCAACAGCACAGCCCCTATTAACCTGCCCCAGAGGTCATCTGGGCCTCCACCATGATGTTGTCTCATGACACTTGATCAGTACAGGACTGCAAGAGCAGAGAAACAGCACAGGCACTACACTCCACAGAGCTTCTTCAATTCCTTCCAGCAAGCCAATTCCAACATAAAAACACTTTTATAGCCTGAAGCCAAAGACATTATCTCCCCATTTGCCATTAACATTCCTACTGCTGGTGGTAGCTTAGCAGAAGTGTTGGCCAAGGTGGATCCCAGTGGGTGTGATCTGGGAGCCATCTAGAGGTGACGGTCCCCTGAACAAACATTTCAGTTCTCACTGTGCTGCAGGGCAAGTGGCTCGCTATCAAATTCCTTAGCACTGCTGTAGCTCCAGCCAGATAGGACTGCCTAGCAGACAAAGAGGAGAGGCAGTGAGGAGGCATAAAGATTTATGGTGTTAAGTAGAAGATAAATATGCAAAAGAAGTTATTTGTACAAGATGATTGCACAAGACTGAAAAGTTCATGGCTCCCTGTATCTTGTATTTGTGGTTTATTTCTTCCATTAAGTTTTACAAATACGTTTTTATCAAAGCAGCAATATGAGAAAAAATTATTATGAAAACACTTGTAGATTTATTCTCACAAAATGACAACTGATTTGTACCAAAAGAAATCCTTCATTTTAGCAAAGACTAACTATGTACATTCACCCTTGAAATGTAAATTTTAGACTGTATCAATAATTAACACTTACTGTTATGAAATATAAAAACATCTTTTTTTTTTTGTAAACATGACAATATAATACATCAAATAAAATTTGGAATGTGAACAGCTAAAATTCAGACTCCAGCAGCTCCCCTGCTCTCTGACACGATTTACATTCACTGCACTGCAACACTCCCTCTGCTGGCAAATCTAAAGGACAATATATTGCTTATTGCTTCACCGTGCTTCTCCGTTCAGCACGTGGAAAGCTTATATTGTTAGATTGCTGATTATCTTTCTATGAAAACAGAGATATATTTTGCTTGCTTTATAATACCAGGTCAATACTCCTCCTACCTCACACTCTTTTCTATATTTAATTAACAGCAAAAAGCTCAGGATGCCCCAGAAAAAGATAATCAGAAGTTACTGTGTTGATGTTGAAGATAGAGTGTAAAGATGGAACAGGTAAATTGGTGCTCCCATGAGGGGGGGGCTAAGCCACAGTGAAAACGCATTTTTGAGCTAAAATGGAAATACAGCTCACTTGGCCACAGGGAAGCTCCTGCCTCAGAGTCACGGAGGCAAACGTGCATCAACCTCTGTGTAAATGTTACCATCAACCTTTCACTAGGGCAGATGCACCTTTGAGAGGCTGAAGCTGCCTGGCAGAAGCAACACTTGGCTGTGCACAGACCAAAAGCCCTACCTGGAAACTCTGTGAATCCTCCTTCAAATTCAGGGCCCATGCTGAACTCTGGTGCTGTGCAGCCCAGGAACGTCAAGTACTGACATCCTCCAAACAGTGGATGTTTGTATACTCTTCAAAAGATCATTATGTCCTGCTACTCTCTGTTGAACAAACACAGCACCCACAGTTAGTTTCCCCTCAGAGTGTTTAAGGGCATGTTTGACCACTTTGCTGAGGGGGAACCTTTAGGCTTCCTGGTGAAAGAAGTGGAGACTTCTGCTCTAGAAGACCAGACAGCGAGTGCTGTGGTGGTGTGTCCTCCCGCTGTAACCTTGTTGCAATTACATTTTTGTGAGTACACTTTAGAACAGACATATTTACCTTTTTCAAATGCAGTTCTTTTTTTTCAGAGTGCCATTAAGAAATTACAGAAGGAATGCTGAATCAAAGGAGTAAATATTTTAAAGACGGCAAACTCCCCTAAAGAAGAAAGCTAATAGAAAAAAACCCCAAAACCTCCATTAAAGACAAACAGTGGCCCAAGAAAGCCTAAGTGTATGTGTGCACATACATGTAGCCAAAAAATGTGTGCACATACATGTAGCCAAAAGACATCCACTGATATTCCCTCAGTTATCATCAATTCAGTGTTCAAGTATGGGAATGAAATTGGAAGTTCAATGTCATGAGATACATGGTTTGTTTATCTTTCAATCTAAATACTCAGCCCACTTCTAGAACCCTAGGCTTTCTTTGTTTAATCAAGAATTTCAGTCTTCAGAGTTATAATTCAAACTGTTAATTAAAAGAGGACTTCGAAGGGAAGGGCTTATATGAAGCCTGGGAAATGCAAGACGGTGACTGATACAAAATCCTGCCTTTCTTCACTGCCTCCTGCCATCACTGGAAACAGTATCACAAACATACTCAGCCACTGCAGCTCCCTCTTCATTATGTTGTTTGCTTTTGAACTAATATTTCTGTGGTCATGCTGCTCCTTTTTATCAGCCCTGTTGCAACATGATTACACCAAACACCCTTCCTCTGGCACATCCTGCTGCTGAGTTCCTAGATGCTACAAGGCCCATGACCTAACAGTGCAAAGTGCTGGATAAACATGGTGAGAGTGTCTGCCCCATGGTGTTTATACTCTAATTATGCAAGATAAAGGGAGGGAAACAGGTAGAGGCAGGAAGTACTATTTTCATTTACAGATTCTGAGTAGATGACTTGGTGTACTTATACCAGAGCATCTGTAGCACAGCCAGGCATTCAACCACCTCAATTCCTGCTCATTATTTTTATCTTTTCCTTTCTCTGTTGAGCCTAATATCTCTCTAAATGTTGAGGTCTCCTCAAACAGAACACTGTGTAAACAGAGGAGAAAGCCCCAAGGACAGTAAGAAAAGAGATGTGACTAAAAGATATCTATATAAACAGCTGGAGAGTCACTGACAGGACAGAAATGCACCTAACACAATTGTAAACACTTCTTAATGACATTTTAAGGAGGAATGGAATCAAAGTGAAGGCAGAAGTGAGATGGGCATTCAGAGGAAGAAAAAAAAGTAGAAAAAAAAGAACAAACAGGGAGGAAAAATATAGTATTTTATTTTGCATAGTTGGGGTGAGTTTAATGGGGCTCCAAGGGACACTCACTTGAACATGCACATCTATCATGAGATATGAGAACAGAAGTATTATTTTTTCATATATCTCAGTCTGACTTGCCATTACTGCATACTCTTGATAGCCTTAAGTAAGAGCTTTGCTAACAAAGCCAGCCTGGTCTTTGACAGTCAGATAACATTTTTTCCTCCTTTTGTTGTCATTGCACTTCATCTGCAGGTTAACTCCTGTCCATATCACTCCATGTGCATAAAATACATAAGGCTGTCCCTCCTCAACTGGCTTTTAGTAGTTGCTTCTCACACATTTGCCCTGCAGGGTATAACCTGGTCTCTGGACTCTTGGTAATGTTACACAAACAGAAACTCAGCGAACAGGCTTTGCAGCTAAAGGCAGCTCTTAAAAACAGACTGGACCAGACCTGAACAGCAAAATGAGGAACATGGGAAGAAGGAGGATTTTCAGACATGAGAAAGGAAAGGCTAAGTCTTGCTCATGAATTCAGGAAGTTAATTGAATCCAGCACAACTTTGCATCCTCACACCTTATTAGAGTAGCTGAGCTGGGCAACATGAGATATTCCAGTACCAACAGGCTGCTCACTCCCTCCCTGCCCTCTCCCCAGCGGCTGAAAAATCTTCTCGATGAGCTTTTCAAAGCAGAAGAGATCAAATAGCATGCCAATTTGTATGAAATAACAATTTTCAAGGAAAACTTAGCTAGCAACAGCATTGCAGAGCATGGGTTCAGCTAAGTGAAGTTGTACCATTTACAAAGACCATTTTTGCCCGATTTCCACTTCTCTTCCCACATAAACGGAAGTAGAAAGGGCTATTTACAGGGATTTTAAAGCCTTCACTATAGGCACAAGAACTGCATCCGTGCTAGGCCTGATCTGCAGTTCCTATTCAGGCTCAAACCCTTTCTGTGTTCCACTGTGAGGAAGAGAAAGCCTTTCATGTTGAGTGTCTGCCAAGGCAGCAGACACAGACTGAGGCTGGCATGTACTGCACACATGTGGGACCAGCTGCTGGGGCTGAGGAAGTGGCTCAGGTGCTTTTTGATGCAGCTACTCAGTATCCAGCTTAATGTCTTACTCCTCCTTTGATCTTGGATACCTGATTTCACCTCTGTTCCTCCTCTGTAAAACAATGGCAACACCTCCTGACCTCTGAGCTGTGCTGTAAATACCAGATTAAGTGATGGCACAGGGGAATGAAATCTCCTGACTCATGAGATAAATTCAGGTCACATAAACCCTGCTTTATCTTTCAAAATCCACAAGGGTTGTATGAATCTGTGACCAAAAGGTCCCCTTCTCACTCTGAGGTCCTACCTTTTCTCAGGAACCCTTTGTCCCAATCATCAAACTTCATTTGATGTCTTTTGATTTGATTTAGATTAGATACACTGACTCACGACATGGGTGAGTTAGTCTAACTACCAGCTGTGCTTTTACCACAACACTCCTGTCCCATTGGTGTAAACAGCTTCCAGGGATCTTCTGACACTCCCAACAGCGCGTGTGGCTAAAACAATAAACACAACAGTTACAGTGGCACAGGGAACCTGAGCTTGGCAATGATGAGGCCTCAGCTGGAACCTTCAAGAAAGCTCGATGTGTATCCTACATTGGGATACATGCAGCAAGTTGAAAGAAGAACAAGAATGATTTAGGATGAGTCATGGGGGAAGACTGAAAGTACAGTGCATAGTCCCGAGAGAGAATACAGTGTGAAAACAATCCTTAACTGCTGATACAAGGTAGAAATCTCCTCTCCCAGTGTATGACAGATAAAACACGATTTAAGGGATTTAAATTGAAGCAGATAAGACTGAAGTTAGACAAAATCAATAAAGCATCAATAGTATGAATAATGAAAAACTGGGACAGAATGCCTAGAGGACAGCAGAGAACCACCACTTTATGTCTTTAAGTACAGGTTAGATACACACCTGACAGGAATGACATAGGTAGAGTTCATCTCCAAAGGTAGGACAGACAAGAAGACCTTTTTTGGCTCCTTGTAGCCTTGTAATTCAGTAATTATTATCTTGTAGATGCTTATTCAGTTATTTTACTGTGATACACAGGCCTGGGGGGATATACCATTGTAACAGAGGTGACACAGAAGAGCAGTCATAAGCAAAGAACTCCTGCAGCAATCCAGATCTACAAGCAACCCACAATACTCTCTGCAAGTAAGTATTACGTGCAGAGCTCAGAAAGGGCCAAGGAATGTCCACTGAGTAGATGAGAGGTCTAGAATACATGACATATGAGAAAAGACCTGTTGCTTAGCCTAGAGAAAACGTCACAGTGCAACACGGCACACACCATCTAGTCCTTATAACTTAGGCTTTTTATTTCAAGCCTGTTATTTCAATATGATAAAGAAGACAGCCAAAGGGACAGAAATTGTCCGTACCCAAGTCCTTTGGCACAATCCATCCAGGCACCTGTGCCCTACAGTCTGAGTTGGGCCTCTGTCTCACGGGAAAATGTACATTACAGTGAAGATTCTTCCACTGGCAGAGAGCATTATATATCTCTAACTAGAACCACAAATTATATTGATTTAGTTCTTCAGATGGAGGAACAGCTCCTTGGTCTGTCATACTTGTGTAATACCAAGGGAGATTCCAGGATTGCAGCAAGTGTTCACTTTAACTTCCCTACACTTTAGCAATGAAGCAGTAATTTATTTTTTTTAACAGAAGGAGCAGAAACTGCTGCCTGCAGAAAGTGTTAACTTCAAGAGCATGTCACTCATTGGTTCAGTGGGGAGGACCTGGCTTTCCACACTGTCAGGTTAGAGAGAGGGATGGAGGACATGAGAGAAGCTGCAATAAATCATGACACACAATTTCTCCAACTCGGCAACGCGCAGAAAGAAGGAAAAGGTCTTGCAGAAAAAAATCCAGGGCAGCAGGATTGTGAGCAGAAGGTGGGAGTGGGTATGGTTATATCAGGTCATTCATTCCTCAGCTGTTCCCAGGCTCCCAAATTGCCCTGGGTATTAGCAAATTACTTCATGTGTCGGGGAATACAAAGGCAGAGGTGAGAAAGGTCCAGTCACTCAATCCACACCACATTTCCTCACCTAGCCAGTGCTAACTTGAATGCACAGAAAGACAAACCACCTGAAAGACAACGCAGTCATTGGTCACAGCCAGCACAGCTTCAGGAGAGGGAAGTCCTGCTTATCCACCTAATTTCCTTTTATGACAAGATAACCCACCTAGATGACCAAGAGAAGTCAGTTGATGTAACCTTTTGGGATAGTGTCTCTCCCAGGATCTTTCTGGACAAACTGTCCAGCCCACAGCTGGATAAACACATCCTGTGCTGGGTGAGCAATTGGCTCATGGGTTGAGCACAGAGGGTAACAGTGACTGGGGTGACATCAGACTGGTGACCTGTCACTAGAGGGGCTCTGCAGGGCCTGTGCTTTTCAACATCTTCATAAATGACTTGGACACAGGACTAGAGGGGTGATATGGTTTGAAGTTGGCTCCCTGCCAAGTCTCCAAACCTTACCACAAGAAGTCGTGTCTCCCCCCCCCCAAACCTCAGGGAGAAGAGGGAGAAAAACAACCAAGAATACCCAAAACGAGAGAGAGAGCTAAAGCAATATATATAAATATATTTACACTTATGTTACAATTATATACAATTGAAATATATACAATTTCACAAGGGAAAGGGAAGGGGGAAGGGAAAAGGAACAAAATCAAAATTATATATATATATATATATATCCCAATCAGTAGCCCGAGATCTAGTAACTAGAGAGTTAGCAAAGAAATATCCCACCACTCTCCTTGGGACAGCCGAGAGTCTCTCCGGGACGATCGCCGGCAACCTCCGCCTCCCAAGGTCGACAAGGCCTCACCAGGCCTCGCTCCCCAACAGGACAGACTCAACAGCAGGGAACCTGCACCTCCAAGCCGCCGGAAGGAAAGAGAGCGAAGGCCTCTCCTCCTTTCTTCTTATAGTCTGGCTTACGTAAAAATCATAGGGAATACTGGGTAAATCTGGACCCTTCCTTGGTTACAGACTGGTCACCAAGGAAGGCCCAGACCAAACTACCACAAGGGGACACTGAGCATGTTTTCCGGTGACACAAAACTGGGAGGAGCTGTTGATTCCCTCGAAGGCAGGAAGGCCCTGCAGAGAGACCTCAACAAATCAGAGGGCTGGGAAATCACCAACAAGGGGAAGTTCAACAAGGGGAAGTGCCGGATTGTGCCCCTGGGATGGGGCAACCCCGGATGTATGGACAGACTGGGAATGAGAGGCTGGAAAGCAGTGCCAGGAAAGGGCCCTGGGGTCCTGGTCAATGGCCAGTTGGCCCTGAGTCAGCAGTGCCCTGGCAACCAGGAGGGCCAACCCTGTCCTGGGGCATCAGGCCCAGCATCACCGGCTGGGCCAGGGAGGGGATTGTCCCGCTCTGCTCTGCCCTGGGGCGGCCTCACCTCAACATTGGGGCAGTCTGGGGGACACAATACAAGAAGGATATTGAGCCATTAGAGAGTGTGCAAAGGAGGCAATGAGGATGGAGAAGGGCATTGATTTGAAGCCATGTGAGGACACTGAGGGCACTTGGTGTGTTCAGCTGGAGAAGAGGAGACTGAGGGGAGACCTCATTGCAGTTACAACTTCCTCAAGAGGGGCAGAGGAGGGGCAGGGACTGAGCTCTTCTCAGTGACAGAACATGAGGGAATGGCCTGAAGTTGTGTCAGGGCAGGGTCAGGTTGGATCTCAGGAAACAGTTCTTCTCCCAGATGGTGGATGGGCACTGAACAGGCTCCTCAGGGCAGTGGGTACAGCACCAAGGCTGCCAGAGCTCAAGGAGCATTTGGATGATCCTCTCAGGGACATGGTGTGACTCGTGGGAATGGTCCTGCGCCGGGCCAGGAGCTGGACTTGATAATCCTTGTAGGTCACTTCCAACTCATCATATTCTGTGATTCTCTGATTTGAAAGCCTATGAGATCAGAGAGCTGTGCATTTTAAGCCAAAACACAGCTTTCAGCAATGTAGAGTCAGGAATACAGTAACTAGAGCCTTCTACCTAATGATTTTGTTTGGCACAGCACTGACTTAAAACTACCACAAGGTTAAAAATAAAATCTTGCAAAAGTTGTGTCTCATTTGATACCCTCTTAAGGTCAGTTCAAGAAAAATGGCACACGGACCTGCACAGACATCCAAAAACCTGTAAACTTTGGTTAGCAAAACAGAGCTCAACTTTGCTCTTAACCACAAAGATCAAGTGACATATAAAAGGAAACAAAAAGATGCAAATCATACATTTTCAAATCTTTGAAGATCCTGCTGGTACTGCTTCAGGTCAGAGTACTTCTCGCTACAACTCATTTCTCTTCAGTCAGCCTTTTCACTTGCTTCAGTGCTGAATATGCAAAGAGTACCAGACATTTTTAACCTCAGGAATAGCACTAATAACAGGCATTAGAGGTACAATATTCAATTGTTCAGGACAGCCTTAACATGTAATTACATTATGGTAGCTAATCACAAATAATTGCCTTAGGGAAGACAGGGCAGCTGTGAGGGGACACAGCTTTCCTGTTCAGCTCGCGGCACAGGATTCAGCAAGGACAAGGCAAGCAGCACTGGGAGAAGCATCTTCAAACCACTCACAAACCCTATTTCCTCTTAGTCTTTTGGAGAGGGACTATTTCAGCTTGCTTCTGTGCAGCCCAGTGATGATTACCTTGTTGGAAAAGAGTCCAATTCCACACAGACTGTACTTTGGGTTCTCTTATTTTACTATCACTTCTGCTAACATTTTTCCTTTTATTGGATCTGGCTCCATCAAGTTTTCTTATCATTGTTCCCTTTCTTCCCAGCCCTGTTGTTCACTTACACAAATGGTGAGTTCTGCTAATGTACCAGAGAGAAATCAAATAGGGGGTGATTAGCAGAATCAAAGATGCTGAAATCATGTCTCTAATGAAAAAGAAAGACAAAAATAAGACCAAACAAATCAAACACACCAAAAAAAAAGAAAAAGGGAAAAAGAGAAGAGGGGAGCTGATCCTCCTTTCTTCTACCACTATATAGAAGTAGGAAGATTAGACTAAAATAGAGCAGAATTCTGCGGACAGATATGTTACAGCAGAACATATTTGTGACTTATTTGACAGGTACCTCAGATATAGACTCAACAATATGATGCCCACTGGCCTGTCCCCTTCTTATATATCTTTATTTATTATTTTTAGCTACAAATATCTCTATAAATCTGATGCTCTGTTACACAACCATTTCAAAGAACAAAGGCTTTTGGAGGTTTCTACAAATCTTAGCTCTTACAGAAATGAGTTCTATTCCTGTTATAAAGGGTTAAAAAGATTTTATTGAGGCAGTAGACAGCCTCCTTTAGTGCCAAGCTGAAAACTTCATTTATAACATTATTTCTCTGCCAGTTCCTTTAGTAGAAGCCTCCAGCCAACATATCCAGCCAGCACCAGAACCATGGCAGGCACTGCTCTCACAATTAATAACACCTCACCAAAAGCCTTCATGCAAAACTTAAGTCTTGCAAAAGCCAAAAAGCAAAAGTCAAGGATGTAACACCATGCAGTCAATACCCTCATTCCAAAGAGGAAAGGTTTTCACTTAGGTGTTCAGGTGCTGCAGTGTAACCTGGAGGACTGCAATTTAGTCTAGAGTTAGGATTCTGCATAAGCAACAGACCCACAGCTTGTTCAGGTCCCAGGTGCCCGTGTTCAGTTTTCTGTCACTCTTTCCCAGACACTTTGCAAACAGCAGCCTACCTGGAATTTCCTGACTCTCCTGGGGGTTGTATTTGAGATGGCAGGGTGTCTCAGTTGCCAGTCCAAGTGCTGCCTCCTCATAACTTGTGTGGATGATATTGGGCTGTGACAACGTGGGATGAATTGATTTTGTTTCTCTTCACTGTATTTTGTTGAGAGGGCAGGAGATCTTCTCTGTCCCCTCCAGTACCACTGATTACAGCAATTGTTGTTTCTTATGTTCCAGATTTTACTGCTGCTCCAGTTTGCCCACTGCTTTGTCAGAACTGAAATAAACCCAGGGCAAGTTCTCTGCAACACTCTCTCCATCTGTGATCCCAGCTCTGCTGCCTGGGCCAGAGTCAAGGTATCAAGTTCCATCAAGAGCTTCTCCCGAATTCGCCGGTCTGCTGCTTTGTCAATGAGCTGATCCAGGATCAGCTCTTCCTGCCAACAGCCAAAAGCACAGACTGATGCCAATTCTTGTAGTGCCAAAGCTTTGCTTGTTGTAAAAGTTTCACCTGGCAGTTTTCCCCACTGCCTGAACTGGAACCTCTGTAATACCATGCTCTGTCTGGGCTTAACGTGCCCTGAAATCTTCTCCATTGTTTCTTCAAAGGTGGTAGCTAAAGCCAAGGTTCTAAAAAATCCTTTCACATTCAAAGTGAAAAAAGAGTCCTCAAAGAACCTTAGGTTTCACTCATCTATATCAGCCAAGTGTCCCAATCAGCCAGGAACCTGAGAGATTTCACAGTTCCAGCAATATGTAGGACTTAAAACTGGTAGCAAGATGCAACAGGAACTGCCGTCTTTCCTGCTACTGCTGTGTAGGTCCAGTGGTATTCCCACTAGCCCTGAACTTGCCACCCAAAAGACTCCTGCCTTCCAGCCCAGGTTGTCTGGCAGGGCAGGAAATGCAGTGCTCCTCCTATGCAGACAGCAAGGGTGGGGGCAGGTGAGCACAAGAGAAAATTAAATGGGAAGGAAATGAGAAGATGAGATGGAAAGACTGTCTTCCCTGCTAGGAAGTTTTTATTGCATACCCTAAAGCTTGTCAAATGTTTACTGGGAATCAGACACAGACTCCAGGTTTAATGGTTATACAGACATTGCTCACAAGAACTAAGCACAATCTTCACCAGCAAAACAGTCCCCACATGCCACTAGGACATAAGTGGAAAGTGGGCAGGACCAGAGCAGCAATGAGATGATGCTGGTAGCCAGGGATGAGCTATGTTTGCCTTCACAGATGCAGGCTGGCAGCTCTTTATTTTTCCATATCTAACAATCATCCCTAACAATCATCCCTCCTGTGCCAGACCTGTTCCAAAGGGGCACTGTTTCACCAGCAGTTCACAGAGCCCAGTCCCACAGCATGGAAGAGCAGCAGGGCTGTAAAAAGACCTTGGTAGGGGCAATTCTTCTGCTCAGGTTGGAGTCTGTGGCTGCCTCCATTTTGCAGCTCTTTTCAGCAATCACATAGCAGGTACAACTGGAAACACTGCACCTCCAAAGTGTGTGTTGTAGAAAGGATAATGGGAAAGAAGAAGGAGATGTCTTGCTTGCCCCACACGTTTGTGAACAATTTTTAACTGTTTTTCATGTTTTGCTGCGTGTCTGATGTATCCCAGCCAAAGAGACCTGAGGGATCTGTGCATCCCATCCTGTAATCAGGAAGAAGTAAATGGTTCTCGGAGGCAAATGCCTATATAGGCCAAGATGGTCATGGTTTTAAGATACTCTTTCTCAATGAACTAGCCAATTCTATTAGTTCAGCAGTACTGTTCAATTTTTTAATAGCAGTAACATAAAAGAATTTCTTTGGCTGAAAAAGTATTCCTGAGCAACACTGGAGAAGTTCATGGACTTACCCACACTTGCCCACTGCCTCACTGTGTTCTTTAACAGGATCATACCAGCTTTTCCAGTAAAGTCTTGGTCACACAACAAGCTTAGGTGGAGGTGGAATGCTGAATTTCTCAACAGCTTTCACATTTTTCAGAGACTTGAACTTTAAGAGGTTTAAAAAGTATGGTCCCGGCAATTTATTAAAGGAGGATTTTGGTTAAAATTAATCTGGAGAGTCTCAGACCCATTTTTAGCAATAAGATTTACTGTACAGAGATTAATTACACATATTTTGGTTATTTTTATAAGAGAACCCTAAACTTTACCCCATAGGCATAATTTTTCTACCATTCAAAAATTTTCAGTGTCTGCTGTTTTTATGGGGTCAGCTGACTTGAAGGTAGTAAGCTAAGTGAAAAAAGGCAATGAAGGTAAACTTCCCAAAAACCTATAAAATTTAAAATACCAGAGTGCCTTGAACTGCTTTGCTCAGAACACTCCAGTGTACACTTGTGTTGAAGTCACAAGACTTTTGTCTGAATTTCTGTGAAGTAAAACTCTTAAGAGCTCTTTATTGGAGCTGGACAAAACTATCAGTGAAATATACTGATAACATTAGATAACATATTTTGAAGTTTCAGCCACATAATACATTTTTTAAGGATTCCTTTAGTGGAAACTGCTGTTCATGCACATTGGAGGAATATGAAGAAAAGTTTCCTTTCCTAAAAGATTAGATGACCTAGAAGAATAATTGTGCAGAAGGGAGGCAGAGGAAACGGACTCTGAATCCTACTGCTACAAATCTATTTCTGGTCTGAATGAGACATTCTTTAACATATTAAGCATCTTCACACTGTGTTTCATTCCACCCTAGGTCAGTCCTCCCCTTATCACACAGAGGAAGGGAGCTCAGAGACACGATGTGATCTGCTTTAGACAATAAATGAGACAAAGCCAGGGTAGGGAGTCAGGGATTTGGTATTCCATGCCCCTTTCTTCAGCAGCTCACTAAGCCTCCCCACAGCTCTCCTTCTGGAAATGAACACATTTGTCCAAAGGAGTGGAGTCAGGAGCTATTGCCAGCCCAGCTCTTGATAACCAGCCCTACACTTAACAACAACCCTATCTAAAAGGCATCTCTGACTGAAGAAGAGCCTGAGCTTCAAATTGCTGACAGCTGACAGAATGTTCAGGACAAGTCTCACAATATGTTTGCTGTATTTTTATACTTTCTCCTGGACGTCTTATTTTAATCACTTGCAGAGACACGATATTGGGCTAAACAGAACAGACTATAAATCCATCTGGCCACTGTGGCAGAGGTTTTTTTTCTCACTTCACACAGGAGGAAACAAGTTCAAAGAGGATAACGACAAAAAGCAACCTCCTTCACGAAATTTCAGGATGGATTTTTAAACATGGAGACCTGAATCTTGGTGCCTCCTTCGGAAAACTTGCCTGTAAAAATGAATGTTAAAGCCTTTAACTGTGAACCGTGGAGAGTCAAGTAAAGTAATCAGGTTGGGTTAAGAGGAAATACATTGCAGAGTGACCTTCAAATCAAAAGCTCTTACCCTCCACACTGTGGTGGGTCAAACACAGGCCATCTGACCTGGGTTCTAAAGTCACTATAAATAACTGGAAGTAGTGATGATGTCCAGAAATGCTGTCCTGCACACAGAGCCAGGAAACTGTTCATGCCATTGATACAAGTGCTAATTGTGCCCACAGTTCACACAGGCATATCACTGCCAACAGCTGCCCAGTGTTGGGGGTAACACTGACAGTTGAGAAGTGGCCATTCAGGACACTTGGGACACTGACAGTACAACACAGACCAAGTATAAGGAGCTGGCTACACCCTAAGCTTCAGTCAGTCTGACTTCACTGGTAAGACATGACTAAGCCACATCATGCCTCATCATGCTAAGAAACCTTGTGGGACAGAAATACATGAAAAAACTTTGGGTGAGATTAAAAATGCTGCACAAATACCATTCTGAAACTTCTCATCTACAAACCATGATGCCACGAGACAAACTCAAGCAGGCAGATGAGATGCTCCTGCTTTCCATCCCACTCTGAACTCTGTTGACTTGAGAATATAAACAAACATATTATATCACAAAGAAGAAAAAAACCCAGCTTGAATGACAAACCTGGTATTTCAGTCAAGTCCTTCCTTTCTGTAACTATCCCTTTGCTCTGCACTAGTGTGACTGAACATGAAGTTTTCAACACTAATTACAGCTGCCCTGCATAAGAGGCATTTTCTCTGTCACTGCTGACCCAGTTCTCGGGGGCTGCCTGTGTCACTGTTCCAACAGTGACTGCACACTTGCTCATGCAGCAGGAGACATCACACTTGAACTAGAAAAACCAGAAACACATAGAAGTGCATTACTGCTGTGCTGCTGTCACTGATTAAAACCAAGAACACTGATAATTCTTTGCCCTCTCTGTAAATAAGGCACTAGGATTTTATAAGTTTGTGATAGAAAATTGAAGAACAAAACCTTTCCTTCAAAAGATTTCCAATTCTATGATGTCTGACCATATTAAACAAGGTTCATGAGTATAACACGATTGGGCAAAGGAAAGTTATACAGACTGGAAAGTATATACAGTTATATACTGGCTGAAAATCACACAGTAGCTAGTACATCTACAGGACTTTCTGGACACGAAGATTTTCACATGGATATGTTTATCCCTGCACATTCCACTAATAAATCTGCACTTCTTTTAAATTTATTTTATGTTGTCCTCTTTCATTATCCTGTTTATTTCACCTGCCTTCCCCTTGTCAGCTAATTAATTTTGGGACGAGGATTTAGATGCCATTTGGAGTTGTCACAGGTTGCATTCACAGTCCCCTTGGTTGTAAACTGCACTTTTCCACAAGCTGATCTTGGTGTGAGCACCATTTCTCCAGTTCTGGCCCAGTAATCCCAGGTATATTATGCAGCCTCACCACTACAGAAGTCTATCCTTCAAGCAGTTTGGCTGAGGAGCATGCTCCTCACTTTGCCAACAACTGAAAGACATTTGGATCTCGATGGCTCAGCAATATACCACTGAAATAATCCTGACCACATCTCCTGGCTTTTTGTCTTCTGCAGGACAGCACTGAGGCACCAACATTTCTGAGTTGTTTCCCACCTCAGGTTGCCGCATTAACTGCTCAATAATTATAGAAGCCAGTATATGGGTTTCACATCAGCCAAGCCTATTATTTTAAGAAATGTCTCTGCCCTCTGCACTCAGTGTGGAGTAGCCTCAGGGAAGATGGATTCAGTACCAAATGCCACCACATCCAGCCAGCACTCATGTACTCATTGCTTCAGAGCGATGCAGAGCAAGATCGTGCTCTCCTGTGTTTTTGTTCCAAGACACAGCACATGAGTAGTATTTGCAAGATCATTGCCTTTACAATCCATACCCAACACACACTGTTAATATTATGTATTCCTGCCCAGGCATTAGAAAGACCATCACGCTAAATAGCATCAGGATTCCATGGGAGTTGGAATAGCAACAGAGGCTTCCCAGCTAAGAAGTCTCGGAGTAAAATTAAGAGTCTGATTTGCCATGAGGCCAGTTCCTCTCTCTATTGGACTTAAGCTGAAGAAATTACCACCCTGCAGTTTACTGTGGCTTCCAGTAACATTCCACATGGCAGGGAGTTGGGGAGGCTGTTGTATCAGTTTATACCAGGATCTCGAATTAAACAAACTTGTCTATCAGTGGAATTCTGAGGCCAAGTATACTTTGGGAGTACCAAACACAAAGCTCTGCACAGCCAGAAGTTTGTTTCTATATTGGTTACTTTTAGAATGTGACAAACATCTCCCTTCTATTCGTGGAATGTGGAAAAAGGCATGAGGCTTCTCTTGGATGACATATCAAAATCATTACAAATATTCCCCTGTTCCAGATTTAAGCCCTGAGAAAGAGAGCTGTTGGTTTTCAGAGATGCTCATTTCAAGGTTCTCAGCAAGCAGATCTGTCCTTCCAAAGTAGTTAATTCTCTGAGAAGCATTGCAGTCTCTGTGGTGAAAGAATGACACAGTGTCTACAGACTAATATCAATGTTTTCCTCATTTTAAATAACATACTGAGCCAAAAAATGTCTTTGAGGTATGTAACTCCTCATGGCACAGACTAATTTTTCAGTGTCTGCTTTTCCCATTTATTTCTTGGCTGAATTCAACAGCCAAGCAGTGAAGTACTTGCCAGATTTTGAGAATGCAACATTTATCTAATCCCTTGAGGTTTAATCAGGCACAGAGGTATTGGGTTACCTGCCAGCCATGACACACATCTACCTGCAGGATTCCTTAGGAAAGACAGATACCCAAGCAGGTGTGAAACCTCAGTGGTACTGAAATATAAACCAGAAAATCCAACGACTTAAAGCCAAGAAAACTCAGATCGGTCAGATAAAACAAACTCAAAGAGGTTGTAGATGAAGTTTCCCATGCCCAGTGTCCTTGAAGAGCAAGTCCTTTCTTTAGGGCTTCTTCTCAGTCCAGGAACCTGCAAAGCTGCCAGGGTTATAGTAAACATGTAGGTTTTTCTAGGAAGCACTGTGTATTTTGTGTCATCTCAGGTCCAGTGGTTTGTGCCTTAGCTTCTCTCTCTGCCGTGCCCCAAACTTTACTGGCTGTGTCTCTGCATCCTCCAGCCTTGCCCTCAGCTGCACATGTTTGGTTATAGCCCTGCACGAAAGGCATCAGGAAACAAAAAACTGCTCCCCTTCCCCAGATCTGCCTCTTAGCATGGAAGTGTCTGCAGGTTTAGGAGCAGTACTTACTTGACAGATCTGCAAAACGAGATCCTTGATTTCACATGGAACAATGTGACCAGGCACGGGAAGAACACACTGGAGCAGGGAGGCAGCCTCTGCCACAGTGCTGCTTCTGCTGCAGCCAAGATGCTGATCTGCCTGAAGAAAGAACTCTGAAAGGAGGGGATGTCTGCATTAAACAGAAAAGGAAGACATCTGGGGCCCTATGGAGTCGGAAATTAGGATCTGCAAGTATTCAGTAAATAAAAGGAACCAGGTGCTTCAAGAATTTCTTGACAGGTTTCCTCTAGTAAGAATTGTCTTGCTTTGCCAGAAAGGCTAAACTTTGCCTTTAGGAGCAGTGCCTGGAAAGTGAGATACCACAAAGCAGCTTGATTTACCCTCTTGGCACATACACTGGGCATTAAAGTGAACGAGTGAACTTGTTGATTAGAACAAGTCCTAAATGATCAACTGAAAAGGACTTTTTCTAATCACATACTTCACTGAGCATCAACATTAGGAAAGGGGGGAAAATTGCATGTGGCATTTTCTATAGCACAGGCAAATACACTGCTAAGGCTTCCACTGCAGAACCATGTCAATATTGATGTATAAAATAAAGATAATGTGATTAAAAGTAAAATTAGATTTGCATAAAATCAACAAGATCAGATTTGGAGAAGGTTGGCATTGTACCTGGATCTCAGTAAACACTGGGAGCTGCAATAATACCTGCCAAGCTCCTGGAGACTGACTCTACAGTTTGCATTTCATGAACCTCTTGTCCTGGTGACTAAAGCTCACTAGGGAAAATGCTCAGCTCCAACTGAAAGCTGTGGGATTTAAAGAAGGAGGTACTGACAAGATCTAGAGTGATATTTGCATACATACAGGCACATAAATTTCTGATTTATAAACAGAGATTTTGCATCTCAGCAAAGCAGGACAGACAAGATGATTGTGGTGTTCACTAGAGCAGCAGTAACACTAAGAACATAACACCACATGTGTTATTGCAGTCCCACAAAGTTTTTCTTATAAGATGTCAAAGGACTTAATATGAATGACCTAAACCTCCTGGAAACAATTCCCATCTTGACAGTGTAAGAAGAGGTCAGTTCTGTTGGTTATAGTTCAGACATGCCTACAATACTATTAAATCCAGGAGCACCATATCAGTTCAATAGTCTGAACTGAAAATCTGCCTCAACTATTTTACAATTGCAAGGATTCAATTGGTTTCAAGACTGCAAATATATGGAGCTGGCTCCCAAAAGTGTTATATTGCCCTGAAGATCTATATCTGCTAAATGCCTTATCTACTGACTGCAGTAACTCAGTCTGGTATCACTGTATCAAAAGGTGACAGAAGCCATCACTCACATGCAATCCACCTTTTCTCTTGTCTCATAGTAACAGTAAGCAAATAATGGATAAGGCCCAGGCAGTATAAGAGCTCATGCCACTAATTACTGCTGAGAAGGAGTTGTATTAATTCTATTTCTACCTACCTCTCTAGATAAAGAAGATTATTGTTCCAGTTCTTCTTCAGTAGCTGCTGGGCCCAGTGTGCCAAGTGATCATTAGACACCTCAGAGAGAGAGCCAGCATGGCAAGCTTGGTACAAATGACTGCCCAGTGAAACAGTACCCTGTGTTTCACTGAGCTACCACCATGAGTGTGCTGTTCACCAGAAAGGCTCCTGATGAGCAGGCAGATTGTGGCTCCAAAAGTCCTACCTATAAGCTTTTAGAAAATCCTGTTCATTACTCATCAGGCACTTCTCAGTTTCTCAGTGAGTAGGTCTCACAAAAAGTGTGAGTCTGCCGTGCTGGGGAGAGCTGAAAGACCTCTTGAGGTGGGAGAAGCCCCTTCTTTTACTGCTTTAAAATTAAAAAAAAAAAAAAAAGAACCATGAGGTAATTGTTTGAGGCCTGTTTTTACCAATGATTCTTGCACAATTTTATGGAGACGTCCAGTTGAAATGTATGTGGTGTTGGGAATAGGAACACTTAAATTCAGGTAAGGCAAATCTTCAGATGTTACCATACAGTGGAATTTGCACCAAGCTTGGATCCCTGAACTAGGTACAAGTGAAGCCTTGCACTCTGAATGGAGATGCACAGTTTCCCATGTCCCAATTGCCACTTTTACCCCTGCCCTCTTTGTTTTCATTAGTCACTGGAATGGCTTCTTTCCAAAGCAGAATGCTGTCTGCTTCACTGTTCAGCTCCCTGTGCCAAGCTGAGATAAACAATGATTTAACCTCTCCTCTGGGACCCAGGGCAATTTAAAGAACTCGAATTCAGCTGGACTTTGCCAGATTTCCAGCACTACCTTGGCTTGCTACATGTCATGGCATAATGCTTCTCTCTGTAACACGAACACAGGATGAGTGCAACCCCACTGGTATTCACTTCCATTTGACAGAACAGGATAAAAAAAATAGAATATTTTTTTAAAATAATAACCATTGCTGAGAGCAGTCCTTGGATTTCCTGGATATCCTAGCCTCTTTTTTTCAATGTACATATGTACTTGTTTCTCCCATATCACTTTAAGTGTTGAGAAGGTGAGAAAAAAATCTGACCAAGAAGGAATGATTGCCACCCTCATAGCAGGCACAGTAAGGCTGTAATATTGAAATATTGAGGGATAATGTTCTAACATTCAAGTGCCAAAAGCTGCTCATAGAGGGAAAATATCTAAAAAAATCTAAAAAAATATCTAAAATATCTAAATATCTAAATATCTAAATATCTAAAATGTGCTTTTGCTGGTAATTCGATGAATGAACCTGAAGTTCTTCCTTTTTGTTTTTTTTAATGAGATAAAAAAAAGACAGAAGAACTTCATTGTTCAGCCTTAATGGGTGTCCCATTATAGAAAACCAGAAAAACTAATATTACTTGCATACGCTACGGGCCACAAAATTTATGTCAGGTTTTCCCAGGGAAAAAAAAATGCAATGTCAAAAATTAAAGAAAGAAAAAGAGAGCGAGAAAGATGAAAAAAAAGAGAAAAGGGAGAGGGAAATGTAGATAGCTATGAGATATTCTCCAGGTTACAGTGTGAAAGTTAAACTCAAAAATAATATGATATTAGTATCAAGATTAATATCAAGATTATCAAGATCAGTGGCAAGATTAATGCACCAGTTGGTCACTTGTGCAGGGCCCGTTCTGAGATCAGTGTGATCAAGTGTACATTGAACTCCCATCTTAAGTCTAAGATGTAGCTGCAGAATTTGTGCTGTCAACTTTATCTGCTGTGGTATAAAACAAGCAGGTGGGGAATTAAGATAAAACCGAAACTTGAAAGTGTTACTTTCCACAGATGTTGGATTTTTGAACAAGCCTTTGGCTGTAACATTCTTGCCAGACCTCCCAGAGGACAACAAGACACGTGCACTGTATCCTGGAACATTTAATTTCAAAGCTCTAGGATCAGAAGTTTCACATAACTGAAATGTATGGGGTTATTCTTTTCATTTGAGAAAAAAATCATAACTGTGCACCAAGCCAACAGCTGGAGAGACGAAACACATTTCCTGCAGAGCAGATGCAAGTACATTCCTTCTATTCCCAACACAGCAGAAGTCAGAGGCCAGGGGCAATTACCAGGCTTGGAAAAGGCTGGTAAGTGATGTGTACATGGGAATTTGTGTCTCCAAAGTGATCAGAGACCAATACCTTTCCTCCATGACTCCATGCAATTGTGACAAGCCTGGGAAGCAAGAGACCAGACATGAGGACCTAGTTAACTTCTTTGGCTGGGGCAAGACTAGAAAAGCTTCAGGAACAGCTCTGCTTCCAGAGAACTGAGAAGGTCAAGATTGTGTTTTGCAGAAAACTTAGTGGTAAGTGCCAAACTCTTGCTGCTGCTGGGGAGGCAACAGTCCAGGAAGGGGAGAGAATTGCACCCTCACAGACTATGAGCTGAAGGAAGTCACCTTTCTCAAGCAGCCTTGAAAGCGCCACCAAATTAAGTATTGCAAGGCAGGACTGAGCTTTAAGCTGTGACTACTTGGGGAAAAAAGCCCTTGAGAAACAAGAGTGTAAAAACCTTCCCACCCCTATGAGTAACCATGTAACTATTATTTCTTTCCTCTCCTCTAAAAGAACGAGAAGCCTGGCATGATGTTATAAAGATAGACTGAAAACATGTGCTGACTTGGCATCTAGTTGTGTCATACAAATTTTAAGCCACCACAATGCAAACACAGAGAAAAATTGGATACTACTCAACAATGACAGGGAACATTGCCAAATCAATTAGTGCCCTCCTAATAATTAATCAGGACATCTCACTGAGGGAAGCACATCTTATTTATGGAACCCTTGTATAGTAATCCAACATGAGTTACCACACTGAATCCACAACACTAACCAAATACAACATGAAGTTTATAAATCATGCAGCACTATGCATTTCGACATACACTCATATAAATTTACTTAAACCAATGTATATATTTACTTAAGGATAAGTTTACAGGAATATTAATTTTTGGCATTGCAGTTACTCCTCAATCTCTCTCAAAAGCATTTTATCCCAGTGTGAATGCTAAGATGTAAATTCGTGTCAAAAAAGGAAATGGAAAAACCTTTTCCTTTTCAAAGGACACTTCATGACTCTCTGTTAGTTCTCCTTTGAATTTTTTTTCTCTGTAAAGTCCTTGTATTTAAGCCTTTCCAGGATGAAGTCTGTGATGCAGAATGCAGCTTCCTATTTTGATAGCATGACTGAAAAATGAGCTTGAGTGCACTTATTACCTCTCAGTTTCTCTTCTCCTACAATAGCAACTTACCCTTACTGCATAAGACACCACTTTTTAAACACAGTATCTAATTGTCAGACAGAAATACATTTCAAGATCTAAAATCATAGAAAAAATGTGGAAGACTTGCAGGGCATCTTTCTGGTAAACATTAGTACCCTTAAAAGTGCCTCTACATTCTTGCTGCCACTGCTTCAAATAAAGGCACACTGAGCCATATTTTTTGCTACTACAAATTAGCACAGCTTCTCTGAAACTCTGAACACCTAAGGCTGGACTGTGCCCTGCTCGTTGCCTTTAAGCAGTTGTACTGACATTGCATATACAAACCCACCCATTTCTTACAGACAGCACACGAACACAGAGAACCTACAGATGCTTTCCCCAAAGCCTCTGCCTCTCCAGCACTCATGCACGTAGCCCTGAATCATAGGAAGTGCCCTTCAGGAGTTTCAGTGTGCAATCCCCAGTCAAAAACTACAAAGCCTCTGACCCAGGGGTTCTTCTTGGGAGGACTAATGAAAGATTTTATGCTAAAAGAGAAAATCCTATATTTGTACCTCATGTTTACAGGCAGGGGGGTTGCCTCATAGTAGTTTGAAACCTCATACAAGGTTCAGTGGGCGTGTTTTTTCAGTGAGTAGCGCTGTGCAATCAGCACTAGGAAATTAAGGGAGTCCCTCACAAGTGAACCCTTCAGAGAAGGCAAGGAGGACAGTGCTAAAGGGTGGGTAAAGGAGAGAAACTAGCAGCTAGTGAAGATTGCTAGAAGATGAATAGCAGTAGCTCAAAAGCAACCAGAGAGAAAGGAAAACATCTTTATCATCTTCAAATTGAGCTTCTATATGAAGGACTATCTTTAGCCTACAGTAAAAAGCAGTGATGAATCAGAGGAAACTGCTTAGACACAGGCTCACCACTTGGCACCGTGCAGGAGGTGACATGCTCTGAACTCACCCCCTCTCTGCACCACCGGGCCTGTCAGTGTGCTGACACCCTGAGAGAAGGCTCATGGGATCTTCCCACTCCCCATCACTCTGGAATGAGGCCTGTCAGGAACTATTTGCTGCCCTGGGGGACCGTACCCACAGACCAGATCTACAGTAATCCAACTCAGAAGTAAGGCCAATGCTCGCGCAGTTGGATTTACCCACGCTTCCTACAAATACACATCCTCAACAAACAGGAGAGTAATCTGCTTTATTTGCAACAGCAGTTTCCATGGAAAGTTTGTCTCCAAATGGTGTTTTTGCAAGTTCTCACTGCTAGTGAAAAGGAGAGCATTGTCCTCTCCACAGTCCCTCTGAGGCACTGTAGTTGTGGTTTTACTTTTGGGCTGAGGTAAAGGTTGTACCCAAAGACATTTCTCCAGTTCCTTGGAAACCTCAAGAATTTGAGATTATATGAAAATGCAACAATAGCTCGTCATTCCTGTGGTTAATTAACTCCTAACATGGGTTTTTGTGAAGCTGCTGTTTACATAATTTCCTTGTGAAAGCCAGGCTTCTAAAAGTTAGGTTTCTTTAGGTGACAGAATTACACTGGCAAGGGATCAAAATTAATAGAAATACAGTTTTGCTGGTCAAAATGACAAAAAGCAATCCCAGCCCCAATTGTGGTTTATTTAAAAATACTAATAATTAATTGCCCATAGTCATTTATTCAGGAAACAAAAACAAATTGTCAAGCCACTTGAATTTGAAATATTTGATCAGACTGGAGAGTATAAAATGAATGGTACTGGTTCAGTTGAGAAATGGAAATGCAAGATGAGTGCACTCCTTCTGTACAACTTCCTTCAGTTTGATCACCATTCCAAGCAGGGTACTTGGTGTTCAGGCTGGCCCAGAGCCCCCTTTCCTCTTGGGAATAGGGACAAGGAATAAGATATCTGTCTGAATGCAGGAAGCCTTCAGAAGATAATGAGAAGGTCTAAAGAGAACTATGCTGAACCATAAAAGAGAGAAAGGAAAATTTTCCACATAGAATAAAGACCAAAGCTTAGGGGTGGGAGTGATCAGCTTCACTGCTCATTCCCTCCAGACCCTCCCCAGCTCCAGGGAAAACTTCCACTGCAGCACTGGCCACTGCAGAGACTGGAAAGCACTGTGACAGCACAGGTGACAGAGGAAAAGCAGCTCACACTTTAGAAAGCACAAACGTTAAAAATGGGAGCAGACAGTAGTAAATGAACAAGAACATTTAGGGTTTCTCATTCTACCTTAACATTGTAATTCTCAACATTGGAATGTATTATTTGTTTGGTACAAAAGACCAGGAGCAAAGGACATTCACATTTTCAGCCTTTTCCTCTTTACATATCTTCTACTCACACTCTTTCAAGGGGATTCCTCTTCCAAAAAAATATTTGAGGATATTGTGTACTTCAGAGTTTAATACATCAGCTTGTCCTTTTTTAAGAGCTGGATTCAAAGCCCAAGTCCACCTCAAAGAAAACTAAATGTGGGCATTTAATCCTGTTCACTAGTAACCATCAAAAAACAACCCAGAACTGCACCGAAGCAGAAATTTCTGCCCAAACAAGTCCCAGAACTGGAAGAACAAGTGCTTTGAAAATGTTTCAATCCTGAGCAGATGTGAGCAGTCCAGCCAGCACCTGATGGTGGTGCATACAGCACATTCTGCCACCAGTAAGTGCTCTGCGTATGATTGAAAGCACAATGTAGCATAATAAAGAAAACTGAATGAGAGAGGGAGAGAATTAAACTGCTTATGCTGCCACTTTGTGGTCTGAAACAGCATTTATTGCTCAATGCATCAATCTAGTTTACACAGCCTCCAGACTCTCATAATCCAGCCCAAGTCCTGGGCTCTCAGAGAGAGCAGAAAAAGAAAGAATTGATAAGAAACAAAAATGGAAATCAAATCACATGTGAAGAGGCACAAAGCTTGAATTGAAATGCAAGCAACATCAAGTTCCCTAAGAAGGTATTCAACATGGCAGTAATAGTGAACATTTAAAGAAAGTCTTTCTTTATGGCAAAACCACGCTAGCACAAGAACTATGAATTTTACCTTGGTTTTTTCCTTTGTGTGTTTCTTGCTCAGCACTGAGAATACTATGAGCACTTCTGAAGAAAACCTGCACTGAGCTACAGCAGCATTAAGACCAAAGGAAGTTATTTAACAGCACTAACAAAAGACTGAGTGATCCTGCAAAATATACAGAACTCAGCTTTGTTACCTTTCCATGCTCAGTGGAAGAGATCTCAAAGATTTAATTCTGGTGACTGACTGTTAGTAACCAAAGCTCAGGCAGTTTCCAGGAGCACTTACTGTACTATATGTACAAACCTTACAGAGGGCACAACTGATCTGCACAAAGGGCTGCACAGTTACATCACCTACACAAGAGAGAACCCTAAAGCACGTTCAGGGGCAGGAAGGACGAGGTTTTCCTCTCTGCCATGGTTTTTAGTCTGTGCCCCAGAAGCAGACCCCAGCCGGGGGCGGTGCGGGAGGGCCGTGCAGGGAGCCCCGGCCAGCAGCAGGTGGAGCCCGGCCACAGGGCGCTCCCGACCGGGAAAGGATGCCTCCTCCCTCTGCAGCCCTGAGGCTTCTCGCAGCTAAGTCTGACAAGCAGAAGTGGAGAACTGGGTTATTCTGACACAGTAAAATTGCATTTACTTGTGCTAGAACTGCGTGGTATCGAGAATGAAAAATTCCCTAGCAAGCCACAGACATACCAGAAATCTCACTCCCAGCTGTGCAAGGACTTCAGCCCAACAATTTAGACATGAAAGACAATTTAGACATATTTGGAATTTACAGGACCAGAATCTGAATCTCCAGAGAACCTATCAGGGCTAACACCATACATGCTGTACTTCTCTCCTGAGAGACTTCCTCATCAGCCTTTTCCTCTTTGGTTTTAGAGCTCAGGACTTGTTCCTCTCATGCTCAGCTCAGCCCAAGCCTGACATTCAGGCTCCTGCAGTCTGTGAGTGCCTCCAGTGTCTGTGACAATCCTCTGTACACCAGCACTGTCTACCCAGGTCTGCCAAAGAGATGGAGGCAGAGTGAGCCTTCCCTGGAGCAAGAAGAGCTCAAGAGTCAGCCCTGTCTTAGCCTATCCTGGCTTGCTCCAGGTGAAACCTCCAGAGTGGAAAACCCGTTTATTTAGGCCATTAAGTGTAATTCAGCTTGCCATTTTTTTCCCTTTCCAGAGGAAAATACAAGCTTTCTACAATAAGCCCTCCACCCACAGGGTGTAAGAAGACACACAGGAGGAAAAAGGCACCTTCTGGCACACCAGACACTCAACCCTTTCTTTATTCTCCTCTCCCTCCAGCTTACTTTTAGGCTTGCAGCTGCTCTAGGCTCTCTGAACCCCATCTCACCCGTCCATCCCCAAATGTCTCTATTTTCTTTATACCTGGACTATCCCATAGTAGGCCATTTCAGGCTTTTTTTCTCCCCTTCTGCAGAGAAGGAGGTAACTCTTCAGTTCCTGCTCAGCTGCCAGGCTTATATTCTCCCATCTTTCTTCCCACTGAGGTGGAGTGTCGGCTTTTCATCACACCTGGAAGCCCTGCAAGGCTCTTACAGAGACATCAGGGCTCCTGGCCTGTAGGGAAGTTAGGTACTTAAACTTACTCTGTTCTACATTTTGCTTCATCTGTTTAGACTTAGGCTTTGCCAGTGCTAGATTAGAATCATCAGTAGTACAACACATACCCATACACAGAACAAACTAATGTGATGGCCTTGGCCATAGCAAGTTGTTTTTGAGAACCTCACACTAGATTACAGAGGGCAAAGACAGAAGCAGAGTTCCTCCACTACTTGAACAGGTAATATCTTCCTGTACACACAGAAAGGTTCACACCTGTCATGTGTGGGATTACATCAGCCCACTGGCGAAAGGCAACAATAGTCCCAAATGGCAAAATTGTCTCCCTTTGAGTGGCCAAGGAAACTAGATGGAGGAACCATGGAATCATCAAATGGAAGAGACCTTAAAGATCATCTAGTTCCAACCCCCTAGCAGGGCTGGGTGTCTGTTTTTCTCCCCAAATACACCAGCCGTTTTACTGAAAGACAGTAACTCTCCCTCTGAAAAAGTGGAGAGAGAAATTTTTCTGAATTATTGAAGGATGGGGCTTGGCAGGAAGGAAACAGCTTTGGACTGGATCTGTGCAAGTCACAAATGGTTTGACAGAATTTCAGTTGCTCAAACATTCAACTCCAGGGGAAGTGCATTGGGCTTGAAGTTGAAATTCAACACGGAGTAATAATCTTCTAAAGCACAGTGTATATCAAAATACAGCATGTAAAAACATGCAAGATTATGCAACAATACTCCAGAAAAACACTTCCTCAATTTTTCGGATAAATTCAGTCCTTTTGTGTGTCTCCTTCCCAAGTAAGAGAAGTCCACATAGTCCTTACTTTCCAGATATCTATCAGCAGCAGAAACATCTTTTCCTATTTCTGTAGAAAAATCCAAACCAAAAATGTGTTCATGGGCACATACAGCCTAGTTCTGGGGCCACTGTAATAGCTGTGTAGCTGTGAGTGGCAGGAGTAAGCCATAAAGTGAGAGAAACATTTCCTCAAACATCCTGAGGGAGCTGGGAGCTCCAAAGCAAACCACACGCTCAGTGGTTGGGGTTGCAAAGTTCCATCATTACCCAGGGAACAGCTCTGCAGCCAAAGCCAGCTCAGCACCATTTTTGCCACTCCAACCTTTTTTTTTCAGTCATCATTCTTCTTGCACAGGTAATCAAAAGTTGAAATCAAAAGTTTCCCCAGAAATAGGCTGACACAAACATCTAACCCACTACTCCCTCTGTCACGAGGGAGGCCCTGTAACAGCACCTCTTCCTCTGGCTTCAACCCAGAACAGCCAAAGCTGATACTTCCTGTCTCCCACTGTTTCCCTGGATCACCTCCAAACTGTTCTCCTTTTTTGCTTTTTCACAGCTTCTCTAAGCTCCAACACAAAAACTAAAGTTTTAATCTACTGCTCAAAAAAAGCCTATTGCTCTGTGTCAAACCAGCTGCTCAATCATCATCATGGTGACAACGAGCTATTTGATTAACTGCTTCTGGACAGCTGCCATGTGGGATACTGTTCCATTAGGATTTCAGGCAGGATTCCTGCCTATTGTGTTGACTGGCAGAAATGGGCATGTCCATGAAGTTTATCTGCTGATGGGGTGGCTTTGCTATGCAGAAATGAATTCCAGAAGTACAGCTATTCCAGCATGTTAGTATTGCACTTGTCCTGCTATATCTGTTTTTACAATATTTACCAAAATAGAAAGGTAGCCTGTCTTCTCTAATTGTGTTTTTAAAAGAGCAGGCTAAACAAAAACACCCCATATGATTATATTTGGCCTCCAGTCTGTCCTTCCTGAATAGGTCTGACATTTCCACAACCCCATAAGTACTTCTGTTTTCCTGCATCCATCAGTGATACCGTTTCAGTGGCAGCCTGCTCCTTTTCCAAGCAGGGACCACTACATTTCAATTATTGCAGTCTGTAGATTACTCCAGTATGCCTCTGCTACTTTAATATACCAATATACCCCTGCAACCTTTATCAGTCACAGGGTCGCAGAAGCAAACCTTCAGAGCATCATCAAGAATCACTGCTCATCCACAATTTACTACTACGTCTTGCTGAAATAGCTAAATTTTGTTGTGACCAATCAATTCCTCACCAGCTAAAACCCCATTATACTCTGTCATGGGCCCACTCACATCAACTCTTACCCTTTCACTTCACGAATCACCCCGAACAGACATATGGAGCTGTCCATGAGTGGAGGGGCCACACTGAGAACACCTTGATGTGAAGCTCCCACATCCTGTGCTAAATATCCCTGACAACAGGAATAGAGCAAGGAAGGTGACTGCAAAAGGATAAAACTAAGAATTCTACCCAAAGTACACAGCCAGCTGCTACACTCCAACACTGGATACCACTTCCCCCTGAAGCTTTCCCTCTGGCAGCTGGGCTGCTGCTGTCTTGGTTTTGACTGTAAAATCCCAACGCTTCAAGGAGTAATCAAAAAATGAAAATCCAAACATCACATTATTCCACTGTGTTCTTCAACTTCAAAGTGGAGGGGAGAGGGATTTCAGATACAAGTCTTGCCACTGCTTCCTGTTAGTTGGTTCACATTTCTGGCACCAAACTTCTTAGAAACATTAGTTTGTATCCATGTGTTGTGGGCACCAAGAGCTGTGAATCCGTCATCTGTACTGTAAGTCAGGACACACTAGTTCAGACTCAGCTCTAAGGTAACATCTCTGTGGAGATTCTCTGATGGAAAGGGGTCACATGCTTCCAGCTCACAGGTCTGGAAAACTGAGTACAGGATGGCCTGTACAACTCTGGAAAGCATAACCAAGACATACAAATTGCTATATCAAACTACAGCACACGAGCACTGTGTCCTCTAAGGACCTGCCTCTAAGGATTAGGAGCTTCCAGTTTAATACACTGTTCTTGGAAGAAGTAATTGAGGATCAGAAAGTCAGTGGAGGAACACATCTTTTCAAGAGAATAAAAGGCACTGACAGCATATTGGAGCAATCATCTCAACACAAAACCAATACAACTACTGCTTTTCAAGTAGAACCCTTTAAGCAACCCTGCTATGTTTAAGCCACAGAGGCTTCACATAGATTAAACCCTTTATTGGCATCTCCTGCAGAGATATGCTTGATAACAAGCAGCATGCTAAAGATGTCTTCAATATAAAGCTGTGTTTGGCTATGTGGCAAGAAGAGAAGGATGACCCAAAAACCAGGCACCTGGAGAGTATGGTCTGCTATTGAAACACCCAGTTTATGAAACATCTGAAGTCAGAGCCTTCTTCATGTTCTTCAGAAACAAGAAGTAGATTCAGTGTCCCCTGCTGCCCAAAACGTGAGAGTCTGTTTTACATTTATGCTATTTAGAATCATGTCAGCAACCACCAAGAGACAAAGCTGGCACAGTGGTTTCTACCCGTGCGGGAAAAAACTGGCTGAAGGATCCAGGCCTGTGCCATGACTCAGCAAGAACAGAGAGGGCAGACTCACTCCAAAGTCTTCACTGGCAGCAGTATGTGCAGAAGTAGAGCAGCTCTCTATTTGTAAAGGCAGTCCCAACACCTTTCCTCCCTTTGGTGTTGCCAAGGAGATGGAGCTGCTCAAGGAGGGGGAATTCATTCAGTCCATGTTTGCAAGCACAAACTGGAAATTCCAAAGGGGCAAAGTACTAACATCACACTTTACTTTCTCTATCAGAGCAACCTCTGCCTCAGGGAAAGACAGATACCAATAAACTGGTAACCAAGTGGTACAACATACACATAAGCTGGCACGGGGAAACACAGAGTTCTGAAAATTTTAAGCAGTTAAATGCAGTTTTCAAATTCTTCCCATAGACTATTACAGTTTTGAAGTTTTCCTTTCCAGAGTCTGGGGACTTGTTCTCCAAGAGAATGGTAAAAATAACACCCTTGGCATCTCCTTAAATTTATAATGTACACGTTGTAAGTTGTACAACAAGCCCTGGAATAATTTTAAAATAATGTTATATCTCTGTATCAAAGACTGAGAGCAACTGAGAGCAAGATCTGAAAAGGTTCACTTATTTCCAAGGCTGAATTCTTGCTTCAGTGGGGTTTAATAGTATCCCACTTGCAAGAATACAGCCTTGTGTTCTGTTCCCCTTAGTTTTGGGGCAAAAAAGGTCCCTATTGATTCAGAAGTAAAAGTCTTATTTCTTCTTTCTTGAAAGCCTCATTTATGAGAATGACTGGAATAGGATGAATACTGTTCTGGGAGAGCAAAGGTTATTCTACTTTCACAATTAAAGGTTTCTTTCAGAAAAAACAGTGAGAGAGATATTTTGTTGTTTATGTCAAACTTTTCCATAGATATTACCTGTGAAAACCTGCAAGCATCCTGTCATTTTAAAGATGATAAATATAATTGCTTAGATTTAGCAGTGCTATGCAGGTATGGATAAGAAAAAGGAGTTTTACTCCAAAGCCCTTTTGCCTGACAGCCCCTGCTCCAGACCCCCACACCCCCTGCTCCCAGGGCTCAGCTGCTCCCTGTGCTCCTACTGCCCAAGGCCTGTCCATGTCCTCCCTGTCCTCAGGGCAGGAGGGTGTCACCTGAGGATTCAGGTTACCTGAGGACTTGTTTTCAAGCACAAGTTATTCTGAAGGCTGAGATAGTATCTGAGGTGCCAGACCTACAGGTGACAATAAGTCACGCTGATACTGAACATTCAGCAATTTTTATATTTGCTATTGTGTCATGAGCTTTTTATTGAGTCAGAGCTTTTTCTGTTTAAATAATTTACAGACTGTTCATAAATTCAAGCTGAGAATGAACTGAGCACAGAAATGCAGCCTGTTAACCCCCCACTGCTGAAAACAGTCTCTTTTGAAAATCATGTGTAAATTGTCTAAATATTTCAGCAGCAGAACTTGTTCATTCTTAGCACACTTTGGGTCAAATTTCATACCAGCATATTCACCTCTCCATATAATAACTTGTGCCTATATATGCTATATTTAACTTCAACCTAGCATTAGCTCCTCATGCCCAAAACTGGGTATTCACTTTTGTTTGAACTGATCTGATTGTAAAAAAGATCCCTGTAAAAAGAAGCAGGACACACTCCAACAGGCTAAAATGCTAAAAGGTGGAGGAGTTATCTATCTCCCAGCATAAGAAAAGGCAGAAAAAGTATTCTCACCCATCTACAAAGTGAGGAAAAGCCTTGAAACTAACTAATCTGACACAGAACTTCTAACTCTGTAAAATTTCCAGTGCAAAATGTTGGGGATGAACTCTCCAGTCCAGCAGTGGAAATAATCTTGTCAATAAAAACACTTTCTGCACATTTCTTATTTGGGAAGTCAGCTGCATTTACAGTAACCTCTGGACTTAGCAGAGCTCACATGGATCTTTGCATGAAGCAGTGGTGTCACTTCCTTTGAAACACCAAACTCCTAGAGTCAAAAACATGGAAAGTTTGCTCTTAAAACAGCTGAGATGTGTCAAAATAGAAACAGAAATTATAAGAGGGAGGAACAGGGGGATGATAGTCAACGGCACTGTGAAACAAAACCAGAATTCATATATTTTTGTGTGACACTACAAAGTATCAGCCCAGACCAAGTGTCATAAACCCAGAACAAATATGATTGATTGACTGACTGGTGTAAGATAAATGAGGGGTTAAATTCTCTCTACGATAATTGTGTTCTACACTGGCACCTGATTCTCTTGGCAAGGCATGCAAATATTTAGCATGCTAGTTAGGGAGTTCAGAGACATTGCTCAGGCAACAAGAGCACAGCAAGGAATGAGACAGGCTGGAGCACAGCTCATCCAAGCTGCAGCTGGGAAGTGAAAGTGCCTTTGCTGTTACCCTGCCCTGGGGCTGGTACAGCTTTGGGTGCTGGTCAGCCCTGCTCTCTGAGCACTGCAGCTGTTCTTCATGACACCCTCCTTGCTGCCTCAGAGACTCCAACAAGGCATCCCACTGGAATCAATTCCCTCCCTGTTGCTGGTATAGAGAATAAAGGCAAGGACTAGAACAGTTCCTGGAGGGCAGCTTCTCCTGGTCTGTTGGGCACAATCCAGCTGTGCACATCTGCAGAAAGGCAACTCCTGCTACTCCTCATTTGCTCTCTGGTTGACTCTAAACAGTGATGCAAAGATGAAGTGACTAAATTTGATGAATTAACAAACAGATGCTGAGAATTTAGCAAGTCAGATGTTTGTGCTACAGTTCTTCACAGATTTCTGACAGTGAGATTCCTTACTGCCTTTCAGGCCAGCTTCTGCATTATCACCACTCTGCCCAATGCACTCTCTCATGATGTCATATGCTGCATCAGCTAATTTTCAACTTTCACATTTCCTCCTAAATGTGGGTGGTCTTGGCTTGTGTCTCAGCTTTGAGGAGCATGGTCCTGGTTTGCAGGGCACCAAAGCACTTGGCACTGTTTGTGCAGACGGGAGGCAGCACTGAATGGCAGCACAGAGACTGTGCCGAAAAGTGTTTTGTCAGTCAGGTTTTCCTTGTTGCCTGCAAGCCCAGTGAGACAACCTGCTTTACTAAGGAAGGACAGAATAAATCTATTCAGGAGATATTTTTTCAGGTCTTAATAAGAATTGCTTTTTTTGTCAAAGGGTTTATGATAGATAAAATGGAGCTCAAGCTACTGACAGCACATCAGAAAACAGCTGCTACCTGATGCCTCGCTGAAAGATGCACATAAACCAACAAGTCTATAACTAAATGTCAGCAGTAAAAAGGATTTCACTTGTTAAAATGCTTTGCACAATAAGGAGGTACAAAAGTCAAGGCAAAACAAAGCATTTTGCTGAGGTGTAATTCCTGAGTAGTCACTGGAGAGCCACCACTCTTACACAGGTCGACACTGTTATTACTGGGAGAATTGTCTCAGCTTAACGTGGGACTGACACAAACTCGGGAACTGCCAAGTAGTACTTCACTGATTGAAAAAGGTAAAGCACATAGACAGAAAGGGAGATCAAAACCAAAACTTAAGACAGACTGCCATTCTTTTTTGTTTGGTTGGGTTTTGATACAGAAAGACAAGAAATGCATGGATGTAAAGTTTATATTCTCAGGTGATGAAAAGACCATTTTGGATTAAATATAAAACCATCTTCTTCTAAAATCCTTTGTTTTAGCAAACAAAATGAGTTTCAGGTTGGTTAATATCTGAGTAAAATCAAGTGTAAACCATCAGATTGTCCCTGGCTCACCATTACCCAAAAGCAAATTGTCTTCCATTCTGGGAAGTGCCACCAAGAGTGTTTGAAACACAGAGCAGATGTCACCCAGGTACAGCTCATCATAGAAGTCCTTAAGGATAAGGGAGCTTTGATGCCTGTCTTCCCTTATCCCATGAATTGAAAATAACATTCTTAGCAACTTTGTAACTGAGAAAAGGTTAAGCATGAAACAAGTATTTGTTTCTTAGTACTGAAAGTAATTTGGCAGACAAAATTCAGCTTGTTTTCAAAGTTCCAGTGATGCCTCTAAATAATATAAGATGTATGTTATATAATAAAAATTATGTTATATAATAAAAATTATGTTATATAAGAGCAATGTTAAGAAAGTAGAATAATCATTACATTGTTTTATGATAACTTTTATATTATTAGCAATATAACATCATGCTTTTCATCTAAATACCTTTTTCTTTTTAACACGGTTTAGCTGTCTGAAGACCTAGGTTGTTCTTCAGCTAATTTTAAATTAGCAAAAGTTAAGGATTGTGGTTTCCTTCTACGTCCTTTAAATCACAAGAGGCTGAGAAACTCTCACCTACCAAGGACAGATGAACAAAGAAGCAAGTAGACAAACATAAGAACTTGGAAAATAAAAACTATCTAAAAGATTTCACCCCTAATGGTGTTGCAAGTCTGGCTATAAATCAGAAGAGATTGCCTGTGGCATCTTTGTGACAACACCCAGCCTCCAAAACCAGATCGAGAGATTATCTACATCACAAAACAAGATGTACTTGAGTCTTACGTTCCATAAGAAAAGCTAATCTTTATTAATTAGTTGTCATGGAAACTCGGCCTTGAGAAGGCTATGAATGGTACACCAAGATCACATACAAATTGCTATTAGTAAATGCTTTCATCATTATTTGGATAAACAAACAGTAAGAAAGGCAAAAGTTGGCCTATTTCAGAAGTCTTGCTGAGCAACAAATGCCCCGGGGGTTCAAACCCAACCAAATAAAAAAAGGAAATTCATTAGGAAAAGTTTAAGATACTGCAAATAATGATTCCAGTTGTTTCAGGCTTTCTGGCGAAGACTTGTGGTATTAGCTAATGGTGCCTGAAGGCTGAACAACTGAAAATATCAAACCAGCAACAGCACGAAGAAAACAGCACTGCAAACACAGCGTGGAGGCCCACGCTCTTACCGCCTGCGGGGTGATGCGTTAGCAGGGAGAGGCCAGGTGTAGGGTAGAAGGCCAAGGATCTGAGCAAGAGCCTTAAATTATTTCTTCACAGAAAGTAAGACTTCTGGGAGTACATAATTCAAGCTGACTTTGGCTTCTTCTCTTCTTTTCAGACCTGTGCAGAGCACACCCTCAGGGCAGTTTACACCTCCCAGCCATGAGGGAAAAGCCTCGCAGGGTGCTGAGAGCAGTGAGACACCAGCTCAGCAGCAGAGCGGAGCTGAACAAAGCCGAGTGCAGCACAGACCCCACCGGGCCCGGCAGAACCTGCCGAGCCGGCAGAATGCACCAGGCAGTGCTGAGCTCTGACAGCAGGACAAAAAACAGCTGAGCAAGCAGAGCATCTTATGGCTTTGTCTGTTTTCTGTTGCATTTAGGGGGCAAGTGAAGGAAGGAGAAGAGGGAGAGGCACAAACATTTTCAGGCTTCTGGTTGATTCCTCCGACACAGTGAGATCAGCTCTGATATACTGGGAGTAAATGCAGAAATAAAACCCAACCAGTTGAGTTCAGCATGGCCAAAACTGCACAGCTCTGCACTGACAGCCCTCTGGTCTGAGACTGCAGTGCCCCATCTCTGGCTATCCCACTTGCAGATATGATTTGAGATTTGTTCTCCTTCTTTTTGTTGCAAAGGTGGATTACAGCACTGTTACATGTACATTACACCTATTACATATATACATACGTTATTATAAGTATATTGTTATAGCAGTGCAGAATGGCCAGAGCTTTGCTATGAATTTATAAAGGGAATTTTACAGGTAGTTTCTGTTTTCATTCAGGAAGCACACAACATTACCTGTAGCATTATTAAATGTTCTATTCTGGACCAGAAAACTATTTCATTTTATAAATAAGTGAAGAGTAATCAAATGGTTTGATTCTCCTGAAGATGGTTAAAATCAAAATAAGGTAGCATTTACATCTCTCCTCACCCAAATCAGCTAGCTATTCCAAAACAAAATAAAATAAAGAAACACCCCTATAGCTGTTTCAGGACATGTTCATTTCAAAACTCAGACCAATTTTTGTTGCAACAGTTGCAGACAGGTACCAAAGGAGGAGCTGGCAGCAGGATGGCAACACAGGCATGGCAGCAGTGCCTCCTTGGGAGCTCATTTCTCTTGTTCACCCAGAGACTGGAGCAGCTTTGCTGTGCCATCAGTCCCAGAGCTGTCCTGTGCTCCCTCACTGTCAGCACTTAGCCGAGGTGTTACTGCAGGATCTGCACCTTCTGAACAGACACTCCCTCCGAAAACATAATCACCTTCATTGTAATTGCTGACAAATATTTAAAGCCATTTGTTTCAAAACAGTCTCCTGAAGCTAGAAGGAATCTTTCTACCATGGGATGTCTGTTGAGATTCTACTGCCAGGGCGTTATTACACTCATGTAACTGAGATCTAGAATAAACAAAAATGTCTTAGTGCTGATAGGGAGGGTTTACATGGCTGTGTGTGGAGCTGAATGAACTCACACTCCCAGGAACTGCCATCACATACCAGCACACACCACAGGCAAACTCTGTGTGCTAAAAGAGTGTTATAATTAATAGAGATCTGGTACCAGCTGAAACCCTGCAGCAAACATGAGGATTCCAGAATAACTTTGTGCCTGATAAAAGACTGGGATGAAAGACACCTGTTTTAGCAATTTGGTCAGGATTATTTCAGCCTGCTGGTGATTTCAGTTCTTCTCACTGCTTGAAAGTTACCTGCACAATAACTAGTGTTAACAGTAGTCTGTGTTACACACAACTACCCACAGCAACCGACCTAGCAGAAAAACCTGAGATAAATCTACAGAAGGGAGAGTGTCAGTCAGAGACAGAGGGTTCATTTTTAGTAGACAGCATAAAGGTTGAATTTCAAAAGGTTTTATTTCCCTTACACTTGATTTAAACTATCCCAATCATGAATTGCCTTTCCATCATCTTATACAATCCCTATAACAGATGTCTCTAAAACTTTGAACTAATGGAACTTAATTCCCATGAAAATATATAAAGGACATTCCAAATACCATTTAATGGCACATATTTGCCATTTAAATGTCAAAGTAAAAAGTGGAATAAAAATAAGCTAGAATTTGAAAAGCAGACAAGAATTCAATCCTTATGTAAACTGCAGCAGCTTACCTCCACTACAGGGACACACTGTGAACTGAAAGACTCTTCCAAAACCTGCAGAAATTCCTATCTTTAATCCAATCTCAATTTGCTAATTTTTGAATGCTCATCCAATAATGCATCAAGTTGTTTTTGTTGTTGCTGTTGCATTTCAAAATACGTTTCTTAAAACTTGGGTTTCTTCATACAATTGGTTATTCGCTTCTTAAATTATTATACTTGATCTCTTTAACAAGCACAGAGAATACAAAGGGCTTGATGCTCACCTGCTATCAAGAGACTTGTTGAAGTTGTACTGAAAACCAGAAAGGACATACTCTAAGTTTTATCAGAAAGTTGTCTATTGAAAATGCTAAATCTCAACCAGTAGAGAGAGCCAGGCTCTGCAAGCAAGGCTTGTCTGAGGCCCTCCATGACCACAAAACTGTTTTAAAAGGAGAATCTTTTAGTACCAGAGAAGCAAAGATGCTTGTGAGACCCCAGTGAAGAGGAAAAGCACTTGGTTTGTTTTTCAAAAAGGTCACAAATATGACCAGGTCATGTTTCAGTCAGATTTAAACACTGTCCTGAACTTGCCAAGTGCGTGTCTGAGGCAAGCCTACCATGGGAGATTTCCCAGAGTAACAGATTGCTCATTAGCCCCCACCTATTTAGTGTCAGTGTAGAAAATTGGCTCAGCAAAGTGGTTTGACACAGAGAAGTGTTATAATCAGGAGGAGAAGTCGTCGTCATCATCGATTGCTGGAGCAAGGGTTGCCTGAATTTCCACCTTCAATCTTGGCAAGACTGTCCTCTAAAGAGTGTATCAGTATTTCACTTTATGTGTGTAACCTGAAAGATGCTGCTTCAGCTGCAAAGCATTTCAGCTCATTGTTTAAAATGCCTGCCCAGGCTCCAGCCCCAGTCAGCTGAGGTGCCTGGAAGAAGAAGGTTGGCTTTGTCAAGGAGTGTTTGCATGTTGCAAGGCAGTGTTCATTATTTTAATCTTCTTACATTTTGCATAAAACCACAAAAACATTGTCATTGACAATTAATCTGATGCAAATTCCTGTCTTGGATCCCTTCTCCTGGGATTTTTATTCAGGCAATAATTCTTGTGGGGTCAAAAGTTGAACCTAAGGCTATGTATAGGTTCTGGTAATGTTTAACTTTGTGCTGTGGTTTAATCATACAGATTTTCATTCTTCATGTATAGGTTGTGTAGAGGGTGAAATCCTCTTCTTAAGTAACACTATTTAAGTGCTACTAGATTGCAATCATGTTAATTGAAACTCTCCTTATCGAAGCAATGATATACTCATCTGTATGACCTCAGTAATGTTACTGAAAGTTTCTCAGCAGCAAGACCTGTTCTGGCTGTGCAGGACTCCATCTCTGAAGGCAAAAGAAAACTGTGCCTACCAAGTAGATTGAATTCTTTGGAGCACAGCCAACAATTTCACAATTCTGGTGGTTTGGGAAACTGTTGACAAGGTACCAATGGCCCCTTTGCAGAAAATCTTGACCTCAACATAACATAAACTTTGATTGCACAAAAGCTGACCAAGACTTTCAGGAGTTTCCCTGCACTTTTACCTGTGAGAAACCCATTCTTCAGTCTTGGATGTCACTCTTCACATGTACTCTCTTAACAGGCCAAGTTTTCTGGTTGTTTGGTTTTTTGGTTTTTTTTTTGGATTTGGTCTTGATGATCCTTGTGGGTTCCTCACAGCTCGGGATACTCTATAATTCTTTCTTAAAACATAGGACACTTGTTTTCTTGGAACATCTAGAGCCTACAAACAATGCATGTTGTCACATACTGAGGTGAAATTTGTAACTAATCCCAGTGGCCAAGAAGTCAAAGTTATTCCCTCCAATGTTATCTCCTTTAGTACCTCCTCCCAATTAAAGGTCTGAGCAAATGGATATGTTAATTCCTGTCAATAGATACATTATAATTGTACTCATTGTTACACTTACATTTTAGTGGCCATTCTCTGCAATGTAAGTCATGGATCTGTCTGTCCTACTTTCCAAGTGACAGGCATTAATATACACTGAAATAAGTATTAATTGCAAATGTTAATGATTTGGATACAGACCCTCCCAGACTGATAATAGCACCCCTGTATTGAAGACGAAGACAATCTATCTTCTGCAGCAGTGTTTCAGATGAGGAGTGTGTGTGTGTGCATCACCCCTTTTAATTTACATACGTACAGGCAGGTTAATCAGGAATTACTTGGCTGCCATTAATTCCAGTTTCCAATACTGTCAGAGATGCATTAATGCTTCAGAGACTCTGTCTTTTCATTATTCAGATACTTTGCATACTAAGCAATACAACCTTTCCCTTTATACCTCCTCGAGTCTCTTCCAGGCAAAAGGCATTCCTTCCTTAAAACAGTGGAAGTTGGTCTGACACCTTGTTTCCTTACTAGCACATCTTCACTGACACAGCAGCTACGATTGATCCAAACCTCATTCCATTTTTCAGTTAACAGTCTTTCCAGGCTAATTCTTTAATCTTCTGATATGTGAACTAGTTCTTAATTCAATCTCACCAATTTATTTGCTTTTGATACAGAAGTGAGTATCTCCTGTACCCTCATCTGGTATTCTGTTCTTCTCCGTATTACAGCATTTTTTTCCTGCATGAAGACTGCCCATTGCCATGCACTATGCAGCATTTTTGGTTTAAGAATGTAGAAGATAACTGTCTGGGATAAGAAATTCCTAGTCCTGATGATTTGCCATACACTCTGCAGCTTAATTCAGCATCAGGAAACAATGTTTTTTCGGATGAAAGCCATTGCAGGAATAAAATATATGAATTTTCATATTTCCTTAGTATCAAAGCCATTATTAGAAAATTTAACTGGCCATCCTATTGCCTGTCTCAGTGGAAAACACACTTCACTCAAAGAATTGTACTTTCTTTGGACAAAATGGAGAGTTCATGGTTACCTCAGCTGAAAAGTATTCATCTACAGCTGCTTCAGTCCCCCTGAAAGCAAGACCTTCCCAGAGGCGTTTTATATCTGAAGTTATGTTCCTAAGATAGCTGTCTTTTTAAAGGCATTTTTGCAAGAACAAATATTCAGTGCATTGACTTTAATACCCATTCTACATGTTTATATAACCCAGGGGTTCCTACAACCATATATGCAATCATACAAATTTGTTGTTTTGCATATTAAATGAGACATTAGCAACCCTTTTTAAGTTTTTAATGAAGAGGTGTGTATTCTGGTATTACTTGAACAGTTGTTACTCAGGTAGTATGAGTTGCTATAGGCGTTACTGTAAGATCTAAGCTGATGTTCTGGGATTCCAGCTCTGTACTGGCTCTGTTTAATTTACGCTACAAGAAGCTCATTAGCTCAACACTGGCAGTCTTCTTCAGCCAGTTTTGCAGGAAAGCAGTTCCCACCCTGCACTGAAATGTTCTGTTTGTTCTTTATAGTTTTTGTAGCTATTTAGAAAGCTGTAGCATCAGTGCACAGAAATCCCACAGTACAGGACAACCTCACCAGCCAGAAGATTGGAACCTCCACACACTCACAGGGTGCCAAAGATCAGGGCACCGTTAGGAACCCCTGTGGCATCTGCCTGCCTGACAGCTGAGCACGCTTAGAGATCACATTCCTGCACCACACCATATAGATTAGATGGCAAACAAATGATACCCACATGTTTAGAACAGCCCCACGTTACAACCCTTCCCAGGTTTTAGGCAGAGCCTGCAACATCCATAGTCATTATTAAGCCAAATACGTTACAGTGAAGGCATGGCCCCACGCAGCAGCAATGTTACAACTGCACACAACAGAACCAAGGCTTCTGCAGATAACAAGGTACATTTTCAATGAGAAACTTACTGACTTTCCAAGGGAATGTCTGCTCAGCAGGGTCTCTGCCCCTGTTAAATGTCTGGCACAGGTCCACCTGAGATCAGAACTTTGTTAGAAATCTCTGCTCTTTCACTAGAAGGGAAAAAGGAGCTGACTCTGAGAACAGAATAACCAGATATTATTTAAGTGCTCATTTCACAGGTATCTTAGAGATGCCAACACTGAGACTAATAAAGATTAGTCCTGCAAAAGGACTTATGGTCATAAAAAAGGAACTAAATCACAAAGTTTAGATGGGAACCTAGGCTTTCAGGACAGGTGAGTATCAAGTGAAACACATGCAAGACCTAAAACTAATACAAATGTGGCGTTTGATTTCTTAGAACAGAAATCTATCAAATACATATATTGTGAACAAACTCTTCAGTTTGATTGTGTAAATGCTAGCTTGGCACGTTGATCAAAGAGAAAACCAGCAAAGTTCATTTCAGATCCAAAGTCGAAGCTGGATGGGCTGCAAATCCAACCAGGCAGATGACACAGATTCCTGAGAATTAAATTAAACTTGTGGCCAAGGAGAGAGAGAAATGCACAGCACTTTGACCACTGAGTCTGATACGAATCTGGGATGTTCCAGAGCTGTGCAATACAGCTTCCTATGACAACAGCAGCAGGGCTCCTAAAATCTCTGTCTGCAACCGGTGCCACAGCCACCCCTGCTCAGGCACACACACTGGCCTTTTAAAGTGGCCAGGAACTGTTGAGCTGGTATTAGTGGCCTGGAGCTTTGGTTCAGAGAGAACAATAGGTGTACTATTTTAGAGGCATTAAAGGTATTAGTGGCAAATCTGCATCGTGCCTTGTTTACTGCTGTACCAGTGGCATTAGATGGGAATTGAAAATGACTGCAACAGGCTGCCTGTTTTGAAATGCTCCATGCCATAAGCATGATTCCTATTGTGGCCATCATTATAAAAGACAGCAGTATTAATCAGCATTTTCTGGCTTTGAAATTACAGAAAACAAAACGATACTTCGATAAACTTTGCTGTCCCACTTCTCAAAAACTAATTAATTATGGCTCATCTGAGCCATTTACATGGTTTTTCATTTAATAAGGAGATACACTTTGATTTCTGCACATTTTTGGTGAAAACCAAATATTTCCACACCAAGTGAAAAGTCATGTAGAATATTTGAATTAGAGAATTACTTAAATTAGTGAGAAAAAACAGCAGCTCAGACTGATGCAGTCAGGCACCCCCAATATCAGTTTCCATTTCTCTTGGCAGAACCAAAGATGAAAATACTAAGCTTTTAAATCTATTATTATGGGAGACAAATATCTTTATTGTCCAAGACATAACAGGCTATCTCTGCTGACACATCTTCCTAATATCAGATGTACAGGCAATTTGAAAGGCACCATGATACCACTGCACAGCTGTGCACTGAAAACTCAGACCTGTCCTAGAAAAGCCTTGAGCCAGACACAGACAGGGGCAGGTGGAGGGGCCCAAGCGCTTCCCTACCAACTCTGCCCCACAGTCCTGCCTCCAGCTCCAGAGGGTTTATTCTATTTATTTCTTTTATTTACAGGTTTATGCTATTCCCACTTCCTCCTGCTCCTCCCATCAGTAGAGGTGCTGATGCAACTTCTAGAGAAGGACCAGAGGCACCACAGTATCTCTCCCATAGCAGCATTTATCCCAAAGCTGAGGGCACCTTTATCAGCTGTTTGGCCCAGGCTACTTTTTCTTTCCAGTCAGGTGAGGGTGATACTTTTAAAGTTCCCAGGCATGGATATGGGGATTTTAGTAGCTAAAATCCAATTGAGAAACATGGCTAAGACCTCAGACTGCATTTCAAGCTATTTGGCTCATTCTAGCACGACCCAAATCAGAAGAGTATCAGAGTGCAGCATGGTGCACAGGACCTGTAAAACACAGCTCTAGATATACTGTGTTTTGGCCAGCTTTCAATTAAGAGCTTTCTATTTCAAGAAAACTCAACAGAAAACAACGAAGAAACTGTTATTAAAACAGTCTTAATTTTTCCTCCATTTCAGACATAGTTTGACTGACTCAGCTGACTGTTAGATTTAGGTCAATGAATACAGAATGAAGCTCATAGACATGAACTGGCCTTTGCCAGTCTCAAACTGAAACCAAGAAAGATGGCACAAAGTTTTTCCATTACAATTATTCAGAATGAAACCAGTAATCACCACAACACAGTTGACAGTTACCAGTTTTACTCAGTCCTGTTTTTCCCAAACACTATTGTCTCAACGCTATTGTAGATGACTGATCTTTATGCAAAAATATACTCTTGAAAGTACTGAGAAGTATATAGTCTCCCATGTTAAAGTAAGATATTTACATACACTTTAGCAGCATGTTTTATGCTAAAATTTTTTAAAATCAAGGCTTGTCATGTGATAAAACAGCAAGTATGCAAGTATGATGAGTCAATAGCCATATCCCAGTAACGGAGAAAAACCTTCCCTTTGTATTTTTCCTATCCCTCTCTTTTACCTCCCAAAGAATGCAGTGTTTAGAGGAAAAAGGTAACTAAGAAAAAACTCAGTAGGTATTTTCAACCTAAATGTAGGCAATTTTTAAGACCAGCTCTATAAAGTGTTCCTAAGGAAGGCTGCCAAAAATGAGGCCCAGCTCCTTAGAAGTGCTACCAGTTTCCTACGAACCATCGGGTGGTTGCAGGTGCTAATTGTAGCTACACGTTCTAGGACCAAAATTAAACTTTTTCTCATATTCATTTCAAACAGCAGTTGGTCTCCACAGAGTGTTGAGATTTACTGCTGGCTTTACACTGGAGCTGCAGTCCTGCAGCACACTTTATCAAGAAGCAGTTTGGCATGAAAATGAGTAAGTGACAACACAATGGGAAGCTGGAATTCAGCTGATTACAGTTATTCTATTCCTTGAGTATTTTTCTTCTCAGTTAGCTTAATTCTCTGTTGAGCTTCAAATTCTAACATTTTAGACCACAGGATAATCCAATACTCTTTAATCTGATTAAACTTTCATTTCCTTTGACCCACACTTCCCCAAATCATCTCCGCATTTCACAACACACAGTTCCAAGGAAATCTGCAGCCCACACTCCAGCTGCAGCACGGCTGTGCCACAGCTCTGAGCTGGGTGACAGCCACAGCTGGCACTCGGATCTCACACAGCTATTCCAGCCCAGCAGCAGCAGCAACAGGACCTCTCTCATAAAACTGGAGTCACACTCACAGAAAATGAAACCGTCCCCAGAGAGAGGTTCACAGCCATACAGTTCAGATGAAATACAAACTTATGCCTACTGGCAATATTTTATAATTTATTTCATATCAAAAATGTTTTCAGTGATGGTAGTGTTTAATTGATCATTTTGGCATATTTAAAACAGAACAACACTTCAGAAAGTCATAATAAAATGAGGAGTTAAAATTTGGTTTTGCCTCATAAAATGCATCTTTCACAGCTAACAGCTCCCTGTTGATGGATGTAGCTTGCACCATAAATTTTATGGGTTTCATCATATGAGGATCTCTCAACATAAATCCAAAGCAAGTGTTTCCTTTTCACTGTAGCTGAAAATAAGCCCTTTCTACAAATCAAATGTTAACACAGCAAAGCAAGTTGTAAACCTGGTGAGGGCACTTACTGGACATCAGTTCTCAAGAAAGCTACTTTCTATTCCTGTAAAAGACTTCAAATCTAAGTTTCTCTCTCGTCAAAACAAAACTAAACCAAACAAACAGGAAAAGTTTGAAATCGCTTACCTTGAAGAAGCTCCGAAGGAAATACATTATGCTTAGCATTTTGGAAGATTTAAAATGAAGAATTGTTCAGTCTTTAGCACATCCAAGGCCTGGGTGAATTCCACACTCCTGCTGTGTCTTTAGTTACATGCTTTCTTGTTGCTATTTTGGACGGTCTTAGTACAAGGGAAGCATATGAGCCATGCCAGGAGCTTATGCTAAGGAGTTGCATAACAATTAGGGCTTATCTGTGCTGCTGTACAGTGCAGCAATGCAAACAGGTTTGTTCACAGTTTACTAGCCCCAGAACACTTCCACTAGGCATGCCCAGAATGATGCCATTGTATTTGCTAAAGAAACTAAAGCTATTTGTGAGTGCTTCTAAAAGAACTGGAACTACAAAGGGCAGCACATGTTCCCGTACATCCCCCCCAGCTTTTGCTTTTGCCAACTGCAAGTTCAACCAGTGAGTGCTACGCTTGCTGCAGCATTTAAAAGCAAAGGCTCCCACACTGGGAGCTTTCTGGTTACTATCTTTAAAGGGAAGGAAAAATTGCAGAACAAGTCTTTTGAAATGCAGAAGAGTAAATGTAATTTCAGTTTCTTCTTTTTCCTCACTTAACACTGAAGTCCCTTGAAGTTTACCTGTGCTTCAGCAACATTCAGCAACACAGAGATGCAACTTCTGCCACACAGTAAAGAATCTATCAACATTTAGTGGCCAAGACTGAGAGTTACACAGTGCACTTGGAATTAAAGACAACTACAGAGTGCAAGCAAGTTCTCAGGGGGAGATCATTCTGCAATAGAGCAACTGTCAAGCACAGCCTGATACTACAAGCTTTCACTTATTTTTTAGCTAGCTTTATATGTGAACTATTCAAACTGCCCACTATTAATATCTTTTAGGGAGGTGCTCCAAAGCAGCTTCTGATGCTCCACACTGCTGGCACAGGGCAGAAAAGCAGATGGCTCTGCAGTGCCCACAGCACAGTAAGGTGGGAGGAGGGACACAGTCCCCCAGCATGGGGGGCTAACACCAGCTGGACATTAAACCTACAGGATCTCTGTGTCATCAGCCCCAGGAAGCACATCCCCACTTGTTTTGGATTTGCTGTACTGCAAACCCCTCTACAGCTTCCAGCAGCTGCTCTTCTGGTTAGTCCATAGCAAGCAGAAATATTGGTGTTTTGGAGGTACATGTAAGTCAGACGTTCATGCACAAATCACATTCCTTAGAGCAGGAAGCCATATTTGACCACGTCCACAATTTCCCTGCCATTGTGGGAGCTGCAGGAGTTAAGCACATGCAGTCACAGGGAAGGGCACACCTCACTTGTTAGAAATCAGGCCAGTCATTTCTAAATTGCAATACAAGGCACAAATGCAATATTGTCTGTGGTTTCATCTGCCAAATGACAATACTGCCATCCCTTATGATTTTATAGATAAAAAGAGTGTTTTCCCCCTAAATCTTAGTTCAAAATTACAAACATATGTCAATATACTAGACATACAGCAACCTTAAGGAAATTTTGAGCCACAACTTGGGGGGGAAATTGCAGATAAAAATTCAAAACAAGCCTCAAAATAATTAAAAATCTAATATTAGTTTTCAAAAAAAACTCATTGGAGGGAAATGTGTCTGGCTTGTGATTTTTCAATGCTTTTATTTGTTAATTTTTAAGTTTCAAGTATTTCGAAGGATTACTTTTTATGATTTATTCTGAAATTACTGTCACTCTTTTAAACCCTGCTTATTCAACAAGTGGCAGGCAGACTTCTATTTCCTGCATACCTCTCCTGTGGCTGTGCTCACAAGGTTCAGCTGAAGCATTCTTTTGCCTGAGCCCTGGCTCAGACTGAGCAGAAGGAAATGCCCACTAAGACAAGTCCAGCTCTGCAGTGCCTTTGCATTTATTTCTCACAAACGAAAAGGAAAATAAAGGTTTATTCACGCATGAAGTAGGAGATTTTTAATAAGAATCAACTTATGTATGTGAAAAGTCAGATTTTAGTGCCTGATTTTTATCTACAAGTATTTCTAATTTCTGCAGAAATGTCTCTGTTACAAAGTGCCAAAGCAGGTCATTGCCACTGGCTGGGGGTGGGGGTTGCCCCAAGGACTTGACTCCCCTTTCAGTTGCTTATCTTTTCTGAAATTAAGGTTACAGCTCAACTGCCCATCACTCACTCTATTCTTTCATGCTTTACTTGTTCCTGGGTTGGAAATGAGGACGTCTCTTTTGTAGATCAACTGAGATCTTTCCCTCAGACTGGTGCATTTCTTGGGCTGATTCACTTCACCACACAGGATGTGCAGATTGCACAGTATTCCCTCATCTGCAATTCCTCGAAGACAACACTTCTACTGCTGAAAACTCTGCTGTTCAAAACTTCAGAAAAACTGCAGTAAACTTTCTAGCAATCAGGCCTGTGTGAGGCTGCACCTTAGCAATTGTTACGGAGCTACCCAAGTCCTTCTAAAGCCTTGAAAAATACAGGCCAGACAAACTGCCCTGTGAGAGCAGGGGAAGGGGGCTCTGTGAGGGGAGGGGGACAGGGGGCTCTCTGTGAGGGGAAGGGATTGCCCTGTGCCGGGCACAACTTCCCATTCCCAGTCTCCTTCTGCCAGTCAGGGGAAAGGTGGAGAAGTCAGGAATGAAGGAATGAACATCAACCTTGGGAGGAACAAACCCACCACCACATACTATGACTACATGCAGACCTAACAGCATGAGAGAGAATCTGCAACTTCATTTAATCTGTTATGACATCCGCAAACATCTAAAAGATCTTCTTTCCCCCTCAATCCTACATCTACTGAAGTCCTTGACTTCAGATTTGTAAATCTATAAAATGCTTTCTGACGTCCAAAATTTTGCATTTTCTACAACATCTGCCTACTGCTGACAGACTTTTTTTCACAGCTAACCTTTTACAGTTTTATCCCCTCCCCTTAGAAGCAAACAATCAGTTCCCAGGAACTCACTACTATCAAGCCCATTTTCAGAGTGAGGAGTTTATCACTTAACACAAACTTTACTTGCAAAACTGTGGTATTCATTTTTTCAGTGCATGATTCTGAGGTTTCATTTGGTCAACAAGGATTTATTCTCTTTGGGACAGGCACAGAGCTGTTAATCCTCAAGTGCCCAAGGCCAGCCACTGTTGACGTTTTTCTTACTGATACACTATCTAAATCCACATGCCTGTTCTGCTTTATAAAGAACAGCAGCTGAAAACTATCACCGACTCATAGAACAAAATATCCTTTTTGCCTTTTACCACCACAGTCAAAAGTTACTGTTTGAAGTGACACTGATTTCGGCTGAGCAGCACCATGGGGTGCCTGAACCAAAAGTACCTGTCTAAAGTTAGGTACCAAAACCTTGCAGAACACCGAGACCAGGATTCTCTAAAGGCAGACCAGTGGCACTGGAACTCTGCTGCTGTACCAGTGGAAGGCTGTTCTTCCCATGATTTCAACTCCATGTACCATTCACTCGGGCTAGTTTGACATAGTTGAGTATTATGTAGATTGTATCATGTTGGCTTCCAAACCAACTAAATGTTGGAAAATATGTTGATGTTATTCCAGATTTATGGCTGCAAAGGCCAAACATGAGAAGTTGTATGTGCATGGTGCAGAGCTTAAAATGAGGATGGACACCTAGGCTCCCTTCTTGCCTCTTCTGAGAGTACCATGTCCTGTGTAGATTCCTCCAAGGAACAACAATTTTGCTCTGTATTGTCTTCCCCTCTGACTACAAAGCCTAGAGATGTCATTGTTTTCATGTCAGTAAAGACATAACCATACTCTATTAAATAAGACATCGACTATGGCCCAGTGGAACATTATTTTATATCCCCAGACTCAGATTTTGAAACCAAAAGCTCCAAGAGTGAAGACCTTAAGCTGTCAACCTGACCTGGGCAGTAAGGGCCATGCTGCAGGCAGCCATCTCTAAGTGTCTGCACATGACGACTTAAGTGACCAAACAGGTATTGTGATCATGTCAGACACTTTCATCTCCACTGTAATTGCTTATTTGCCCTTGGGCAGTTCATTTGATTACCATTCTCACAAAAATATACCTCTTGATGCAGCCTAACATGTTGGTTCAAGTACTGCTCAAATCCTTCCGAATTTCCTTCCTGTAATCAAAGCATTGAAGTTTTCTGTCTTCACAGAAGGTAAGAGATTCTGTGCTTATAATGGGGAGCAACACTTTTTGGAGCTGAGATAGGTGTTTCTGTGCTTTACCACAGCCTCAGCTCTCAGCTGGGTAAACATTTGTACTGCTAAGTCAGAAATCCCTGGACACCAACACTGGCCACCACTGCCCAACAAAATCCCATTACTTATGGACATCAGCTACTAAGTTACAACTTCCCAGGCTATGTTTTACATAACAAGACAGTTTAACAGCTGATTTTAATTACAAGTTTCTAAAGAAAAATAATAAAGAAAATCTTAGCACCAAAAAGTCATGATAAAAACCAGATTGGAATTTGTTCAGTAATGGCACCAGCATTCATTTCTGTCAAAGCAAGCATAGTGCTGCCACAAAGAGAACTGTCACCTCTGTCACCACGTGCTCAGTCCCATACCCACAGAGAGATGAACATATTTTTACTCCAGTTGGACAATATGATTCAGGACTGAACCCAGGCTGTGAGACCCAGAAGCCTTGCTATGAATCTTGCAAGATTAATTCAGAGCTGGTTAGACCTCCAAGGTTCTTTTCTAAACTAGAGGCATAGGGAACACAGAGTTAGATGCCTGGTTGCTTAGTTCAACAGGGAGCTCTTACTATGGGTTTAGAAAATATCTTATTCATGTTAGTTGAAAAACTCCCTTCAGAAAAGAGTTAAAAAAATCCCTGGGCAATAGTTGCCTTTGTCCCTAATAAAGCCAGTGAAATGAATTTCAAACAGAATTTCTAGAAAGAATTGATTAGGTCCAGAGAAAGTCCAGAGTGGGAGTAATGAGGCCTCAAACTGCAATTCTGCTCTCAAATATGCTCTGAACAAGTCAAACAAATAGAAACCTGAGGGCAGTGTAGAGGTAGGCTTATGTGATTTTTTCCTGGGGTTAGAGAGAAATCGTGGTGGTAGTCAGCTAGTAAGAAGCAGCATGACTGGCTTCTCCACCTACTGTTCTCCACAATCTCCAAGCCAGGTGGATGGCAGAGGGTTGTTATCACATGCAGATGATGCAAACGACAGGGCATAATGAAGTAGAGTTCCATTATTTTTATTACTAAAGTTATTCAGGAACTCATGATGACTGTCTCCAAGTTATATCAGGTCAGATTCAAGTTTGCCATTAAAACCTCCTCTGCCTGGTTGGAAGTATTACTGTGAGGCAGAGGATAATCCAAGCCATCACTCCAAATGTACCCTACACTGGACATAAAACTCGTTTTCATGTCTTTGCACCCCCCAGATGCTCAGGAAGTGCTGGCCCCTGCAGTAAGGTGAGATGCAGTGACACCAGCACCAGTGCTAAAGCTAAGATGTCATTGGGGCTCACACAGAAAGAGCCATAAAGCAGCAGTGGGTATCACCAGTCTGATGGAAGGCTGAATATTAAAACAGCCAATATCCATGCTACTAAAAGATTGCTTTCAGGTCAGAGTCCTTGTCCCACTTTTAAGGCCACACTGTACTGGAACTGATCAAAGGAAGCCTTTAGGGAGATTTGATAAGACAGGGAATAAGACAATACTCTTTCATGAGGTGACATATTCTGGTTAGGACAATGTTACTATTTCAAGGACTCATAACATTCAGAAAGTTTAATGAGTGGGGCAGAGGCAGAGTACTTTATGGAGAGGTTTGTCTGTAGGAAAAGCTCTTTGGCAACAATTCCAGGAACAGAGAAATTCCCACAAGCTGCTGTCTCCCTCTCTGATGAGATCCCACAGCTGATCAGTGTGGAGCAAGTAAGTCTAGAGCTTTCTTCTCAAGTGGGTGACATCACAAGGTTAGTTATTTGAAATGGGACCAGTTCTTCAGTCAAGAACTACTTCAAAACTGAGAAAAAACCCAAAGTACTTGTAGGCTTGGTGCAATTATTCCTTTGATTAACATATAAATGCTGTTCTTCTTAACTAATATTTTCAAGCAAGGTGTTGTTAGCATTAGTATGCTTTCACTTGTAGCACAAGTAATTAGATCATGCATACAGAAACAACAGCTACACAATACACAATAGATTGTATAGCCTGAGACAAATATGCCATTACTGTCATATATTGCTACACTTTACAGTGGAAAATATAAACACAGACCAAGCCTTGAAACCATAAGCACCAAGTGTTGTATAGCCAGAGATAATATTCCTCTGTATTCCTTTAATACAGACTGATATCCAGCTTGCTTTCCTGCTTCCTGTTTCATTGGTCTAGTAGCAATCCTTCTTCCAGGAAATCACAGTATACAGTTCCTATACTAAAATTCCATTCACTGTGGCTGCCCTCTTGCACGTGTTTTTCCTGCAGTATTGTATCATCTATATAATTTCCTGGCTTTTCTGGTTTCTTCTTCTTTGTGGTAGATTCAGTTCTTTTGTGTAGGTAATTTTTTCGCAAATATCTTTAAAACCTTGCCTTGCAATCAGTTTGTCCTGCAGGAGAGAACTCAGTAATTTGTTCTATTGACAGAGAAGCCGAGTGCTACATGTTTCCACCCTTCTACAGAACTAGGTGGATGTCTAAGAACTGGGCACAACCCACCTCTTGGCTGCAAACTTGTTAGTTGTCATTGGCACTTACCCATCTCTGGAAAATCCAGGTGTTGTCAGCCTCTACCAAAAGCTCTTTTCCTGCAAACTCCCTGGACACAAATGGTCCAATACAGGTGAGAAAGTATCAGATGAAAACAAAAAATATGCATCTCTTTACTAGCATGGCATGGCACTTGGCAAGAGTTGAAGACGCATAGTTCTAGTATCAATTCCTTCCAGCAACAACCAGTTGTTATAAAAGCCATGACCTGGTATTTGAGTCATACTACGAATGGCAAATTGCAACACCTCCGTGGGCGCGTGTTAAAAACCCCCCAGTCCACACTAACTTGAGTATTTTAGAATCCTGAACTGGTCAGGGAGCAGGACAGTTCCAAGCAACCCTCATTAGTTCATGTGACAGGACTGCAGTTCTCCCAGTTCAGTGCCAATGACTGAGAAAGAAGGCAGGAAGACAAGCCGAAACAACAGAGGCTGCTGGAGGCTTGAACTGCAGTGTGCAGCAAGCAGGGAGGGTGAAGCTCAGATACTACCAGCCCACCTTGCTCCTCAGTATCCACCAGTTCCTCAGCTCTGTACTCAAGATCAAGTTAATGAATTTGTGAAACAAAAATGTAGCTCTGTTAATGGATTACACCAAAAACCTGCAGTTACAGCTGCAGAACTGACACTGCACCAGACCATCTGCTGGGATCTCTTGCTCAGGCTCCAAAACCTCATGCTTTTTACCTTTGAACTGCTTCAAGTCACCATAATATATTTAGTATGTGTTCCAAGGATTAACTGTGCGTGTATTGACTCTGAAGCTGGTACCTATTAAATTAATCCCTAAAAAATCCCCCTTAGCCCCTGATCACTAACACAGCCTTGCAATGCATTTCTTCATGGTGAACATAACTGGGACTGGAGATGCATCTCAGCTGCTGGTTTTCTGCCTGCTGTGCCCTAAAGCATTTGTGCAGTCACTGGAGTGACATGGTTGGGCACCGCAGGAATACATATGCACTCGGAGAATTAACAAGCAATGCATGTGTTGAATGGAAAGAGACTAATCAAAACCATATAAGTGCTGCTAATCGTCCACACCAGCAGGAATTTCAGTCTTCCTCTATTTCCTCTCTGGGACACGCTCATGTTTGATGAATCCTAGAAATCTGAGCAGATCTGTTAAAAAGATACCTCAGGCCTCTCCTCAGTCTTTATAATCCTGGCCCACTTTACATGCTAGTAAAGCTGCACTATTTTTGAGGCTATACTGATGCTGCAATAATAGCAAATATGAGACTACATGCACTTCAGCACAACCTGCACCAGTCCCCTGGGAAAATCAGCACAATATCAGGCAGTCGTGATTAAGTCCAGGTGGATAAAGCTACCAGATAGAGCCAATCTCTGCTGTAGCTGCAATGCATAGAGAACCTTTGAATAATCTCTTCAAAAGGCACAGCTTGGGGGTATTGATCTGCTTGTGCACAGCTCTAGTTTTCAGGATGGTTGAGAGCAGCCAGAGCATGTGGCTCCAACCAAAATAAGCTGAGAGCTGTTGCTGTGTGATAGTTATGGAAGCCCTATGGAAGGAATAGAGACACATGGAGTTACCAGCTTAACCCAGGTGCAAAGACCACTAGCCTGGTCTCTATACTATAAGAAGCCAACTAAAGTTTTGATGTAATTGCCTTCCTAATTTTAACTTTTGGTCTTTCTCCAAATTGGAAAATAGTAAGGAACTGACATGTTTTCCAAATTAAATCAAAGTTCTTCACATAATCCCAGTTCAAATGTCTTGGGCTTTAAGAACTAAAGGAAGTCTTGCAGAGTCTTGTGATACTTCACATACCTTAGAAGGTTCAGCATGTGCTGCTTTCCAGAGGTGGCAGGTGTCATGGGTAGCTACTCCCTCCTCGTGCAGGTCAGGCAAGGCTTTATCAAAGAGTCCCAGTGAGTTCAGCAAAGACCTGCTTCCTGCTATCCCAGGGATTAGTATGGAGAGGTGTGTGCTTCCATGGAATGTCAGGTGCACCATGAACTGCGGGCTAAATGGAAGCATCTCTGCATGTCTATGGATAGATCTTGGACAAGCAGAGCCACCTGAAAATGGAAACATCTGTTCCTGCTCACATTTCAGAACGGCACGTTCATCACAGTGCCAAAACACAATCCTAAACCGCTGAGCTGCACACTGAGCATGCAGTGGTCCCAGAACATCTGACATCTATAGACTCAGCTTTTGCAGGGTAAGAATTTTGTTGGTTTTGTCTTCATTTACTGTCACTTCCATTTTACTCAGATCATAAGGCCTCATCATTGTGTTATTAACTCTGACTGCTGAAGCCCTGCAGATATTTGCATTTGTTGAATACCAAGCACAAAACAACAGACAAAATGACATTCCTGACCTGCAGTCTGCATTCACTGCCTTTCCAGTCATTTGCATTCTGGAGTTTTAAGTAGATTATTTTCAGTTTGGTAAAAGATTGTTAAGCTTGGCTGAACAGAAACAGTTTGGGTGATCATAAGAACTCATGTACTTACCCGTGTATATTCACACCAAGATCTTTTCCGATTCATGCATCTGAGGTATTTTGGATAGTAATTTTTCACATATGTCAAGGGTCAAGTGACAAACCAAGTGGCCAAAAATCCAGGCTTGTCACACTGACTTTAAGAGAGGGATAAAATCTTGCCCAAGGCATCTGCAATTGCCAGAAAATAATGTTCACTGATGGATGTATAAAACTGTAAACCTGGCTACTTAAAATTTTAACCTCCCACCCAACACTTGGAAGCTTCTAAAGCTTTCCTCACACTTTGAATGAAGGAAATTATTACACTTAGAGGGCCAGAAACATTTATTATTTCTTCTGGATGCTATAGAACTCCAAGTATTTGCTCACTCTTTGATGGCAAGACAAAGTAAGAGATAAACAACCTGCCCAGAAGAGCCCAAATGGCAGGATGTCCCAACAAACAGCAAGGGAGAATTGAAAAGGGACACCATAAGCATGTCTGTTCTTTGAGGTAAACAGTTCTACAATAATGGTGTCTTAATGTTTCCAAGAACAGAGTCGTTGCACTTGAAGAGCTCAAGAGAAACTCAGGGAAGAGGTTTGGAACAATAAAAACAAGCAAACAAAGAAACAAATTCATTTTTCGACCAACAAAACCCTTCATTTTTTGGCTTACTGAAAGAACTACAATATTTGCATTGCCATTCTGAGACCTTTTCATAGCAACTTTCCATGACAAAAAATGGAAAACCTGTGACAAAACTGACAGTGAGATAAAAGCAAAACAATTATCTCTTGAGAGGAGAACTGGATCTGGATGATCTCAGCAATGGAGAAAGTCAGAGACACAGAGTATTACACACTTGAATGAACTCATGTTCTCCAGGCTTTTGTCTGCACAGCCCAAAGAGCCACACACCAATGTCAGTAAAAAAATAGGGGATGAGGCTCTGGATAAACACCCTGAATAGCAGCACTTTCTTAGGAAAAAAATCTAAAGATCTGGCAAATCTATGTTCTAAAATAGGCCAAGTCTAGAACATTCATTGCATTTTAGTTTTGCCAAACACTTGAATGTTTTAGATCCCTTAAAGAGTTCAAGGCTTAAGCAAAAGAAATACAACCCTGTTATCTCATGAAGAATAGGGGTTTTTTTACAGTAATGGGCTAAATTTCTCACAGTGTGTGTATAAGACAATGAGCATATTTTGGCTTGCCTTTGCCTATACACCAAGGCAGTTCTAAGTACTTGCAAGTCCAAGCTTGCACACACCCATCTGTGAGCACCAAGCCTGCTTTGATCATTATTTCTGCTCCTGTCCACTGCACTGGGCCTGCCTTGCAGAAAGTCACCTGCAAAAATCTCTTTCCAATCAGCAGTAAAAGCAGAGAAGATGGAGGTAAGGGAGAATGCTACCCCCACAAAGTGCAGTTCAGGCAAGAAATAGAAATGTTTCAAACTGGGAAGATGTCGCTGCATCCCAAGCTTTATGCTGTTTGTGTGTGCCCAGCATTAGTAATTGGACTGAAAGCCACCTCGATTGCCTATGATTTAGCAGTAAATCAAGGCAGGACACGAAGCTTTCTTCTGAGTCATTGAGGGTTAGCTGCCAGCTTCACTGCCTGCCAGATGCTCCCTTGCCTCACCACAAAACCAGTTCTTTCCAACACACTATGATACAGGAAAAAGGTTCCAAGAAAACACCCATGAGCTTGGATAAGACACCAAATTAGAAGAGCTGGTTTTCTCAGGCTCTCAGCTGTGGACCAAACCTTGCTGGACTATTCACTGACTTACAGAGTATCTCATTCCTCATGTCCTCTCAGTCCTTGCTGCTCAATCATGGGCTTCAAATCACACATATTAAAGCTCAGGTGAGTCACCAACATTGACAAAAACAAGATTAAGCCTGTTGTGTCCCATCTGCTTCATGCTCAGAAAACCAGTTGCACAACTCCAGGACAGTGGAAGCCATAGAGTATCATGGAAAGAAGCCAATTTCCTTTATGCTGTGTTCTCCATTTGCCATCTTTCTTTCACTGCAAATTAAAGTTGACAGTACTTTATGACTTTTTTTCTCGTCTGAGCTGTTCTGTTTTTTAGGAAGAGCTCACCCCAACAATCTTTCCCACAAAGAAGTTGACTTGACTTCCTAGGACAATTCATAGACCAGAAAAGTAGCATGCTGCTTCTTTTCTTCTCAGCACTATGCGTGCTATTAAAATAATAATAATAATACTTAAAACTCTTCTACCAACTGTTGTGCAACTGAACCACTGTGCAACAGAATATAATGGCTTTCATATATTTGACCTAAGTCGTTCCAGATTAAATGAGTTCTAGATACTTCCATTTCAAACTGGGAAACTGATTTCTGAGTTGCTAATTGATCAAGGTCATACATCCACATAGAGAAACATCTGTGTCCTCTGCCTCATTAAATTAAATTAATTAAATTAAATTAAATTAATGATATGACCCCTTCCTCAAGTAAACACATCCCTTTGAGCTTTGGACAACCCTTTCCTTGCCCTAAATCTGCTATTTTATTTGAAATCTTCAAGTAACTGTATCTCCACCTAGATGCTGTCTCCAAGTAAGCAACTCAATACACCTATTTTCTAATGAAGGCGACATTAGAGGAGCACATTTCTGAACTCTGATCATTTTTATGTCAGCAGCCACAGCACAGCTTTTTATACGGCTTTTTATTCTGCTACCAGTAGTTCAAATCACACATGAGATGGATTTGCTTCCATTTTAACTCCATGAAAGCCTTATTTTTAGTAATAGCATTTATGCTCCTGCTTCCAGGGATCCCAGGTTTTGTTGGTAATATCCACTTGAACAACAACTAGGAAAATGAGGATTGAAGAACAACCTAAATTTCTGCCCAACCTTTTCTATATGACATAAGCCTACGTGGTACATCTCATCTTTGAGCTGCTGCTGAAGCCCATGCCTTCCATTTCCTGCAAATCAATGGAAGGGATATGAGGATATCAGATATGGTTTCAGGAAACAGGAACTTTCCTATAGGTTCCACTGATAATTAGCATTATCTTAGGAGAATTTGCTTGCTTAGGGAGTCATAAACATCCATGAAAGCAAAGTTTCCATATGAAACCTAACTTTGGTAAACCAAATGTCTGTGGTGCGTTTGAATTAATATCTAATTTAATTTTGTGAGGAAAGAATATGTAGAGACTCTGAGCATCTACCAAAGTTTTGAAACAGGAGCAGTAAAGGTAGACTTTTAAATCTTTACTAAGTGGCTGATCATCTCAACTGTCATTTCACTGTTTACTTTTAGGACTCCTGTTTCCAGATGGGGGTCAGGACTCACGAAATGTTTAGGATTTTACATATGATGTGCAGCTGTCGTCAGAAACAGTGTCCTACTCTGCTCTTGAGATGTCAGAAATGTAAATATTCCTTTTGAGCTCAAGGGATTCCCAACGGTGTTAGTAAGACCTGAACCTGCTGATAAGTCAGCACCTTCCAGAGCAGGTAAAGGAAGTGAACTGAAGCTGTTCAGTTACTGAAACACTGAGTCCCCCACCTTCCCAAACACTGGCTGTACCTTTCCAACAGGAAAGGGTCATCAGCTCCCATGTTAAAAGCAAACAGAAATGGCTTCATTATGTGAAAAACCCCCACACTTTTAAGACTGTTTATATGTAGGCAACTCACTTCTGTAACTGGTTTCACATACACACAAGCTTGTTTTACTACTTATTTTCCCAGGGAGCATCAGAAACATTTAAAATCCAGGACGTTTGAGGAATGGTGTCCTCTCAGACAGGAACTATATGAAACCAGTTTTACCATTCTGTCTTTTCAAAGGTGTGGGGTGTTGTCTGATGTTCTTGTGAGGAGAAGACAGGGAAGGGGATAGATTTATGCATCTGCAGCACGACATTCCAGAGTTTAGTAGAATATTTCACATGTATTAAACCACCAGAGAAAACTGCTGTTTAAATTCCATTCAAATGAAGAGACTGCATATTAATCACTATAAATTTCTGCTTGGTAGAAAAGGCCAGAAGCAGGCAAACAGACCACTGACAGCATTGGCTGGCAACCTTCCCCCTTAACCTTACCTGGAATTCAGCGAATAGGTGTATTTTTCGTTTTTAGTTGTGTTCTAAATTGGGCTTCTTCTCAACTAAAGCCTCCCCCCAAGCCTCCCACACAGAACCACACTCAAGTACAGATGCAGCCCTCTGACCTCCTCCTCCCCAGACAGAGCAATTTGCCTTATGAGTCAGTTTTAGCTACAGAGAAACCATTTGCAACAAGTGATGTGTGAACTCCTTCATGGCAGGCTTGGGAAGGAAGGGAACCTGCTAGAAAGGAGCTTTCCTGGCCAGATGTTTTTATGGTCCCACTTGCATCACCACATTTATTTTGTTTGCCATAAAGT
>NW_020884942.1:2444477-2590345 GCF_003945725.1 Corapipo altera
CTATGACAGTGGAGGCACACATTAAATTGAGAGGTGTGAGGGCTCTGGGAGCATTATTAACCTTCATAAAACAAGTCTACATAATACCAGGAAAATTAATTAAATGAACTAGTAAAACTAGCATCAAACAGGGCTCAGGTGCAAGGTCTGACACACTGTCTTATCCAGGATCAACTCCTTTTAATATGAAAAAAGGATTCAATTCTGGAAACTCATAGTTTGACAGATTCAAACAATAGTTAGTTCCCCATAGCTCATAATCATGAAAAAAATAATCCACTGCTGCTTTGAGCTTTTGAGCTGTACTTACTGTACATATGTGGGAGACAATCCTAGGAAGGGTTGAACAACTTTAGGTTGCATTGTCTTCAAATTAATCATTAAATTCTGTTACACTGTATATGATATTGAGTGTACTGTCATATAATTAAAAATCTATCATAATTCAGTATACATAAGAGATGTGAGTGAACTTGTAATTGTGTATTTGGTATTGCAGAGCTTGATGGAATGATTATGCTATAAAATTAGCTTTCCATTGAAGGATGTTCTGAAATTTCAGAAGCTGAAATGGCGACTTTTAAAGTGGGCACCTGCTATGGATCATGTTGAAATAGATTTTTTTCGGAACATTTTCTTGTGTTGCTCAAATATTGCCATTTAAAGAAGCTCGAATTTTAAGCTGGTAGAGCAGTACAAATGATTAGTTCCAATCCCCACAGAGACAAAGAGCCCTTCTGACTGTACCATGAACGAAAGCACGTTCCCCACTACAACAGAGACAACTGTCACCTCAGCGTGGCACCGTGTCTTCTCAGAAGTACTCTCTTCTGTTTCTCCAGCAGACTTTCTTACAGCACTTCCTTGGCACTCCTGTGCAGAGATACAGGAAGGAAGGAAAAAAAATCAATTTGACCTTTAGGGAACAAGGAGGTATCAGCACTATTTCTTTCAGTCCACCTGCCCATGGGGCAAGAAGCTTGCTCGAGTTAAGTGAAAACTATTCATAGAAAATAGAGCTAAAGGAACATCACTCTGGTTGCAATATCAGGCTCTCAAATATTAAAAATCACCAAAATTAAGGTGACTTGTGTGACATGATGTATTTGAGTGCAGTCTTTAATTATATAACATAAATGGATTTTCACAAGTTCCATGTTTCACTCACACAGGAGTGGACAAAAGTCGCTCAAGACTTGGTTTATTGTTATAATTGTTCAGGTTACAAAGAAGAGGGAAGAAGCAACTGCTTTAGGTACCAAAATGCTCTATATCCCTCTGTCCATGGAGAACTGAGGGCACACTGGTGGGGAATTGCACAGCCCATGCTCCCCTGCCAGCAGCCAACCATTGCATAGGCTGTGGCTTCATGTGGGTACCACGATGGATTTCCAGGAGGAGAGAGGTTTCTGCTGTTTATAGCTCTGGCAACTCACAGGAACTCAATTCCTCGCTTCTTCTGCATGGTTCCTTCTTTTATCTTCTCATCCCTCCACTCTTCCCATGTCCCTACAGTCATCTGTAAATAAAGTTCCGTCCCGCTCTCTCCCATGTTTGTCGTGATCATCAGACACAGCCACATAAACCAAAAGGGATCATGTGTATGAAAACATGAAGTTTCCATTGGAAACCTCCAAAGAAGGCAAAAAGCACCACAATGTCTTCAGCTCTGAGAGTTCATACCCCCTCTCAGTTCAATGCAAAATCTTAATTAAAACTTTGGAAATAACAACAAACAGTCAGCTTTAACATGAGTCATATCTTCGGAGGGAGAGGAACTGTCATAACTAATGTTTTGCTATCTTTGTGACAGATGAGTACAGTGGTGGAGTTTCTTGTTTATAACATGAGATATGAACATACTTAAATAATATTTCAATTGCAAGCATCATCCTAAGCTCCAGCTTCTCTGAAGTCCAATTTATTTCCACAGAAATAACTGTTGTTAGTGCAGTAGAGACCTCACTGAATTCAGCTGAATTCAGCCTCAACATGAGACAGAGGAGCAAATCTCTCTTCCCAGAGAAAGTAACAGTATATATAAAAGGGAAAGCAAATGAAAGAAACTGCAAAAGGGAAGTATGAAAAGCAAAAACCACAATTAGACTGAGATTAGTCATTAGGGGGTGGTCAGAGCTGCCACTTGTCTCTGTTTGAAAAACACTGAATCTTTTGTCTCAGTCTTCAGTGATTATCTGAAACTTGTAACAGTAAAAGCACACAGCATGGTCACAGGGAGTGTGGGATATGCTAGCACAGATGGATCCCAAGTCTGATAGCTGGGTAGCTCCTTCTTTTATCACAAGAAAAGGCAAAATAAGTACTTAGAAAAGTGGTTTTGCTCCATTCCCTGTATTCTCCACATGCGACTACACCAGGTAGCAGCTGTCACTTATTTTCCTACAGTAGTTTTTCGTCATAAGCTTTTTATGTCTCACCAAGGCGGCTCCACACCTTTCATAAAGGGAGGAGATGCAGTGCTGAGCTCTCTGTAAAAAGCTGTTGAATTCCTCTGCTCTTGCCACCTTAGGCTGCAGAAAACATGCCACATCTGCAACAAATGGAGCTTAGGGACAAACTGACTGCAAACACATCGTTCAGATGCATTATTGGGTATTTAAAGTTTAGTCTTTTGCTAATTCAAGAACACAAATAACTAATTGCATTGTGTCTAGCTCAGATTCTGTCTGAGGATGGATCTTGTGGGCAACTGGGAAAGAACACAGCCTTTGCTTTTATTGTGGGGAGCATTCCCTAAGCATAACGCCATTGGAGATGGCTGAAGGGGATTGCATCTGCTTAGGGAGGAAATTACAACCGTAATAATTAGCATCAAATTAGCTGCTGTCTCATCTCGAGCCAGGCAAGCCCATCACATTCCTTTTCCCAGCTGCCCTCTGGTGGAAGGAGGTTCTGCAGAACAGTTCCAGGCAGGAAAACCTCAGTGCTGTGCAGAGGCCAGGTGAGGGCCTCAGGTGGCTTCCACATCTCTGCTTCATTTCACTGGAAAGTGGCTGTGGACGGTTCACTTGTGACCTAAGCCAGGAGGGACCAAATCAGGATGATCAAACCCTGAGCAGATGCTCAGGGGCAGGAGAACTTTGTGAGGTCAAGCTAGAGTGGTGCTGCCAGAGGTGCTGGGCTCCTGGAGAAACTGCTGGGGCTGAGACCTGGACCAGTTTTGGTGTCTGTGGCTTTGCAGCAGCAGGAGTAGAGGCTTGGGCCAGAGTTTTATCTAGGGAATGACATTTGTGTCTGTTAAAATTATCCCACATCCAGTCTTCCTCCTGCTTAGCCAAGTCACAGGCTGTTGGAAGAATATAGTGTCTTTTACCTTAGATATACCTTTTATCTTAGAAATTGGGGGTTACATTGTACATGTTTATTTGGGGGACATAAGAACTGCCAGAATAAAGAAGCAGGAGAGTGGTTAGTTTTGGAGAGGAAGGGCCTGGTTTCCACTGGTGTCATCAGTCACTAGCAGTGCCACAGCTCCTATCCTGTGTCCTCACGGTGCCCTGTCCCCCTGCACCACCACAGTGCTTTGTGTGTAAGTCCTGTACCCACTTACACAGCTACACTAAAAAGACAAACGTAGCACTGCATGTCCTCCCTTTTTGAATGGTATGGAGCCACTTCAGCATCGAGACATAAAAAGCCTACTGTGAAGAAGTATTGAGGATCACCAGTAAAAAAGTAACACATCCCCATGTGTTCACACAGTCCTGTACAACCAGACAGCGGGAGCCACATGAAGCCAAGAGGTCAGACAGGGCTTGGGGAGTGGGAGAGATGTGGGCTGCAGTACCCTCTGTATTCTTGGCCACTCTTCAGTTACTTCCCACCACACACATTAATGTGCATGATTAGTGCTCTTGCAGCCTTTGAATGCAGATAACGAGTTCAAAACCCTGCATTAGAATATCAACTCTTCCATGACTCCCTCAATCACACACACACACACCCTTGAGTTACCTGACTGCCTTTCCTGCCCAGACAGAGCTAATAACACTCACCCAGAACTGCTTCCCCTCGGCAGGAACCACTTGTGTCACACATGTCCTGGATCAGTAGGGACACTCTCTGCACTTGGCCTAATTAGCTGTAACAGAGGAGGAGACAAAATCCAATCCATGTGTTTGGGTCCTCCTCTTAGTGGAACATGACCAGTTCCACACTGACCTGCTGACCCCCCACCCAACAGCACTGGTCCTGAACAGCCTCTGGATCTTTAACAATTCCCTGGGTGCTTCCACACTCCCCTCCCCAAACACATGAAGTCTGGCTGGGGCTGTGGGTAGGGCTTTGTTTTCTTGCCCAGATGGTTTACAGGGCTGCCTTTCTTTGGTCCCTTGCATTTGCACGCACTGGGCATCCCTGGGTGTGTGAGTGGCGTGGGAGTTTCAATGAGAGAGATTTATTGGAGAGATAAAAAGAATCCTGTTTGACATCACAGACTTGATGATGATTTTCAGCAGTATTTCTTCATGATTTAAGTTGTACTGGAACACTTTTCAGAGAGAGTGGATTTCCGTTCCATTACTTTCATAAAGGATTTCAATAAATCTCTTGAAATTTAAAACACATATGGAAGTGTTATCAGTGAAAAAGTAAATCCTATATTTGTCTATCATGCCTTCTACCTGACTAGGGGTGGCATGAGGATGTTCAGATTTTGTCAGGTAGCTTTACAACTACACTGTGAAATGATAAAGGCACTTAATGGTTTCTTTATTTCAGATTTTCATGCTGGTATTATATGGAAGTTTCACGTAAGCTGTGCCTACGCATTGACACAACATTGTTCAAATGTACACATGTAATTCTGTAACATATCAACAAAATTCCCAGATACATGAAGCCTTTAGATCACAAACATGGCAAGAGCACTGAGAAAGGAAAGCATATTTTTCACCAGCATATGTTTTCAGCAGAATCAAGGGCCATGACTCAGTTTCCCTTCAGTCCTCTGGAACACAAAAGACCCTGGTTTGCAAGCTGAGCAATAAAACAGACTAAAGTTGCCACTTCCCATCAGACTGTTAAAGGGGACACAGGTTTACCAAACAGCTAATCCTTGATAATGAAAGGTTTCCAACAAAGCTGCCTTTCCAGGGGGTCTGGGCACTTTCACATTAGCAAGAAGTGAATAGACAAAGTGGTTCAGGAAATGTGCCAAACAGTAGCTCATGCATTGAAACACAAAGACCTGCAGTCTTCAGGGAGCTAAAGAAAGAATACAGTAGTGTTTTGAGTTGTTTCTTGTCACCATAATTACTTTCTTCTTCACTTTATTTCATATTATTTAATGAATAGTCTTCAAACTATAGAATATATATACACCTGTCCCTTAAATTTCATTTGCAAATACAAATCAGTCTCTGCGGTGGCATATCCCACTCTCCATGTGAGCCAGGTTTCCTCTCTTTGCTGTGGGCCTCTTCTGGACATGTGCCACTTTTCTTACCATCAGTCCTATGCAACTGTAACACCATCGACAGCCACCCCTTCATTTCCTCAGGGTTTTGTTTTAGTTTGGTATTTAACAAGCCAACAATTGGATCTTTTCCTTCAGGGGTCTATTTTAAGAAGGCTTTGTTTAATCAAATGCAATTAGGCATTTAAGATCCAAGATAAGTATTTTTCCATTAGAATAGTAAAGGCAATGCATATTATTTGGATTTAGATAAAGAATGTCAGGATCAACACAAAAACATTAAATATAAGGTTATGGAAACAGCTTTTCTTTTTGACAGAAGGACACAGTAAAACAAATTCAGGATGGCTGAAGAACCAGTTCACAAGGACAGAGAAGCTGTAGGGTGGACAGGTTTGGGTATGGAAGTACAAGGTGTATATAACCCTGAGCACAGTGGAGCCCTGGAAGGGACTGTGTCACCTTTGTTCACCTTCCCTGCAAGTGGTGAGGGGAGCAGGAGGACAGCACAGCTGGTGTGTGCTGTACCTTCCCATGAAATATAGCAACACACTTCAGGGTGCAGAAAGCAGTTCTGACCACTCCTGACTTACCCATCTATCCTTTTATTTTTTCTCTCCAAGGGAATATGAAGTATTGTGAATTCACTGGGAGCACCTGTGCCTCAGTTTTGTGTACATGATGGGGCAGAGAAAGGGAGCTTGTTGGGAAAAAGATAAGTGGTGTAACTCAGCACTGAAAACCCTCAAGACAGAACTAGGCTGACACCTGACGGTTCAAGTCTGAGGACGGGTACACTACTGCTCAGGCTGGTTTGTTCATAGGCTACTCTCCTTCCTATGGCAGTCACTTTGAAGAAGGAGCTTTTATGTCGACACTCTAATGCTGCTTCTAATCACTTTACATTCCAGCAGAATTAGCCAGATCACAAGTTCAGCTCCGAAGGTCCCCCGGCCGTGCTGCCGAAGGGGTTCCCTCCGCCTGGGTGCCGACAGCCAGCAGAGGGCAAGCTGCCCCCGCTCCATTTCCTTCAAAAACAACTGAAGAAATACATTTTTGGACTGAGCTGGGGCTGGGGGGAAGGCAGTAACCCGCCAGAGTTTGAAAAGAAAGATGAACCACACATCAACTACTCCTCCAAATCAGGCTCCTGGAATAACCCTATTTCAACCCACATAGTCCATTAGCTTTCTAAGACAACATTCTTGTGAAATAAAGGTTGCAAACCTTCTCATTTTTTATTTCTAAACTAAGTCACTAAGTCTTGCAGTGAATGGGTACCAATGAGATCTACTTGAAGCTGTAAGTACTGAAAGTCTACAATCTCTGCAGGATGTACAAGAGGTTTTTGTGCTGAGTGACCAACCGTAACATGGTGCTGGTGAGGATGCGAGGCTTTGCCAGGAAGCACAGCTACTTTGCCAAGAAAGCTCCAGCTTGTGGGGCAGGTCACTTAGGTGACAGTCTGCTTTTGTAGCAGTTCGTTGACCTCTGGGCTGAACAGGACCCATCACCTTGCTGGACATTTCCTACTGTCCTGGCACAGCCTGAGCTTGCTGCTCACTCCCCACAGTGAGAAGGGACTGCCCTATCTGGGCAACAGAGAACAGCCAGGACAGTGCACTCAATGGCATCCAACCTGCTGCTTTGGAGATGCTCACCCTGAGCATTCCAACTGTTTCCTACTATGTCCATCAGTGAGAGGGTCAACCTTACCAGCAACCACAGAGGCATGTCTGCTTCCTCTCCAGGCTATCCATCTTTTTCCCAGAGCCTTATCAACTCCTCAGGCGAGCCTCACGACCCTGTCTTTGTGAGCTCTTTCTGCAAAATGCTTGAGACTCATGTTGAAAACACCTTTCAACTCCACACCCCCATATCCCTTCATTCCCATCCATGAGGGCACAGTAGCATTTGCAAACAAAGAGCTGGAATGTCTCCATGACAGAGATGTACAAAATTGCATTAGTGCTTTGACAGAGGATAAACTGGGTAGCTAGCTCAACCTGGTTGAGAACAACCCACATTCCAACAAAGATGAGTATACCCTTGCCTTAAAAGTACAAGGCAATTAAGTGAAACTTGGGTCTCAATTCCTGTCTACTTGTGGAGGGACCATATAAATCACTCTGAAGATGTAAGGACTATGTCTGAGCAAAGAATGTAAAATAAGGCTTACCATCAGGGCAGTGTGATTTCTACAGCCCTTAAAGCTATCTGAAGTTGAACATTTGCCATACTGGAGTCCTCTCTTCTTTGTTTATTTGTTACAGTAAACTAATTGAACCAAAGAAGTTATATCATTTTCTCTCTTGGACTAAATGAATGGATAATCTTCATTTGCATTTGGCAGGCTAACACAGACCATTCACCAGTTTTGACAGATATTGTATATAATGGTCTCGGTTTTTTTCAGCTCCACTGTCTAAATATTGAAAGAGTCTTTACACATTACACTCTGTTACTGAAAGACAAAAGCTAAACTGTAACTGAGGTTTCACATCTATGCAGCATCTCTGTGTTCTGCTAAACAATAGTTCATTCCACAAGAGGCAGAACTGATGAAGCCTGGCTTCCTATGGACCTTTGTCCCCTAATATACCCTTTCTCACTGGATTCACTGTTCCCACCCATAAATGCTGACTGGCCAGTTGGGGCTTGTTCCCTCAGTAAGAGCACCTTGTTTACTTAACTGCCAGTTCTTATGAAACTTGAAGGAATCTTTGATACTTCTAACTCTCTTTTATATTTGGTTAAAAACTCTCAGCAGTTTCAAAAGGTACATGCATGGGGACAGACAGACATAGACCTCTCAACTGCCTCATTTCTGTAGGAATTAAACTAAAAACTTACTAAAAAGTGATTCTTTAAGTTCTTCAGGACTGCAAAAGATCGTCCTTCACCATTTCAGAAGTCAGAGTGTTAACTCTTATACTGGGTACAGCTGCATTCTCCCATTGCCCACTTTGGGATAGTGAGGACTCCCAGTAACCCATTCCTTTCACAGCTATGATGGCAGCAGAAGTTAAGTTTCCATGGATTGGTAGGCTTGTAAGGACAGAAACACACACCCTCCAGGACACAGGTTTTGATAAAAAGTATTCCAACCCCACACAGTAAACAAAAAAACTATGAAACTCTGTACACTCAAACACTTTCAACGAGTGTCGAGCAATGACTGGGAAGTTTGACAGAGCAGAAAGTGGTGTACAGCCATCTGTAAAGTGTGTGTGCTGTGCTTAGTATGGGAGTTAGAAAGGCTGGGCAGTGGCCATTTTAAGTACATAATACCTTAAACTAAGAATGGGAAGGGGAAATCACAGGATTCTTAGGGATTCTCTTTGTCAAATGACTGAAGGAGTTAACTTCATACACCTTCACGTGTTTTCTGCAGTGTCTACTGCACTACCACATTCTGAATTTCTTTGTTACACAGATGTGCTGCAGACACTGGAGTGGAATGAATAAACATCCCGAAGGTATAAAAAGTATGAGCATGGTCACCAGGTACAGTCTTATTGCAGCAGAACCTTCCAGGTCAGTGTTGCAACGTGGTGACAGCAATTGTTGTAACAAAACGGCTCAACAATGACACAGATTGAGGACTTCTGAATTACTTTTTATCCTTCAAAATGTTTTCATCTGGACAGTGATATTAAGCCCGGTTTCCTGATATATCTCATGCTGTACACTACACCAGAAGGGTTTAATGGACTGTAAATCTATGTCTGGAAAGCAGATTCCCCATTCTCTCTGCAACATAAGATAGTAGCTGCAGTACTCTTGCTACAAACAAGTAAATATCATATGAAATGTCTGCCTTAGCAATTCATCCTCCAAGGCCCAGGTTTTCCTTATTATAATTTGAAGTGCCTCATATATTTTTACATGCTGGGTACAGTATAAAGTCTCAGAAAAAAGTTTCTCTGGGAAAACGTGGTGAAAATAATAGTTTCATAGCTCCATATATTTGACTTTAAAAGCAATATATCCTGCAGAATAAGCATCTTAATTATGATCCTGAATCTGCACTAAGAGACCCCAAGTGGGAATTAAGAGTGGGTATGAAATTTCACCTAACCAAGAAATTTCCTGAATTTCATTCCTCACTGTCTCCACTTCCCTGAATGCAAACCCTAGGCCAATTTTAGTCTTTTCTTAAAGGGAAACTGAAGCTAATAATCTTGAGTCACTGAGGCAACAGGTAGAAATCATAGGATTCTAGTAGGATGACACACACAGTGCAGTCATACTGCCCAGCATCCTGATTTGCAATGGACTCTGCTATCTAAATCCAAAGCCAGTAGACAAATTCTGATTTGAAATCATACTGGATTGGGTAAAACACCTGATGGGACCACAACTTCCCCAGAGATCTTCCACTTTGTCATCCAAAAGAAGACAGGAACTGACTTCAAGTGACAAGAAATAAGAGTTTTGGCTTCCAGGTTAGCACAGCATTGAGGGGATGAGAGATCTTTAAGCCATGCATTTTACACTCACTGAGGGACACTGAGATGGAAAGATGAACAAGCTGCACTCTGTACTCAGTCTTTAGAGAGTGAGAAAACCACCACCAGAAGCAGGCACTACCACGAAGGAAGTATCTTTCCAAGCATCCCAGTGCTCTTTACATAGTGCCTGGCACAGCCACAGACAGAGGGGTCAACATTGATGTAAGATGGGGAGACTGAAATCGTGGCACTTCACTCCCACGCTGAACCCAGAGGAGCTCCTGGGCCAGAGTCACCCACAACAGGAGCTCCTGTTTGCATACCCTGCAATGAGGGGGAACAGATCACAAATGCCTGAAGGAAGCCAGGGCAGCAACGTGTGAAGGAAGTAAACTCTATGCTCCCCTGACTGGCCATGGGCCCAGGGGTTTACAAGCCACTTTCTATAGAAAGTGAGTCTGTGCACCAGGCAGGCAAAGAGGACACTGCATAGAAACAGTGACAACAAAACAAGAGGCTGCAGCTATGCAAGCTCAGATGTCATGCTGTAAAAACAGGGGCTTACTGTTAACACATCTGCCTTTATCTACTACTACGAATGGATGCCAAGGGAAAGCCTGGGCCTGAGTCAATCCAAACTGAAAATACCTATAGGAAATAATATTCTGGACTGCTTTCAATCTTTGGGATTCATTCATTCCTAAAATAAAGGATAGACAATATATGAGTGTTAGGTTACCTGCATTCAGCTCTTTGCTCCGCCTCAGACTTTCTGAATGACCTTGAGCAAATAACTCACTGCATCTACCCCTCACCCTCCTTTGGCTACATCACAAAAAGATACTGGAAGACTGAATGCATGGAGAAGGCACTCAGACACCATGGTGATAAGTTCCATGCAAAAAAAAGTTCTATACAAAAAAGTACAGGCATATTTTAAAGGAAAAGATAATGCTGTCCTGACTCGCTATAAACTGCATGCTCTCCTGAAAGGTCACCTCCTCCAAGCTGTTTTGTCTTTTTCTCTTTGCCAAAAAAAATTGCAAAGTAACAAATGTTTCTTTTCATCATTCCCTTTTCCTTCTTTGCAAAGGACATAGTCATCTTCTAAGTGCTGCTTTACACTGAAAGTTGAAACAAGTTACCAGAAAGCTAATGATGAATTTATTATATACCGATGTGTTACAATGCCATGTTGAAATTCAGTTTGACCAATGACACAAACTCATTCTCCTGACTGCAGACCAAGTATCTGAGCAGAATAACCTTTGCAGGCAACAATTCCACCTGTCGTATACCAAGAAACACATACCACCAGTGTAGTCTTTCTACAAGAGCCTTTGGAGTACCAGAATGAAAGCAAGTTCTAACTGCAGACAAATGAATACAGATTCTATCTTTGCTTTCAGAGCTTGCACTGACAGGAAGTAGAGAATAACCAACACTGCACTTCCTCAGCTCAGAAGAAAATACTTGGCACAGCTCCAAGATGGAAGGCAAGAGAGATCTGTAGCACCTTTGTAACCACAATTCAGGCTACAAACACACAAGGCAGATTACTCAGTGAGCCGTTTTACTGGTATTTAATCAGTGTCTGATAATGCAGGGCAAGAGCTCACCTCTATCCAGTAGAGATATATTTCATTTATAAAGGGAAATGCTGACATTTGCACAAACAGTTCCCACAGTCTGCTGCCTTTGAGCAAGGATTACTGAAAATTCTTTCTGACCAGTCCTTTTAAAGGTAAGTACACAACAGTGTAAGAGTATGTACAGTGTAACAGGATGTAACATATGTACACCATGTACCTGCTACAAAAGTCTGCATGGCCTTACATTCAGTTCTGGATGCTGGAGTTTTATTACTTTCAGATTGTAATATATTAAGGTTTTCTATGGAGTCCTGTAATAAAAGAAGGTCCATGTGGGTTCAGTGGCTGTAGGTATCTCCAATATGAAAAGACTCACTGATTCAATCCCACACCACAACAGTCTGAGAAGTCTGCAGCAACTGACCTACAGCTGCTCTGAGAATCTGCTTAGCCCAAAATATCAGTCGTGACTTTTTATCTGTGTTCCTTAAGGGAGGGATTTTTAAAAAATTCAGGAATAACATTGTCACAAAAGTTTTCTTGATCTTTCAAAATTTTATTCTACACTCATGACTTCCAAAGGATACCTCATTTACTACACTGCAAATATGAACTGTGCTTTGCCCCTACCACTTGTGGAGGTCAGTCCTACAGTTATTTCATCTGCATGACCACACTGACATGGGATTTTACAAAAAGTCTTTGCACAGTTCATCTCAGTGTTCTCCTTCCATGTTTGCTGCCAAGACAGAAACACATACTTTTTCTCCACAAAAAAACCATGCTTGAAACAAATGCAGGATTCTCAAGTTCAACATAATAATAATACACACTTGGACACCATTATGAGATCTTTCTTTTCTATCATGTTAACTGTCCCTGTCCAGCTAGTAGGCATAATCAGCCTAATGAAAAATCCAGAAGGAAAAATGTGAGTGCACTCTGTGATTAAATTTTATTGGCTTCAGGGGCATTTTACATCTCTTTGAAGTGTTTCACAAAGATGTCACTGCTCTTTAACCCACTGGCTGTCACTGCAGCCCCAAGAGGATTCTGCTTCTCTCAGAACTCACTACATCCCAAAGCACAAGTGGAAAGGAGATACAGAGGACAGATACTTGTGCTACATCAGAAAAATTTGCTAGTGATTGGAGTGAGCAGTGTGGTCCCAATACACTGACTTAGGTCCATCAGCAGCTACAGCTAGAAACACATTAAATTCACTATTTCCCTCTAGGACTGCAGTGATTGCTACAGGGTAATGTAAATATAAATGGGACAGGAAGGTTCTGCCTAATAGAAGAATAGGAACAGCAGCTCTCTGTTAAGATTTCCTTTGTAATACACCAATGCCTCTGACCGAGGTATAAGATTAGTCCTCACTTCATCCTTTAAGTGCATCTCAAGTGTGTTAAAGACAGCTGGAAGACAAACTGGGTGTAAATGACATTGGGCCCAAGCTTATTACAAAATTGGATCTGGGGGATCCTCTCCCTTCCGTAGCAACACAGCTTCTTTTCAGACAGTAGCAAAACCACTAATGCCAGTGGGCTGACAACTGACACCGAAAGGAAATACTTCCTGACAAAGAGGATGGCGTGTGGAGTCACTCTGCTGTTATGCCAGGGACAGCTCCTCTCTGTCAGCTGAGGAACCGTCTCCATTGTCCACTTTAACTCCCGACTTACACTTTAAACAAACTTTCTCTGGCAGTCAGACAGATCCATTGTGTCACATGCCTTGATCAGGAAGACAGGGAGCTGACAGGAAACCCCCTTGGCTAAACAAAGCCCAGTTAATGCCAGCTTGCCATTTTTGACATCCCTGTCATTGTCTCTCTGGTATGTGTTAGTAACTGGACAGGATCAAATTGCTGGCAATGGTCACAGAGCTGGCTGCTGGAATAGCCCTTGGAGATGTGGATTCAGTCATCAGTACCTGACAAATCATGGACCAGTGTGAGATGCACCAATGCAAGGTGCCAACCAGCTATGGTCTGGGTATTGTTCCAGTGACAGTGAATACTGCCCTGCACTACAGGAGCATTAGCGCATTTCCTGCCTTTCCATTCTCTGGTAACACAGCACTTTGCATAAAATCAGAAGCAGACAGTAGGTCTGCTCTCCATGCACCAACAGCTCCTCCCTCAGTGCTAAGGGCAGGAGAAGGATGCTCACCTTCACTGAGTTAGTAACTTCTGCTGTGCTTTTACTTGCATTGTCGACTCCACTCCCATTCAAACAGAAGCCTGTAGCTTGGATTCAGTGGTGCCTTAAATCCAAGCTGAGAAGACATAAGCAGGATAAAGCTTGAGAGCTATTGACTTTCAGTCTGCTTATTGCAAAGAGAAAGCTGGACACTGAATTACTATCCATCAAGTGCAAGCTCAATTCTTCTGCTAATGTAGATGGTCACAACACAGTGCAGTTTCTGCTCTCTGGGGAGGGTGCTGACCTGAACTGGGTAGTGTCATGGAGATAGGAATACAATTATTCTGTGCCAAATGCCTTTCTTTTACCCATCTGTCTCTAAGCTCCACCTGCGTGCTCCCCTCCTCTGAGACCTCTGACCTTGCCTTTTCGACCCGTAATCTCTGCTGTGACTGTTAATGTCATATTTACAACCAAAGTAACCAAATCAAATTAACCAAACAATTGGTTCAGTAACTCTTCTGTATGAGTCTATATATCTGGCACCTATTCTATTACTCCTAATAAAATCAACTGTTTAGACTTGCATATGTATCTCACAGTTCTCTACTGCTGTATTGATGACTGAATACACCCTTAAGTGGACAACTCACATTTAAAAGGAGAGACTCTGTTATGATTTTTGCCAAACTCTCTTCAGGGTAGTGGGCAGGCATTGTGCCACACAAACCTCTCCGGCCTCCTCTCTTGTGTTAGAGGAGTTGGGTATGCTCTGAGCAGAGCTCACCAGCAAACAGGGGTTTGTGCCATGTTTTCACTTCTCCATGAGCCTCCCTGTTCATTTGTTGTGAATAGCATGGAATATGAAATCATGGCTCTCTCCTTCTGTGCAGGAGGTCAGAAAGGTCAGCTACAATTGTGCAAAGGATGTGGGTTTTTTCCTTTGGTCACAGGAGACCAAGGCTCAGTGTAAGTAATGCAACCTGTCTGAGTAAAATACAACAAACACTTCAAGTGCCACAACTTGCAACCATTAAAAATAACCCAGAAATTAAAAGTGCAAACCTGGTATAAACAAAAATCTGGCAGTGAGGAAATCGCTTTCTTTCCAGAGTGTTTTGACAAACTATTCAGAGGCTGAAAGTGAACCTCATTTCCACCCCAGAACTCTGTCCTCTTGAGAGCCTGGGATGGGGGTAGAGGAGTAAAGGGAAGACTGAAAAGTGACACACACAGTGGGAGAAACCTTCCAGAGATAATCAATGGCTTCATAATGAGCAGCCGACTCCACTGAATATTGATTAGCCAGTGCTGGCAAGCTCTGCTCCGGGGAGGTCAGCGCTCCTGCCAGCTGCCTTGTGTGAGCACAAAGGAGGCCTCAGCAAAAGGCAAATTGTAAATGGCAGGTTTTATGTGAGAGGCACCATTCAGGCCCTCAGTAGAGGAAAAAAAAACCCCAAAGTATGGTCACTGCACAAGCAGGCACGAAGCAGCAGTAGTCCTGCTAACTTTCGTTATTACACTGTGCTACGAAGTGCAATCCTGAGTTTACCCTAATAAACTTATTATAAAGATTATCAGTTGCAAATGTGCAGATACCAGGAGTTGCCACAGGTTCTCCTTCCCTAACGGTTTCACAGACATATGAAATGAGGTGCTTTCACAGACAGCTGCCCTCAGAAGCTTTGCCCAGTGTCACACCTCAGTCCATGGCAGGTATAAGTACACATTTCAAGCTGATACCATATGCTGGCCTAGGCCAGCTGTAAGCATAAGCCATGCACCTGAAGCAGCACAGCTGTGTGTCAGCACTCCATCCCTCCCACAGCACCATCTGATCTTACTGTCCCATTCAGTAACTGTGATTTTAGCTTTTTAGTATTTTTAAAATATAAATAGTTAGATATTAATTTTATTATTACGGACATTGTTAGACACACACAGAACTTATACTGCTGAGGAAATTAGACATTTGTGACTAAAAGGATATCCTACCTTTATTGAAGCAGAGAGTCTTTTCTCATAGGCTTTCTGTGGAAAGAGAAATTGTGACAGTCAGGGAAAAGAGATCTTGAAACTGTGTTCTTTAAAAGAAAAAAAAAAAGGAAGAAGAAGAAGAAAAGAAAAAAGTTCCAGTTCCTGGTTTCTGCCCGGTGTAACTCATCTGACTTCAGTGGGGCTGTCCCAGAGTAGATTCGTCCCTCTGTCTTTGCCAAAAAGAGAACAACAGGAGCCAGCCAAAGGCATCTGCTTTTGCATTTCCTCAGTGAATCCGTTCATTATACTCTCATGATAGAGAACTTGTAAACAAAGGCACTTCATGATGCTGCATTGTGCTATCCATAATTACATTGTATGTGCTTCATCAGTATACATGCTTCAGGGCACACTGCAAAAGCTTTTTATGTATTCAGGACTCTTTCTGAGAGGGTGGGTTAAATGAAGAGAGGGAAAAGCTAACAGTTAAAACAGCAAAAGAAACCCCAACAGTTACTTAGAGAGGAGCTCAGTGTAAGAGTAGGAGAGGAAGCTTTATGTACACACACTGCAAAAAAAAAAAAAGACGGTAGCAAAATCCCTGCCTATCCGTATCCCAGTTAGTTTGTGTGCTTTAATACTTCCACTTGTTATTTCCACAAGCCCTTTAAAACAGTAATCATGTTTATGCAGTGCTACCACATGAAAACCTCAGCCTGGATGGGGATTCAGAAGAACTTTTTTTAAAAAACCAGTTCAGTTTGGAAGCTCTGTGATGTTACCTTTATATAAATGACCAACCATGCCTTGACTTCAAAGTGATATGTCAGGTATAACTACCTAACTATTGAGCATTAGAAAATTCTGGTGTCAGATCATAAGCAAGTCCTAAATTCTTTATTGCTTAGCAGATGAGCTTAAAGTGCTTGGTACTATATGGTGCAAGTCATTCTCCGAGAAGAAATTCTGTTTATCTTGCAAGCATGTACTAACACCGTCTGGGATGTAATTAAGTCCAGCAGAATATAACATATCTCCTGAGAACTTTGCTTTTAGAGGTCCAGAATCTGCCACCAGAATGTGTGTAATCCACACCCTGTGGAAAAGTATTTGCGTCTGAAAAGAATTTGAAAAAAAAAATCCTTAAGATAACCAACACCCAGGTGTGCAGGGGAGGCAGGATTGGAGGGCTGGAAGCTGAGGCTGGTCTGGAAAGTGGAGCACAGACAGAGGTAGCAAGAAAGGGTGAACAGAGGGGTTGTGGAGAGACAGGATTTTGTGGTGAATTCTCCCTTGTACTACTTGTATGCACGTATAACATATTTTGCTGCAAAATCACAATATTAGGTTTGTTTGGTTTTTAATAGAAGTAATTTTCAAAAGTGATAGGAGGTAATAGATTGCAACCTATATCAAAATACACTAAAAATGGCACATAACAATGTAAAATTGTTTTAAATGCTAGACTTCACTGTGGACTAAGGAACAAAACACTTTCAAAGTGCATACATCAAGGCAGCATTTGCATAGTTTAACAGCTAACTGAAAGTCTTCCAAACTGTGCAATTCCACTTTCTAAAAAATTTACTACATATCCAAAGTTTTCCTCTGTTATTGTCAATTACTCCTGTCCTAGAGACCATAAAAGGAAAACTTCAGGCAGTTCTTTTCTAAACACTTGTTACATAAAGATAAAACCCATCAGTCTTGTGTCACTTGAAAAGTGTTCTCAGATGAGTATTTACAATTAAACAGTAGCACCTTCCTCCAGAAAGGGCTGGACATACACATTTTCTTAGTCACTGCTAATTCAGAAAGTTTGGAGACTTGCTCAGCTGGAGATTCAAAGTTGTTAAATTCAGTGTAACAAGAAGGAAAGAATACCCAATGTCACAAAATAATATATCACTACTTGCCAACAAAATACAGTCACTCCATAATAGCTTTTGTAAAAGTCCTCTCAGCACTTATAACAATTATTATATTAATAACTATTAATAACATCTTACCTAGCTATTCAAGTCCACAGATGTCAAAGTCTTTAACACAGACAGGACCACCATTTGGTTATTTTGGATTACCAAAGGTTTTATCCTGCCATCGTGGCAGGGGCCACAAAAAAATCCATGAGACCTGCAGGAACCAACTTTGGCTTCTGCAAATTTTCCCCAGACCTTGCACTACACAGAACAGAACTGAGAAACATTCTAGATTCATGTGAAGGAATCTACTTTAGAGGTCAAAAAGTCTTTATGGATTAACTTTTTAAGAATTCCTTTAGAGTAATTAAACCAGAAGTAATGCTGAGGAAGAGTGCCAATGGAATTACTCTGGCTTTCTCCAGAGCCTTAGTGTAGCTCCAGGAGTGAGTCTGTTCTGAAGAAAACTCCTTGTGGAAAACTGGAGGAAACTCACATGTTATCTCATCACCTTTGAAGTTCAGACATATGGATGTGTGTATAATGACCCTGCAGCTGAGGTGGAACCTAAGCCATCTATCCAGGACAAGTACACAACACTCACCATTTCCATGAAAAACCAGTGCCAAGTACAGCAGGCACCATTCACGGGGCTTTAAGCCACAGCTTCCCTCTGGGTGAGTCCAGATCTGGGCTGGAAGGCTCAAACACAAAGCTACACACTGCCAAAAAGTGCTGTGTTTCAAGTGGCTTGGGATCAAACCCATCCTGATTTGCACCCAAACCACACACCATTTCAGGCTTGCTTGTAACTTCGCCAACTGCTGCTGAAGGGTTCACAAACTTCAGTGAACTTGGCTTGAACTTTGTGTTGGAATTGAAAAAGTAAAATAAAACTTTCAAGTTGAAGGTTCTGCCTCAAGACCTTTTGCCCATCTCCAATACTGATGCCTTATAAAACAATAATTGGTGTTCTATTCCATACAATGACCCCAACCCTCATGCCTTCCACACACTTTTCCAGGTTTCCTTTTCTGTATGTCTAAGGACATCTCCCACCTCATTGCTTTCACTATAATCTTTAAGTTTAAGATGAGGAAGAAGATTCTCAGCTACAGTAACACTGGAAGCTATGCATAATTCTTTACTCACAGGAGTAAAATCCCTCCATCCTACAAAGCTTACTGAAGTAATGATAACAACACATTCTTTAGGGTTTTCCAAGGACAAATGAAAAGCTGGCTTCTGTTTTTCAGGAAAGCTATAAAATAATATAGAAGAACTTGGAAAACTGATCATGGTCCTGTCAGTGGTAGTAATGCACACACACACACACACACATATATTTATCCCTTTAGCTGTTCACCATAAGTTATGGCAGCTTTGAATCTTCCCAGCAGCAAGTGCCCCAGTGTTTCTCCAGAGAAGTGCATGTTCTCCTCATGTTCTTCTCTTCTTGCCCTCAGTTCCAGCATCCCTTTTTAACACTCACTTAAAACCTCTGTCTTAGAATAGGCACTGTAGGTCTGAGGAGCTTTAAGAGAAACTGCAGAGCGGTTCATAAAGATGAGAAGAAAGGAGAATGAACCATCTGCAACTCTATGCAACTCTTGAAGCTATAACTGTTTAAATAAACAGGATTTAATTGAAAGCAAAAACAGTTTATCCCTGAACAATGAAGTTCACAGAAACTTGGTCTAGAATAGCCTTCAACACTATCTGCTTTTCTTCATGCTCATTTTTAGCCTGTTCTGCCTGCTCCTTTTTTATAAAGAATTACCATTTTTGTGGTGGCAGTAGTAAGCCATTTGACAAAAATAGCTTACACAAACCTCACTCTGAAAAAAACCCCAACCAAACAAAAAATCATTACTCTCTTCTAAACCATTTTGACCAAACATCATCAAGAATGGCATATTTGAAAACAAGTGAAGTTATCAGATTTCTGAAGAATGCATTTTTGATCCTGCACACTTCTATTTTATAAGCCGTTGTGTAGTCACTTCTTGAGTTTTGTAATTAACCTGAAGAACTGCCAAGTAAAAATAGTTCCTGTCTCTAACCTTCCCTTTTCCATCCCCTGACAATAATCAATTCCTGGTGCTGCTCAGAGGAAGAGCAAAGTGACAGCAGGATCAAACACAACATGTAAATAACCCCGAGGCACTGAGATTTCTCCTTTGATCTACTCAAACAATGATTTCTCTCTGATAATAGAATATTCCCTGAATCTTTTCATAACTGCTGTATATTTTACAACACAGGTCCCGACCTTGTCTAGGTAGGTTTGGTTTTCTCTGAAAGCCTTTCTGACTGAGCTAATGAGAATGTGATATGGTCCCATGCTCTTGTGGCAACACAGTGTAAGGAAATTCCAGCTGACCAGCATCCATGCCTGCTTCTGCACTGCTTGTGGAACTGTGCTCAGAAACATGGCACTTCCATGGAAGTGAAAATCAACTGGGGCAAGTGGGAGAGAGAGGAAGTTTTCAGACATGTCTACTCCTTATCTCACAGTGCATCCCAGAAAGTGTTGTGTTGCTACAAGTGTGTGCGTGGGAGGGTGAAATGGATTGATAAACAAGCAATTAGGGGTTGGAACTGCTCCAGGCATAAGTACCACCAAAAAAAGGCACCTAAAAGTCAAAAACAGTTGTGAAAGCTCCTCGGCAATGTCCTGACATTTTTTATTACACAACTCTAAAGCAAATCTGAAAACTCAAATGTTCCATTAATTTTGGATGCTTTTTAACTTACTCGCATTCAAATTTCAGTTCTTCTCTCCTGCTAATGAGTGGCCTTCTCCTCTTCCAGCTGCTCTTTGTCTGTAATGCAGTGACAGCTACAGGCTGCTGCCCAAATTGGAGACTTGCTATACGAGGCACACAGGCACATCCTTTCTCTCAGGGAGCTGTGTACGTTCCAGTGGGAATAATCAAGTATTCCTTTAAGATGAAGAACTGATGCAGAGATAAAGCAATTTATCCAAGGCCCTGTTGGATGCTTGAAGCAGGAACAGGAGTGAACACAAATCTTCAGTGTCTTCACAGAGGATTGTACACATTTGTCGATCTGGAAAGGACAAGCTCTACTGCTCTGGAAGTGCACACCTGGTTTGAGCACACGAGGTAAGACAGTGCTGTGGGATGCACATCAATCCACAGTGTAAGCTTCCAGAGATCAGGGTGTGGACAAACACAGGCTCCAGCCAGGCTGCTACTCCCCTGGGGATCAGTGTCAGTGGTCCCCAACACAAACAAACATCACTCTGCATGGATTTCTGGACATAAGACAGTGGAGCCAGAGGTGCCGTTCTCTTAGAGCTGACAGATACTTGGAAGCAAATAGGATGGAAAAGAGCACATATACGTGAAAACAAAGGTGTCTGCAGAGCCCTGGCTTCAGTAGGATTGGAAATGCTGTGAGATTACACTAAGATCACTTTTTTATGGGCACCCTGTGTTGTCATCACAATTCAACAGCCAGTTATCTTCTTAGGAGAGTGGCAAATGCGGGTCTGCTGGACAGTGGGAAACATTCCACTATTTATCACCACTACAGTTCCCAGGATGTCTTGTGTGCAGATTTGCTCTGGGAGCCTTTGCCTGCTTCTGGCAGCTTAAATGTAAATTTTTTTTCTTTTTCTTTTTTCTTTCATTCTGCCCTCTTTTTTTTTAGGAGGTTTTCCCCTGCTCCCAACACATTTTGCTGATGTCAGTCCCCCCGCACTCTGTCTCTGCTGGGCATCCTGGCTGGCTATTTATGTGGGAAGTGAAATGAAATCCTGCACTTTCTGGATGAATGCTGCTATACTCATGCCATTTAGAATTTTTATTTGGACTAAGCAAAGAAAAAAAAGTCAATGTAGCAGCTATTATAATCAGCATCTTTTACAAGTTGATCCAAGGTCTAAAACACTTGCAAGATGACTGACAATTCCAAGGATAAAAGAATCATTGTCTGAGAACTTCCCATTGCAAATTGGTATTTCAGTTTTCCTCTGCAGTTATAGCACCTGAAAATACTTTTTTCTTTTCTTACATCAGACCCTCATGCAGCCACATGCTGGGACTTTAAGGGAAAAAATTCCAATTTGAAAACTTTACTGGCAACATTATGAAAGTTATTGTCTCTTGAGCACTGACATTAATTTTTCTCCCACATTCTGGTTTATCACCCACGCGCTTCTCACCACACCTTAAGGGCCTGGTCTCTGCTTCAGCAGGGAGAGACAGGCTACCAAACTGTGCTAGGGTTGTCCATTTTGCTAATGGGATTATAGCAAATAATACCAAAAAACCCCTTACTTATTCATATGGAAACAAAATTAATCCCTTCTGCCTGCCCCACCCCATAACTTTGTGTCTGAGCACGAAAGCTATCTGTCTGTTTTGGCAGCACAGAAACATTCACAAAATGTTTCCAAATACCAGGGTTCCCCCCTCCCTCTACTCTTTTCAGTTTAGCTCTGCAGGAACACACAAAGTATAACAAAGACTGTGACATTCTCTCCCATGTAAGTTAATATAGGGCATTGATATCACTTTCTGGGGAATAATATCAAATACAGTTACCAGGAAAAGTTAAAGAAAATACAGAAGGAGAGGGAGCTATAAATAAGGCTAAAAGCTATAAATAAAAAGTATCTTTCATGCTGTTAATTTCCTGGCTCATATGATGCCACCACGGTGTGTTGTTAGTCAGTATATAAGATTTTAGTAAATAACTTTGCAACACAACTTGCTAGAGAAGTTTTCCAGATGATGTCCAAGGGATAGACTCATCTCACCTGTACAAGATAAATGGATGCTACATTGACCTTGTCTGCCTTAGGGGGTCTCGTTTATACCAACGTGGAAAATCAGCTGGAATGGCTGGAGGAAACAGCAGTGCTGACTGCAGCTCATGGGAACACATCTGGATACTAAACCCATGGCTCAGGGTGGCAGCTGCACATTCAGGGGGGCTGCCCCTGGGCAGAAGCAGCTGGCAGAGTGTGGATTGGAGAATTTGGAGGGGTAGAACTGGACAGGCATTGCTTGAAACTTTGCCTGTGAACTTTGTCTGTTCTCAGAGCTTGTATCTGAACTGTGGTAAATAATTCCATTCTGATTCCTCTATTATCAGGAAGTTCTCTAAACACCAACTTATCTATTGCATAAAGACAGAAAAGGTGAGCTCTCAAGGTTTATCCTGCCGTTTTCTTTTCCTAGAATCTAAACGACAATTTACTTATAATGACCATAATCAAAATTATATTATTTTCTGTAATCTGCAAATAAATTCACTGATTTAATCCAAAAGCAAAACTGAGAGTTAAAACCTACCTTTGACTAAGGGAAAAATGCAATATATCTAGTAAAACTCAATGCAAAGGGATAAAAATTGATTGCTTTTTTTTGTTGTCTTTAATTATCCATATTATTCTACATCCCTTTCACGTGAAGTGGGATAGTATGATTGAAGGTTGATGGCTCTACAAAACCCAGCTTTTTCACACGTAGACACACTGCTTTCAGTGTAAATTCAAGTTTCCAAATAAATCAGAGTTAAGTGTGTAGAAAGAATATGCTTGTCGTTAGTTGGAAATTCAAATTTTATTTCACTGCTTACTCCTGAGTGGCACAGTGATGTAGCTAACTTTTAAAACTGCCCTGCCCAAGCATTCTGGTGGGTATTTATACACCGTGCTGTCTGGCAACATCTTATTCAAGGCTTGTAGCAGCACAAATTCTTCCTTATTTGCCAATTTTAATCCAAATTTGTAAATAATCTCACTCAGAGCACTGCACCTGAAGCATCAAGTAAGAGGTTTTATTTCTGTCCAACACCAGTTCTGCTTTTCTTCCAAAAAAAAACCAAACAGGAGGAGAAACAAAATACAGCACTGTATCAGATTTCTGTAATAATGAGAAACTTTCTAGGAAGAGCATCAAACATTCCAGTGTGCGTAAGAAGTAATTTGTCCTCAGTCACCTATTTACAGGTTCTTAATCTATGCTGTGTACTCTGGTAGTCAGGCAGGATTTCAGTTATGTTTTATTTAAGCTAATCATCAGGTCACAATTCAGCAAAAGAAAGCTCTGCCCTGATTCATGAGCTCCAGTGCCGCAGGAGTCTGCAGGTCCATGGCAGGAATTGGTCTCAAATTAACAGCATAAAGAGAACTTGGATTGAGAGCATTATTTAAATAACTGACAAAGATAGCTACTGAGAAAGATAGCTACTGAAAAGTAGCTACTGAACACACACTGCCCCACACAAAGGAAGGTTGATAATTTTAAGAGAACGAGGTTGGAAAAAAGGGATGTGGCTGGCTTTTCCAGCAATCATTCCCCAGGCTTTCTAAAGAATGTTTCAGAATTGTTCTGCAGCTCACAGCCTGCACTCTGAACACACTGGTTGTAGCTCAGAGTTGTATCCAGGACATGGCTTGATGAATACTAAAGATACTGGAAAAAATTCAATTCTTGGCTTTTTGGGACAGAGAAAGGAGGAAGTCAAAGTCCCCAGCACATGCTGACTGGCTTACACTGCCCATAAAGAACTGAATCTCTGCCCAGGATGCAAAACCAATCTGAACCAAGTTCTCTGACAGGTTCAATACATTCAAATTTTCCCTCCACTGTTGTCCATTTTCATTGCTTTGTCTCTCTGCAGCACCTATTCCTACCCAGCACTTCAAGCACTATTCCAATATAAAACAGGCTGTTTCAATATTTCTGGCCCAAAGGAATCCAGAAAATTGGAGCACAAATTAAAGGAAAACAGATTCAGAAACATTTCCCCTGAACTAAATAAGCCCCGTAGAACATCTTATGTTTTAGGAGTTTAGTGTATCTAATCAGACTGTTCACCCTCAGAGCCTGACCCTAAATAAAATATTGGCAGCTTTGACCAAATGAGTGAAAGGAGATTTGAAATTCTGGCCGACAGCTTAAAAAGTCAGTGTTCCAAGAGGCGGGGGGGGGAGAGGGAATGTTTAGAGCTTCCTGAAAAACATCTCTCTTTAGTTGTCTCAAGTTGCACTTCTTAAAAATCTTGGCTTTTACTCTGAGGACTAAAGGCAAACAGTAAGCTTCACTGGAGTTCCATTAACAGCCAAATAAAAAAACACTTTACTGAGAAAACATGTATTTCTACAAGCAGCTGAACCAACAGAGTCCTGTTTCCTACAGCTCTGCAGTTCTCCAATATGGAAATGAAAACATTTTAGAATGTTTCTGATGTTAATTAAGGGATGGATTTATGCGGGAGCCTTTCCTGCAGGAGGAGAATTAGCAAAGTGTCTGTTCCCACTCCCTGAGTACCTACTTCTGTCTCCCTGATGGAAACTCTGTAATTTCTGCCTCCCTCAAATTTTGCTGAAATTGGCCACAGTGTTCACAGGTTATTAGGGAGGAGTTCTAGACACAGCAAGACCGTGTAAGCATATCAAATAACAACAACAAAACCAACCAACCAACTAACCAAACCACCACCAAATCCCTTGTAATTTCCAACAAACACTTAAGGTACCTGCAAAATAGTTGTGAAGGGAATCAGCCAGTTTCCCTTACAATATTTCCACTTTTTGATCCAAGCACCACCTACCAGGACAGGGCAGGAAGGACTGTCTGCTGGTTAAACACATCTCACACTCTGTCTACCACGGTTCAGCTCCTTCCTCTGCCGAAATCTTTCTTGAGCACAGTAAGTCATGCTGAAAACAAACTCAAAAAGATATAGGAACCTCAAATTGGGTTTTCCAGACCCAACTTGCTCATGCTTGAAACTTAAACCAGTTAAGTGTTCTCAGTAGAGTACACGGGGAGTGCTGAAACCAGAGTAATAGCATGTTTGCGGGCATCAGTCCCAGCTAACCATCATAAAATAGTGACAAGATATATCTGAAAACCCTTTCTCCCTTCACTAGACAGTTTTCTTAGAGGCTGTCATTTGGAATCCAAAGAGAGATCTCTCCTGAAGAAACCACTTGTGTCTTAGAGTTTCCAGCCTGTTGGTATGGAAAATGTGACATCTGCAGAAGTGGCCACACTTTCACTGAAAAACTTTCAGAAGTCATCAACTAAGAAAGGGCTAAAAATTGCCTCTCTTCATCCTTTTTTTCCTCAAACAGATGGCGTAAGAAAGCAGGTAGTGCCTTTACACTTCCTTATGATCACAGCCTAATGGCTGGAAAATTCATTCACAGTATAGGAAAATCAGTCTCCTCTTTCCCCTTGAAAGGGATTCATCCCATGCTGTTGATTAGGCTGCCCTTACCACTGCCATATTTATACTGAAAGATAGTCCAGCCCTACAATGCTTATAATGACAACTAAAAATCAAAATAAATTCAGGAAAAAAAATCAAACAAATTTGCTATCCCTTTTACAGACAATGAGCTGAGCCAAGGACAGTAAGATTATGAATACAGAGTAATAAATCAGATGAATAGCTGAGAGTTAAGCTCCTATTCCCTAAATAACAGGACAGTGATTTAATCTTTCCCTGGGGATCCAGTCTGGTCGGTTTATGTAGCATGTACAAATTAATAGCAACAAAAGTTGGAAGCTCCATAGGACCTGGTATCTAAAAGTATGTACACAGGCAAGAAATTAGATTACAGATCTCACCATTATTTTACCTGTTGTGTGGATTTTAGGCTGTTAAAAAAACACCAGGTGAGCTGACAGAAAGAAAATGCTTAAGGTACAGTAAGTAACAGGGAAATTACATGCATTAACCAAGTGGTTTTGATATTCAGAGGTATTGAATATTACTGAACTACTGTAAATTACTGTAACAGAGCATCAATTCAACTAAATTTATGTTAAATCTGAAGTAAAACCTGCATGCATTTTTAGGATTTTTTTTAGTCATTTATTCTCTGCCTCACAAACTTAACATATTAACTATTGACTGTTTTGAAAAGTTAGTGTGACCTGCAACCAGTGTGGAACACGATGTTCATCTCTCTTTGGGGGTATCTTTGTTTCCAAGTGTTTCAGAAATCTATTTATTTAAGCCAGAAAGTAATCACCTTGTTAAATCAATATAAATCATTGTTATACATAAAAAAGGGAATTGTCCACAGGAGACTGCACTAATTTAATTATTTGTTTCTAAAAGTTTCCCAAGTTCATAAAGCTGTTTGCTTCTTCGTAAGCAAGTATCTTTAGACACAATACAGGTTTACAAACTGTAAAATAAAGAGCTGATTTACGATGGGAACAACTAACACTAATAGAATGAGGAGAGACTGTGTTTGGCAGGTGAGCAGTCAGGCACCAATCTGTGTGCACTCTCATGCAGTTTGGTTACAAAATAATCCAAGTCCACTAGTGTGAAATATGCAATAAAAATGTCAGGGAAGCACTGTCCACGTGTGAGATCTGGCAGCAAAGCTGCCCTCACAAGGTTTGAAAATCAAACTCACACATCCAAGGGGCTTCATTGCAAGAAAGGGCTACTTGGTGCAAAAGCAGTTAGCCCAAGAGGAGAAACTCATCATTTCAAAAGACGGCATGAGAACACTAACTTGGATAATATATGGGAGATTAGAAAAGCTCCATCTATAGACAAGCTGTAACACTGAGCCACCTGCATCTTTGTACAGAAGCAAAAAGCTTAACTTGTTGAGACACATCTAAAAATGAGTGTCCAACCATCCTTTCTTTGCAACTGTCTCATGTTTGTATATGGGGCTTGAAAAGGAGCACTGGCTGAAATGACAACCTTGGTGGCTCATGGCACTTTTAGAAAGGTTCAAAGCCTCTTCTTTCTTCCCCACAAGGCGTGGTGACCCCTAAAAACAGAAGCCAACCTTGGGGACACGAGTGGCATGTTTCCCAGATGGCAGTTTACAGAAGAGGCTTCTTGAAGTCTGACAGGCTTATTGCATATATTCCTGTTGTTCATAGGTGGGATTTGATTATTTTGTACCTAAACTTCACGTCAAACTGCTTGAGAGTAGGCACAGGTCAGTGTGTGGTTTCTCATCTGCTAAACACAGTCTCTCTTCATTGTGTTAGTCTACAGAAGGGTGAGACACAGGACTCATTCCACCACTCACACAAAGGACACGTGACTCTACTTCCCCTTTTGTGGTAGCATGGATAAGGAGTTATAGGGAGCCCCTGATACTTTCCAAGTCATGACCACCTGGAGCCCTATTTGTAGCCAAGAACTGGAACCATTTTGATGCATAGGGGATGTACACAAGCTGTCACAAAGGGTGCCTCTGTAACGCAGCAGCATTTCAATGCTGTTGGCCTTCCCTCCCCTCCCACCACAGCAGGATTCCTGGGTTCTGCCAAGCTGCAGAACCTGAGAAAAAGCAACACTGTGCTGCTTTTGTTCTTGCAAGGGGGAAGGAGAAAAAAAATAGCACTTTTTGAATGGATTAGGACTTGGAAGAGATTTAAGTCATGGAAGAGTGTCAGGAAATAAGAAAATGGGGTCTCCAATCTGAACAGTCTTTAAGAAAGCTCAGCAAGAAAGAAGCATTAATAAATCAGAGGTTTAGTTATCCTCTTGGCTTAGCTGGGGCGTTGTAAAGTTCTCAGAAAGCTGTCTAAAGAAATTTGTGATTTTAGCAGAAGCTACATTACCTCTCTTCACTCTACTGCAGTATGAATTTTCCCTTCCCGACTCAAAAAACTTATATGCACTGTGCAAATATAATGCTATATGTGAGCAGGGACAATCACAGACAGAAAAATCTCTTCTAGCTTATGTATTTTAAAAACTCTTCCTGTCATTTAAGAAACTACATCCACGAAGAAATGGAACAACCATTTATCCTAGAGGGTAACGTTTGCACAAGACCATTGTGTCCAGCCACTCAATGTTTCCTGCACATATCACAACTAATCTACTAAAATATCTATGCACAGGCAGTGATCCCAGTTATTGTAGTTGTTGCACACGCGGAGACCAACTACCTGATGTACAGCCACTGGCTCTGGCTCATTCTGTAATACAGGTATGGCTCTTAAAACCTACAAATTCAGTGGCTGCAAACAGGTCAAACCACAAGAAAACCAATCAAACCAATTAGAATCCAGACAAGGTGCAACCTTCCCCCACCCTGGATCAGCACTCCCAAAACCATCAGGAAGTCTCTGCCTCACAGGATGGCTCTGACTGGCTGCCCAGACATCTGCCCTAGGGCTATTTACTCCACCCTCGGGGCTGTGTGGATTCCCACCCTTCTCAGTCAACCTCACGAAAAATCCCTGCAGTAAGCAAGGAGAGAGACTTCACGAAAAAGTCACATGGAAGGGTCTCTATCTGCCACCTAATGCAAGTAACTGGCACCACAGGATAAACACAGACAAGAGCCAAGACACTATGAATAGACGTGGAAAAAGCTGTCTAGCAATCTAACAGATAAAACTGTTAGTATTGGTTTTTATGTTATAGTTTTGCATAGCTATGCTGGCAAAAAAGCAGATGTAACTGCCCCAAAGCTGCCACACACATAGAGGGGAAGGCTCCTTGCTGCTGAGGCACCACCTGGCCCCACTCCTGTGGTCTCCACCCCATCATCATCATGCATTTCCTCTGTCACACACTTTAGAAGAAAAAGCAGCCAGCAAATGCTGCCTTTCCATTTGTTTTGATCTATCTGGTGATCTGCCCATCAGCTAAGTGCCTACAACAGTAAGGCTTGAATGTAGTAATAGAGAGACAAATCAAGACCTATTACACATTCTAAATTTACTAATATACCATTGTTATGCACAAACGAACCTGCATTTGAAGTTCAAATATCTCAGTGATCTTCTGCTTAAATCTAAAAGCTTAAATCTTATCGCTTTTGGAGGTTTCCTTACTTCAATCTGAACATTAAACCAGCTTTTTGCAAGGTGAAATGGAATGAACTATGGTGTTTATACCTGGGCCAATGCCTTGTTGCTTCCCATCCAGTAACACATTAGGCAAAAGTAATTTTATTAGATGTGCCCAGAACAATTTTAAAATAAGTCCCACCACAACCTCAAAAACTGATTCCCCATTATATTTGACAAAAATGTTCCAACCCCCCCCCCAATTCTCTGCTTTTACAATGTTCACATTTTCAGGATTAAAGTATATTCTGGTACTCATCCAGCACAAGAGATAAATGTAAACCAGTGAAGAGCGTTACAAGAAATTTCACCTCTAAATTAACAAAAAATAATCTCAAATCCCTTGTAACTCTGTAACTACACAGAGACAATTGGCTAGCTATTACTAGTGTATTGCTTTGTATAGTACTTCATTAGTAGCCCCTTCAAGTTTTCCCTTGTTGAATCACCTGTTTCTGGCTACAATGTCAATATTTACAATGCTCCTTTTCCTAATAAAGCATGAAGGCAACTGTATGGTACACAATAAATTCTCAAATGCTTCAGCAGAAACTTCGTATTTTAAACACATAGGAGAGTAAAAATGCCACAGATTTGTACTAAAATTTCTTACCTTGCAAAGTTTCAGCAACAGCCAGCATGTCAGGTACGCTGTGAGAGGGAATTTCACTTTTATATATCTTTCAGGGAAACAGGTAAGGTACATTTGTCCCAAATCCAGCTCTTCATGGACAGCACTACTGGCAGCATTATTAATATCGTCTTCCCCACCCTCTTGTCTTCCTTTTTCCTCTTCTGCTGATGCACCCAAACATCTGTTGAACTCCATTTTCAAAACGTCTGTGGTGTCACACCCCCAGCCCCCCCTTCTCCACAGCCCTAATCCTTCCAGAGACAACTCAGGAAAGTTTTACTTTCACAACAGTAATGATATTCCCTGATCCTCCAGAAGTATGTAGCCTTGTCTTTAAGCCAACCCAAAAAGTTAAGACTGTGGTAGAATAAACTTTCTTTAAACTGTATTGGCTCTTTGCCTTTCTCTTATTGAACAACCTCTTGCAAATGTGTGTACAGCTACAAGACAAATATAGCACCAGCAAGCCTTGTCATACAGCACAAGAATACTCCTGTTGTTGCCAAGAGAGGAGAGAAAGATTCCATTTATTTAAAGAGCAAGTCCTCAGCATCAGTACTCCCTTGTTCATTTGGAGGGGGGAAAAGAAGATGAAAAATCTGTTAGCTTTGAAAACTTTATTTTTTTGTCAACTGTGTTTCCTCAGAACAAACCCCAAATCTGTAAAAAAAAAATTATGTTCTTACGGAGGAGGGTTTTTTAATTCCAGAGACTTCCAACCACAGTAATTCATTGTCTGTGATATCACAGATGCCAAGCTTGGGAAGGCTACAGATTTCAAAAGAACAAATGAGGTCTTGCAGATGGACTGGAGCCAAGACATTCTCAAATAATGAACAGTCCTTCCATAGGCCAAAATATGAAGAAAATATGCAAGAGATTAACTAAGTAATTTTTAGCTAAACATTAAGCGGCTCATCTGTACCTTGTGACAGCTCAAACTTGTACATTAAGAACAATTTTAAGGGCCTTTTTAAGGACCTCTTAGGTTTAATTGTATCAATTATGAGAATTCAACAGCATCGACAACTAAAAGGCATAATTTTAATCAATAAGATTAACTTTATTGGTGACTTCATCCAGAAATTTATGCTGTCTAAAAATTATCTTCCCCACCACAGAGAGGATATTTGAGTAAAGGAAGAGAACGCTGTGGTTTGATGAAGAACTAATCAAGAGTTCCAGTATCTTTTAACATATCTAATACCCAAAGATTCCATCCTCTTGAACTACCTTCAAGCATCAGGCACGGCAGCGAGTAAATGCTTGCCATCCCATTTTATGATCATTAACCATATTAAATACCACCTTGAATGATTTTCATAGGGCTACCTGTAAGTTATACATTTTATTGTTAGAAAGGGTGTTTCAGGATACAAAAGGTAAAAACAAAATTCCTTCACACCCATATACAGTCTGTCCATAAGAAACAGCAAATGAAATGCAGAAAACATACACATTTCTTTAGTCTGATACATTTTACAAGGTGTCTGGCTCACCTGGTTCCTGACGGGTACAGCTGCCACTATTTCCCTTTCTTTTCACGTTCATACAAATTTGAGAAAGAGAAAATACAACAAATTAGAGAGCCAGACCTTCCCATGATGGCTCACTGGAATAAAGTAGAACATAATTTCTATTCCTGCAGGCAATCCTGAGTACAGATGTTGAAGGCACGTTGGCTCTAGCAACTGTAAAGGAGCTGGATTGCATCCCAGTGCTCACTCCTGCTGTCATATCCCCTGCAATCAACATGTGCCTGCAATTCCCACACGATGCTTACTCTGACATAACACATCTTTTGAGCAATCAGCAGCAGCCTCTATGTTTTCCCATTTGTAGCTGATCAGGGGACCACTCCTGGACCTTCATATGTCAGCAGGCAGGGACCACAGCCCTTGTGCAGCAGCCTGCTCTGCACAGGGCCAAGCCAGAACTCCTGACCCTGAGCATGAAAGCAAACTCGTGGGGAGGAAAGTTTCACAACTCTCCCCTGCTCTCTTGTCCCTGGAGGTGAGGAGACTACTATCTTTGAAAGCAACTGTGGCCATGCCAAAAGCCTGCTCACTGTTGCTGCCAATTTTAAACACAGTTAAAGAACACTTGACATAGAAAATGACAGGGAAGGAGAAGTCAAACCAAAGAAATGTCAAGAAGCAGATGACTGAGCCAACTTATAAACTTGTAGAACACTGTCAGCTGAGAAAATTACAAGGGTGGAGGCAGATGAAAACTGCATCTATTACTAAATTACTGTCTCTTAGTCTGTTCCCAGAAGGACATGACATTGCCACACACTGCCAAAGTTGTATTATTTTCATCTTTCCATTGCCTCCAAGTTCTTTGATTCTGACCACTAAGAAGTTGCTACATGAGATATTTTCAACCCTAGTATTTCTTCTCTAATCCCTACCATTTATGATGTGAATAATGACATATGAACCAACAAGTCCACCTAACCTATCTTCTGGCCCTGGTTAAGTGCAAGTGAAACAATAGTTAAAATAAGATCCACTTACGCCCTTCATGTAGTCAACATTCCCAACATTTCTGTTCTGAGCAGACACCATCATAGCAGGGCTCAGCAATTGTAAGAAAATAAATCATATAGACTTGGACCAAGTCTTAAAGGTCCTTGATCTGGATTTCTTACACAGCTCTTTTACCTACAACACCTTTTTGGGAACTTCCAACATAAACCAAAATCAGAATGATTTGTAGAAGGTGAGTCAAAAAGCAGTCTGCATGCAGGGCCCAGATACTGGGTTTGCTTGTTTTCATAACTTTCAGTATCTGAAATGGTTTCAAAGTCTTAAGATAAAACAAATTTCCCAAATAATAACTTTTTGTTTTAACTTGAGAAGTCACTGCAATTAAGAATAATTTATTTTACCACCCTGCTGTGATAGATAATTTTCCCTCCACAGCCTGTGGTCACAAGTCCAGTTTTTGTTTTGTGCTGGACTTGGTTCACGTTTGGAAACAGCTTTTCTTGCCAGATAGGATTCCCGAGCAGCTCCCCCAGCTTCTTCAGCACAAAGTGTAGTATAAAATAAAGGGTTCAGCTTTTCTGTTTTGCTATTTTAAATTCAAAATTATTCATAGCAGAAGCATGATGTCACACTTCAGAGGAGCATGTGTGTAAGCTCCTGGCAATCCATACCCAGTTCCCTATTCTGTTCTGCCCAGCTTGGAAAAAAGCTACTTATGAGAGCTCTAGATAGGACTGTGCTTCCCCATCCCAAGATTTTAAAACAACCAACCCTCCCCTTCCCACAAAAAAACAATCCAACCCAACAAAAAACCCAAAGCACCCCACAGTTTTTATTCCTATTACCCTCACCTCCACCTCATGGTCCCAATGTGTTTCTAAGCATATTGTAAGAAGGTTTTCTGAAAATGAACTTCAGAAAGTAACTTTCAATTGTTCAAGTCAGTGTTTTGTTGCCATCCTTGGGCACTCTTAGCACTAACCTGTTAATATCCTCAGTATTACTGTAGCATTCAGTAGCTGCAGTCTGAGGTATTTAAGAGAGTTGCCATCGAAATTGTCACAACTCCATCTTAACAACTAGAAGCTGTAGAAGGGAAGACAAGAAATTTCAGAAGAATGGGATTTTTGAAGGGCAAGCTGCTCAAAGCTAATGAATTGAAATGTAAGTTAACAGATTTTGCAGACACAAGGGAACATGACATAATGCAGTTGAGAAGCTGTTCCAGTTATGAAAGACAAATGGGTAACAGTACTGAGATGACTTCTTAAATTAGGTGATGAGGTAAACTCACAACACACACTGAGTGAAGTAAGTTGTTTAAACCTTATGCTTTGCTTACCAGCTTCTAGAATTATATGTTTTTGAAGTGGGGAAGAGAACACAGCACTGACATTACAATTTCCACTTTCAAAGGCTCCAGCAATGTTACTTAATTAAATCTTGGAGCCCTGGGAATGCAGTTAACCTTGACTTTACCCAGATGACTGCTCAACCCTCATGTTCCCACAGCAGGTTTGTACAGTTAAAAAGGATATCTTGTGGTTGTGTATCATAGTAAAGTTCCAGTTCAGAATGGTTTATAGTAAATATCTAGTTGCATATAGAGTGTGATTTGAGCTCCTATATACATACTCGATATATATTTACACTACTTACCATGTGTATGTAGCTGATATAAACAGATTTTAGATGGGTAATTGATGATCACAGGCTCCACTAATGCTCAGTCAAATGGCACACTGAAATGGCAATAAACAATATTTTAAACTCCTATAAACTGCTTAGAATCTATATAAATAAACTCTTCAAACAAAGTGTAGCCCATTTCAGTCCTATCATGACTAGGTACTCATTTTGTCAGACTTAGCTCTTGTAACAACAGTAGCCATCAGATGCTTTTAATCTGGCACTAATGTAAATGGAGCCTAGAATATTTGCAAAAAATAACTCTAAATCATGCCACCTCTCACTGCAAGTTATACTATCATCAGGACAATGAGGATTTTTCTACTTGTTTCCTTTTTTTTTTTTTTTAACTGGAAGAATCTTTTGCTTTCATTGTTATGGTCTAGATACAGGGGGCAGACTGGAATAAATCCTTCCAGGATGAGAGAGCTCAGGACCTGAAACAGAATGTGAACCTGTCTCTTCCTGATGAGGACTCACTTCTTTGTTAGCTGCCAGGGCATAGCCCTTTCCTGCTCACAGTGAGTGACCAGCCCCAAGTTCCCAGTGACCACAAGTCAAGAACTGGGAGGGTAACACTTCCCCTCCCACAGCCATGAAAGAGTCTCTTGAAACTGTATTTCAGAGCATTCTGTGTTTACTCCCAAGATTTCCTTCAGGACTGTTTAAAATGAGAGCTCTGACTCCTCATTAGTTGCTTGATTATGGATAGGGAGGCATTAAGACAGATGAAGTTGTTTAGAGATACGAGTTTTATCATGAGCAGCACTGGTCCTCCATACTCATTCCAGCATTTCTGTAGCTAGGGAGTACTATCTCATGACTCTCTTGAGATTCCAGGACCTGTCATCCTCCAGCCTTGCCCTAGTCCCCTTTCATTATCAAAACTTTACATGGCTTAAAGAAACAGGATGGAGTTAACCTATTGGAAAGCTGCTGTCTTCCCTGCCTTTCTCACTGCCTTTTGCTAAAAGAATTTTGATTTGTTGCAGTTTTTTACTCAAAACTCCAGTGCCTTTAGCCCTACAAATAGCATTTTGGCTACCAGAAATCCTAAAAGGAGCTACAGGGGAGCCCTGAGCAGAATTCTTCAACTGTCTGAGCAATCCCCCAAAATAGTCAAGGACATGTGATACTTCTAATTATTTTGAACCTGCTGGCAATATCCTGCAGTAGTGCTTAGATTTATTCAGCATCTGAGAAGGCATAAAAGCCTCCCTAATCTGCACAGTGAAGAGATGCACTGTAAGCAACCAGCCTTCTTGTGGTATTTGGTGGACTGTTTCCAGCTGGCTGGACTATTTCACAGCATACTGCTCTGAGCTTTGTAGCACTTTATACTTACTCACAAATGCACAGCAGTATTTAGAGCTATTTCTTGCATGAGTTAGTCATTGCTGGATGGCCATCCATTAAAACCTCCACTGGGATATAAGCAGCAGACATCTGTCTGCACTGGAACTGACGGTGTGACATGTAAAAGCACCCAATCTACTGTTGGTTAACTACTGTGCCTGCCAATAGCAGGAAAGCTACAGCCCAAAAACCCACGGTGCCAAACCCACTGAGGAGCTTTGGAATTAATCTAGTAGCCAGATGTGTCACCAACATCAGTGGGTGAAAAGCTATGATGGGCAGATCTCTGCACACTGTGTTCTGGGAAATGTGCAGCCTCTGCGTGTGCTGAAGCAGCATTTGCCTTAAATTAAGGGAGAAAACTGGATCACATTAAAGATATGAGGCTTTCTTAAATGACAGCCTCTGTGAGTTAACTATGGGTTAGCTAAATGCAGATGGCCAAAAATGTAGAGTTTATGTGAACAACACACACCACATAAGCCTCAAAAAAAGCCAGATCGGGAAGTCTTTTGAGAGAAAGCAACCTTTTTTTAGTATACTCTGACACATGCTGCTTGGGACTGGGTCAGCAACGTCCTAAGAATAGGAACTCACTGTATTCTTGTACATTCGGTTCTTGTCCCAGCAAGTTTGGAGAGGTGTGAAAACGAAAACTGGCTGTGCTGAAACATAACCAGGCTTCTCTGATCGTCAAGGAAGTTCAGCTCAGGTTTCAACCAGCAGCTTTGTGGTTTGGCATGAAAGAGACTATTCTAGTTCCTAGCAGGATGTAAACACCCTGGGTGAGCATTAATCTTCTTTGAGAGACCTCTGACCACCTGCTCGAGCATTCATCCTTGCTCCGAGCTCATTACAAGTACCCTGGGATTTGATGAGGAGGAGTGGCAGTAAATACATGTTTTGTTCACTGCCTAAGACAGCCTTGAATCTTTGCTACACACACCAGGAGAGAGGGTGAAAGGGAGCAGATTTTCACACACACTGCTGAGGCTCTGCCTGAGAGCCTCACGCCATTTTACCTCAGGGTCTCCAAGCCTGCTGCACCCCGAGCTACATCACACAGCCCTTGTGCCCCAACTGGAGCAAGACCTTGAAATTTGCTGGCAGATCCCCAGGTATCTCTGAAAAACACGTGCCCTCACAGCTGCTGCCAGCACCGTGAGCGCCTTGTCCCAGTGCAGCACTGTGCCTTTCACAGGGCATTCCAGAACAATCCCTCTCTGTCTTCACAAGGTGTCCCTGCTCTGCCTTCCAGAGGGGCCTGGGGGTGAATTCGCTCTCTGACGATGCCCAGGGAATCACAGAATCAATTAGGTTGGAAAAGACCTCCAAGATCATCGAGTCCAGCCTATGACTGAACACGACCATGTCACTACACCATGGCACTGAGTGCCACGTCCAGCCTTTCCTGAAACACCTCCAGGGCCGGTGCCTCTATCACCTCCTTGGACAGTCTATTCCAATGTCTAATCACCCTTTCCATGAAGAATTTCTTCCTTAATGCCCAATCTAGACCTCCCCTGGTGCAGCTTAAGACTATGTCCTCTCGTCCTGTCACTGGTTGCTTGGGAGAAGAAATCAACCCCCACCTCACCACAACCTCTTTTCAGGCAGTTGTAGAGACTGTTAAGGTCACCCCGAGCCTCTTCTCCAGGCTAAACACCCCCAGCTCCCTCAGCTTCTCCTCATAGGACCTGTGCTCCAGATCCAGCTCTGTTCCTTTCTCTGAACCCACTCCAGCACCTCAATATCCTTCCTGAACTGAGGAGCCCAGAACTGGGCACACACTGGCACATGTTCAGACACTGTCAACCTGCACCCCCAGGTCCTTTCCCACGGCCACTTTCCAGCCACTCATCCCCCAGCCTGTAGAGCTGCAGGGGGTTGTCGTGGCCAAAGTGCAGAACTCGGCACTTGGCCTGGTTGAACCCCACAAAACTGGCCTCGGCCCATTGATCCAGCCTGTCCGGATCCCTCTGCAGAGCCTTCCTACCCTGCAGCAGATCGAAGAATCAATTCCTGTCCCCGCGACACAGTCTCTGCACTGGGCAGGAGCTGCCTCCCCACAACGGGGCGGGAGGTTGGAGGTTCTCCCTCGCGGCTGCAGCTGCGGCCGCCGCCGCCATCGAGGGCTGGGCGGGAGCGGCAGCTCGGCGCCCTCAGGCCCCTTCCCAGCTCCACGAGGGTTCAAGGTGTGTGTTTCCTGCTGACCGGTGAATGGGTGCTGTGACAAAAGCTGGAATCTGAGGCGTGAAATAGTTGGAAATAGTTGAGGCTATTTGTGGGAACTGTGTGATGGGGGTTGAGGCTGTTGTGTATCGGGTGAGTGCTCCGTGGGCTGGAGTCAGGCGAAGACCCCCAGGAACCCACACGTCGGAGATCAGAGCAGGGGTCTGCAGCCGCCGGGTGAGACCCCAGCAGCCACCCCTGCACAGCCCTTGGCCTGCGCTGCCCGTGCCCCGCTGCCTCGGCACCGGTAGCCAGCCAGAAGGTACCTCAGAGCACCGCGGGTTGTTATCTGCCACATCCCTGGTGCATCACCCCCTGCGTGTTTCCTGGTGTTTTGCTTATTTCTGTAATCACAGCAACATGCCTTTCCTTGTTCCATTTGTATAAAGAAAGTTGGTTGGAGCACAGTGCTAATAATTCTGAGGCTGTGGGTCTGATCCCCATATGGGCCATTCACTTAAGAGCTGGACTCAATGAGCCTTGTGGGCCCCTTCCAGCTCAGAATATTTGGTGATTAAGGTGCTCCTTCTTAATGTATTACCAGCTGAATCATGTCCCTTTCATTTTTGTTTCCGTGCCTGTCATTACCTTCCTCATTGTTCAAGATGATGAAGGTTCTCAGCACCTTCTGAAGCTCCCTGATAGGAATGTGTGAGTTAGTACTTCCTTGCATTGGAGTGATTACTATTGCATTTCAGATTGTGCCAGCTTTCAGTGTATTCATGTTCCATCATGGAAAAATTGTTCTTCTTCCTTCCCCTTCTGCAATTTTCTACTTAAGAGCATTAATGCATGGATACAATTATGCTAACATTAGGCAATTGTTGCTTCGAAAAGTCCTTGTAATTGAATGACAGATGCTTATGATTGAATCAGTTTGAAAACTCAATATAAGACTAAAGTTACTCTTCAGGAACCTGCTTAGCATCCTGAGTACTCCTTGACTTTCAAGTGGAAATGGTGATTGGCACCACAGAGAGTTAGTTTGGAGTTCCCAAGTTAGAAAATATATTATAATGCTGCAGTAATTCAGGTGGCACTTGCACTGTATGTCTGGATGTAAATTAATCTGCAACTATGGTAAAATACAGACGAACAATAATTTTATAGTAGTGTAACAGTTTTCTATTGATATTAGTATTTTATTATAGTATTTATAAAATGGAGAGTTATGTAGTTTTATTTAGAACAGCTACAGAAAAAATTGAGAAGTGTGTTTTTTCAACTTCAAAAATGATGCATCTCTATCTTGCTGAAGTTTTAAAGTATTTGTAAATATCATGTTACTTACATGTCTTCCCACAGTTAGAAAGACAAGGCAAATTTGCTGTGCATACCTACTTAGTTACTTCAAACTCCAGTCTGTGCTCTGTTATGCCAGATCTAACTCAATTTCTTTATTTCTTCAGACAGTCAAGACTTTTGAAAGTGGGACACTTTCAGATGCACCTGAAAGTTAGTGCTTTCTTCAAGGAGTCAACCAGCTAATTTATAAGGCATGTGGAAAAAGGTAGTTAGATCAGGACAAATTCCTCATAGAGGCCAGAACTTCCCTTCCTAAACGTGGCACTTCTCAAAGCAGTAAGTGCCTGTGTTTAGAAACTAATCCACTTTCTAAATTACATACACTTGATAATCTACTAACTTCCCAATATTCTGATTCTCCCAGTGCTCATTGACTTATAAGCCAGGTTCTCCTACACAAGGAGAAGAATTAGAGAAGCGGTGAATTTTGCATCTATAAGCCTTTGATATAGGCTGGGGATTTAAAGAAAATAAATCATTCATAAACAGTAGGAGGGTTTTTTGCTGAACAATGAATTTGCAGCGCTGGAAAATAGTAAATTCACTAACACCATACAAAACAATAAAGTGATGTTGATTAGAGACCAAACATAACATTGAATCCAAGTGACTTTAATATGTAATGTAGAATATGGTAACTAAAATATAATACATAAAGCATATGTACATCAGATATGACATATATGAAAAATAGTTAACAAAATATGTTAAATAGCATATAAATGCATGCATCTTAGTTACATAATAAACCATGTATGTACTGAAATTTTATTAATCTGCTACTCAGATTTTAAAAGGTACCTGCTTCAGATTTCTTTCCTATTCTTGAACTTAACAAGTTTGCACAAAGCCTCTTTTTAGGTGTGTGTACACACTCATTATGCATATGTAGATATATATATATATTTATATGTACCATGCATGTACATTGTTCATCCAGGAGTTTTATCCTTTTCATTAAGTAGAAGTCAGAATATGTAACATCGTTCTCTCTTAAATATCCATCGTTTTACCTGCAACTATACTGTGTGTCCTGTGCATTTGCTGTAAAGTGTAAACATGTGAAACATCCTGCCACCAAATGCACCAGCTTACTTAGGACAATGAAATATTGTGAGTGAAGCAAAGTATTATTCTAGGACTTGTAAGCTCACATCACTAACATTTGACTGGAATACCAGAATGCCATTTTAATACTTTGCTTTTGGAAGGAACATTTACTTGGCAGTTCATGTGGGTCTGATATTTCTCTCTATACTTTTTTCAGACATTTTTACTAGTATGAGATTATTTTCATTCAATTTTTATAAAGTGATGAATGCTTTCTCTATTCATAGCAGTAAGTGGGAGTTTGTTAAGGGTACTCAGGTACTGGTCTTTGTGTTGGGAGTTCCAAAAATACCTCTGAAACTCCGGTGAACTCTGCATTAAAAGCAGGAATATCAAGAATGGATGTCTTCAGGAGAATATAGTTTTTTTAAAAATAATTTTTCCGGAACGTTTTTGTTCATTTTAGTGAACCATGAGATGAGGAAAAAAAATATTTTTTGACAAATGATGTTCCTCAGGAGTTGGATTTGGGACTGGTGCTGTTTAACAGCTCTGTCAGTGCCATGGACAGTAGGGTTGAGGGCACTGAGTTGCATGGTGTGGTTCCCATGCTTGAGGGAAGGGATGCCATCCCGAGGGACCTGACAGGCTCTGTGTGAGTGCTGGGCCTGCACAAGAGGAGTAAAAGCCTGTCTTCCATGTCTGTGCTCATTCCCTCTGGATTGTATCATAAGGGAGCCACTGTACATCCAGAGAGCCCAGCTGTAGAGGCAGTGAAGAGAGCAGCAGAAGTCCTGCTCCAGTGGGAAGCTATTGGCTCCTCCCAGTGTGAAGGGCAGAGACCACAAGAGAGGAGTTCTGAACACTTTTAGTGCAGGCAGCAGCAGGGACTGGGCAGCTCTAACAGATGAGCAGGACTTACAGGGAGAAGAGCAGCAGCAGGAGAAAGAAGACACCAGTTTGGGAGATAAATAATGTTGGACAAATTATTTGCTGCTCTGTGCCTGTAAGGCAGGAGAAATAATAGACTCCTTTGAAATACTGTCTCCTTTGCCATGTGGCAGCAAAGTCACTTTTCTCTTTCTGTTGCCGTTCTTTTCCTCTGTGATGTTGTTTACTCAACCTGAACTCCAGGGAAGAAATGTGCGGGATGCTACAAGGATGGGAAATTCTGCCTCTGCTCCCTCAAGGCTCTGGGCTGGAATTTTAAGCCCAATGTTTATTATCTTTTTATTAGCCCAAATCTAATACGTCATTTAGTGTTTCTGGAAAGAATGACTACAACTGCTTGGCATTGCAGGCTTTCAAAGGTTAAATGGCAAATTCTGAGCAGTCTTCAGAGATGTAGTTTTGTGCCATGGAAGCGGGTCTTAAATACTTATTATCTATATTTTCAGGAGATACTTGTGGTCCACAAAAGAGTATGGCTTAATAAACACTTGAAGAAAAGTACCAAGATCAGTGTTTACAAAGCCATAGTGCTGTCTACTCTCTTATACGGTTCCGAATCATGGGTCATCTACCGCCACCACCTGCGTCTCCTGGAATGCTTCCATCAACGGTGTCTCTGTACAATCCTTAACATCCGCTGGTCAGATTATGTGACCAATACATCTGTACTAGAACAAGCTGCTGCCACAAGCATTGAGGCCATGTTACTGAGAACGCAGCTGCGATGGGCCGGGCACGTCTCCAGGATGAAGGACCAACCACCGCCTCCCTAAGATCCTGCTCTATGGTGAACTTGCCACCGGCTGCCGCATGAGAGGAGCCCCGAAGAAAAGATACAAGGACTCCCTGAAACAACATCTCAGCCTTGGCCATATTGATCACCATAACTGGTCTCCTCTGGCCTCAAATCAGGAGGCCTGGAGACACACCATCTATAACGCAGCTGTCTCCTTCGAGAACACACTCAGGATCACTCTCGAGGAAAAAAGGCAAAGCAGAAAGAACCGTGTCTTGCGGAATACACCATCTAAGGAGTCTTTCTGCTGTGCCTTTTGCAATCGGATATGTCTGTCACGTATTGGCCTCATAAGCCACCAGCGTACCTTTAACAAATGTGGATAGAGCCTTTCCCAAATCTTCGTTCGCGAAGCCTAGCCATGATGATGATGATGATGATGACTTGTGGTAAATTGACTGCATTGTGAAAGTTGATTTGTATTGGCAGTCTTGGGGTGTTGGAGAGAGAAGCTCTCCTCTTGTAAAGTGTAGAGTAATACTGAGAAAATTCTCTATCTAGGGGATGTGATTTCATTTAAAAACACCAGTCTTGGAGCATCATGCATTTTTAAATCCAAATTCTTCCAAATGCAGGCATCCCTTAAATGCTGTGGTTATATATTCTTTACATTATAAATGACTGAACGTAGAAATGATCTTGAGACATCAAAATTCAGGCATCCAGTCTAATCTGTTTTTCCCTTGCTGCAGTCCCAACCTCATAGGTTCTTCTTCCACTTTTCCCCATGACAGCAAACCTCAGGGCAAAGATACTGCCTGTAAATCCTGTCTGAGGCAGGATACTGGATGAGGAGGTTATTAAGATCTCTTTAAACATACCATGGCCACATGGGACCATTGGATCATCGGGTTCCGTTTACAAAGCACAGTTGTTGTTTTTTTTCAGCTTATTCTCAGAGTAAGAGACAGCCAAGACCAGATTCAAACTGGGGTATGAAAACAACGACTGTTCTGTTAAACTGACTCCAAGAATGCCATAAAAATCTGAAAACTGAGTTAACAATGTATCTTGTCTAGTCCTTTGAGACTGGTATTTAAATTAGAAGAAGACAACTTTGTGTAAGATTGAGTGCAGCCATTTTCATGGATATAAACAACGTACTTTCATTTAAAACAAAATCAAAGAAGTTATCTTTTTGATGGTGATTTGCAAGTATAACTCATTATTCACAGTTTCTGCTATGATAAATACATGTCTTTGGACAATACAGGGCATACTGTATCTGCTTCCTGATATTTTTTTTGTTTAAAAAATACCTATCCCCAGGCAGTAAACCTTGCCATACCAATATAATCTGCAGTCTAGAACCTTGTTGCTTTAAGATGGTTAAACAGTTGTCATAAAATATATAGAGCTTTTCTCTAAAATTAAAGAAAAATTAGCACAATGAAAAACAATTTTACCTCTTCATAACAGCCTTCCAAGTGAAAGCTCATTCTGCACATACCTGTGTTTTAAAAATATAGTGGTATTTTCAGTTGCTGTGTGGCACAATGTGACAGAAATATGCTGTCTTTTGCTCTTAAACCTTGCCATGTCATGGCTTTTTACAAAATCCTACTGAAGTTGGTTGTGTTTTTAAAAAAAGAGTATTAGTTACCAGCCATCTGCAAGCATGGCTTCAGGGGTGTGCATGGTTGTCAGGAACTCCTAACTGTTAGTCAGTTAGACAGACTAGCATGATTTTCTGGTGCAACACCTCTGATGAGATCTCTAGAGAGAAATCTTTGTTGATTCTGATCTCGGTAGAGCATCCTGGAACTGTGTCATGCTGTATTGTATGTTGGGGGGACGTCCATATCTACAAATGAATTCTTCAGCGTTGTACCTGCAATATAAACAAAAGCATCTTATGTGTTCATCTGTTTATTTCAGGTTTTTATTTAAAATACATTGCTGAGCGAATGAGGGAAAATAACTAAAACCAGAAATAAAAACTGGCTACCACCAGAATGCAACCAGGGTCAGATTAGCAATGACATAAGAATTTCCTGTTTTGTTGATTCAAAGTAAACAGTGTTTCAGTCAAAGAACACTGCAGTGCTTAGCATCAAAATCCATTTCTTCTTGGAGCTCCAGTAAATCTATTACCTTAATGCTCATTAAATACCTATTGCTGTAGCACATACTGAGAATACTCTCAGAGAGCAGTGGGTGCAAACACTGTGAATGTTTGCTGTCGTGGCCTTGTGTTGTGGCACAAGAAATTAAAGGGGTGCCCCTCTCCTCAGCCAGGTGCTCTCACTCTCATTTTGTCCTGTTTTCAAAGTTCAGCTCACAAGCCCCAATGTAGTTGCACTACAGCCTTCTAAGCTGCATGCAGTGGCTCTTTGTGGAAGAGAAAATGCACCTTCTGTGCTGGTGAGGACAAACAAGTCTAGGGTACCTTGTCAACTTTGTCCCATATTCCATCTACCTGCAAGTGTCTTTTTAGCAGGAGTTTTGTCATTCAGCTTCTGAATTTCCATGAGATAAGTCAAGCAATCCTCAGAGCCCTCACCACTTCTAAAAATGTAGTTGTATTTTTTTCACGATTCTTTCCAGTGATGCAGCACAACGGTTTCCCAGACTTTTTGCAGAGGAACCTCACCTTCAGGAATTGAAGGTAGAGATTTGCAATCAGTTCTGTTTGGCTTTAGTATTCCCCCAGCAACTGCAGCTTTTTCATTGTGCCCCCTAGTCAGTCCAGACCTCTCACAATTCCCTTTCTTTGTTGTTGTCCTGTTCCCTTCCTGTGACATCTCTGTCTCTGCTGCTGGCTCAGACAGCAATGTCACTAAAACATAGCAAACAGATCTGGACAGATCAATCTATTTCCCTCTGATGTCATTTATGAGTCCTCTTCCGTGAAAAGTCCTTTCCTAGAGCTCATCTAAGTGACTCACTTCATGGGTTGGAAGGCACTAACATAAAGAAGTCCAGGATTAGATGTTGAGGGAAGTAGTAGAAGAAAGAATATGTCTAATTTTCCCCCAGACAGTTCTTGCTGAGGACCTGCCTTAGGTACTACTAAAAAGTGTTATCAGATCAGCTGAGATGGACCTCTCTGGTGTATTGAGACTTACAGGTTCTTGTAGATGCAATTCAGAGTGTGGCTTTTGCTGCACTCTCGATTCCCTCATGCCAGCTGGTAACCTCTGCCCACTGTGAGGAGCAGGCAACAGGGCTGTGACTGGGCAGGCAGAGGAGGGCAGCACACCTGATGGATGGGACAGGGCATCCCCGGGAGGGGACTTGGTCACCAAAGCCACTTTAATGTATCAGCAGGATCTCACTCTTACCCTGTTCTCAGTGAAAGCTCTGAGGAAAGGATGCGCAACAAGGCTTAGAAATTCAAGTGATAAAAGAGACTTTTAAGAAGTAAAAGATAAAACCAGAAAAACCTTCAAATGTGCTTATGGATGGCTTACTTAAGTAAAAAATTGCTAATGCCTTCTTACTATTTCTATTTACATTTCATGTAATTGGAAATATAAGTAGAAGACACCTCTGCACTCCTGCAATACTCGAGTGGTTTTTGTTACTCAGACACTGATGCTTTGGGTCTCCCATACACAACCAGCCTCTCAGTGTCCCTAGGCAGTAGCAGAAATGGCTCCCTAGTTTGTGCCCATGATCCAGCTGCTGGGAATATCTGCATTCCTGCCTGCTCCACCGACCCAGGCAAGCTTCCCAATCAGGGAGGAAGCCTAATCCTTTGAGAATCCTAAACGTAAATACTGCAGCAGTATTTGGCAGGTCAGCACTGGAATTTGTGATATTCATGAACTTGCTACAGTTTATTTTCCTTGATCCGGAGGCTGTTTTTCCAGGGGTTAGAAGGGACCGATGGACCGGTTTGGACCTCCTGCACTGTGCAGTGCTGTCGGGAGCTGTGGATCGTGTCCCTTTCTGACGCTCCACGGATTTTCCCCGCGGAGCCCAAGTCCAGCACTGCCGGGGGAGCGCTGACACCTCGTGGCCGAGCTCCAGCCCTGGGCCCTGGGTACGTCCCCTCTGTGGCTCTGCTGGAGCAGCCTCAGGCTGCAGAATTTTTACATAATAGATGTATTTTGTAGTTGGGCTTTGTAGGCAGGGTTGATGAGGCCAGGTCGCCTGCAGTGAGGAGTTTATCAAGTTGACTCCCAAGTTGTGTCGTGCCTAAGATTTTTTGCTAAGAAGCTCAGTTTCTTTGCTGTGCCCAAGTCATTCAGGATGCTTGCCAAAAACGAGTTTAGGCACCTGAAAATCCCCATGTAACCTGAATGTTGGCAGTTCCTGGAAAAAAAGCAAAGAGATTTAGAATGTGTCTGGAAAAAAATGATATGAAAAGCTGCTCAGTGTAAAGGTCTTATGCAATTGTTTGGATTGCTGTGCTTCTTTCTGTTGAATGTACACTGCAAGCTCCCAGTCTGTGCCGTCCTCAGAGAGGTGCTTCTGTCAGTTTTTTGAAGTAACATAGTTTGCAGTTCTCTAAGGCCCCATCTGCGGTGAAAAATCACACCCAAGCCCTGTCACCCTGGAGAAATAAATGTTCTATCCAGTTAGCAGCGAGGTAAGGAAAAGACTCAGGGTGGTGATGTTCTTATTCAAAACACTCCATGTCAGCATCAGAGTTGGCAACAGGACAGGGAAGTTTTTAATGTGTGTTCCCTGCTCTGGGCCCTGGAACTTGCTGTTTGACAGCCCAGAGGACAAGGACAGTGGCTCTGGTAGCAATTGTGAGAAATGTCCATGGTGCAGATCTTACCTGATGATCTGAATTGCCATGAACTCTAAACTGTGCCTGTAACCACTGACAATCTGAAAACACCTGTGAGCATGTCGGCCCTCACAAGGATCCAGAAAGGATGGAGACAGTACGGCGTCCCAGTATTCACGCATCCCGTTCACAGCTGTGTCACCGGACACGGGCAGTCGGGGGAAGGACTTTAGTGCTGTGTTCCTTGTGCCGGTGGCTCATTCCTGCAGCAGCGTGTGCCGGGGCCGGCGAGCACGAGGCGGCGCAGCAGAGCAGCAGGAGCGGGCGGCGGGAGAAGGGAGGGCGGCAGCGGGCTGAGAGGGGGGTCTGGGAGCGGGATTCTGGGGTCCTGACAGTGAGCCCGGCACTGCAAGAGGGCTCTGCAGCCTGTCATCCCTGAAGCCGTAATCCTTGCTAAGTCCAGTTCTTTTGTAGAATATCTGACATTTTAGAATTTCCTAGGCAGCAGCTCAGTCATTTCATCTGCAGATTTCCTGGAATTTATAGTGGCATTATTTAATTACTCAGTTCCTGAGCAGCTCCCCTTTTACAATGCAGTTTTCATGATATCTCAGCTCCACCTGCAAATTAAAACTGTGGGATAGACTCAGTGATGTCCCAGTTCTCAGTTCCTTCCTCCTACAATCAGGTCTGATGATTTTTCTTTTTTTTTTTTTCGGTGTAACTTTTATCAATTGAATTGCTAACCCTTGTTGTACACGCTTTGAATTTTTCAGTTATGTTTCGTCATACCTAAAGAACATATTTCAATCTTTTGTTGGCTGCAGCAGAACACTGGCCCTTTAAGGCCAGAGGGGATGTTTTACAAGATCAGTTGCTAGTGTGCCTAAGGAAATCTATTAAAAAAATATTTGATGTAGCCTTTGCTAGAGAGAAGAGTGTCTTGGGAGTTATTAATGTCAGGAGCGAGTTAGAATGTAGGACCACTGTCCCCTTAAGGGCCTGGGATGAAGGATCCTGCATTATAAGGTTTCTCCTTCTCTCATCAGGGACAAAGATATGCCTGTTAACTCAGCCTCAGAATTGAGAGTGATTAGATGAGTGAAGCTGACCATGTATCTGATGGAAGATTGGCCTAATATGGACTCTCCAAGCTAAGAGAAAAGCCCTCTGATTGCAGTTGAAAGGGAGCAGCAGGAGGAGGAAGTCAAGGAAGTCTGGTATGGAAGCTTATTAACACTATCATTTAAGAGATCAATAGACCTCTATGCCTGCCCCCCAAACCCCTAAAAAACAAACAAAAAAAAGCTGATTAGCTTAATTTAAGTAGACACTGGGAATGGGAAATTGAGACAAGCTCTTTGCAGGAGCTGTTTCTACCATGAGGGAGTGCCCTGAAGCATTCTTTGTCTATCCTGGCAATTGAACTGCTTATAATAACCTTGATACCAAGGTTATTTATTAGCTCTGCTATCACACAGAGCTAATTGCTCCAGCTGCTGTGTAGGTTGGAAGTTAGCTGGGAATTTTCTGAAGGAATGATTTTCAGATGGAGAATACACTGCTTTTTGAAAGTTTAAATATTACTTGTGAAAATTCACTTTTACTGGAACAATAAAAAAAATGCTTCCAGAAAAATAAGAAAACCACCTCACTACCTAGAGTATTTGACAGTAGAACTGAATTGATCATAAGCAGCAAGCACAGAACAGGCAGATAATCCTCCTCAGTGGTCTGGGATATTCAGAAACTCCCTTTCCATGACAAACCTTAGTTTTAAAAAACTGTAATCATGAATTGGCCTGATTTGTTAAAACCTGGAGGGTTTTCATTTCCCAGTCACCTCTGTTTCAGGGCATGTATTGTTTCGGAACAGAGCCTTGAGCACTCTACTGCACACTAACAAAAATAAGTACCGTGATTTCAATTCAGAAACACATTTTGTAGGAAATTCCAATACTACTGGCAATAGTGGGTTGGATTTCAGCCCTGCTGAAATGTGTGAATCCACACATGCACTGCAGCTGTGCTGGTGCCCTGTGAGTTCAGAGGATCTCTGTACAGGGGCCAAAGGACCTTGATGCTGTAATATTACATCTCTGAACACTGTACAGTTTTCCTTGCTTGTAGACCTCAAATTCTCATTCAAAATCAGCTTTAGACAGGGAAGAAATCCAGCACATATTCTCTGTCCTTCTCCAGCCTTTATATGCCACTCCAGAGATCTTAAGAAACCAAAGCAGTGTTTTCTAGGTAGAATAGAGGTTCTTCCATAGCTCAAAGGCCAGGACTGTACTAACTGATTTTGTGATGAGGCAATTATGCACAGATCAGCACCTGGGGTGTAACCTGAAGTCACTTGTGCATAAAAAACATCTTCTCACTCACGGGTAATCAAGAAGTTATACTATAAAAATCTTTTTTTGCTGTTGTAAGCTGCATCTGCCTTGGAATGCTGTGCCAGCATGGTATACTGCATAATATTATAATACATAATACCTGTGCTGACAGGGCACTCTGAGTGTGGACATCACCTAACTTGCCAGTCCCTCCTTTCCCCAAACTACACAATAGAAAAGGCACAGAAAGAAAATAAAGGCAGAGCCTCTTTAACTGCTTCTTGCTGGAGAAACAGTAATTTAGGAGTAACATGGTCCCTGGTTGTTCTGCACTTCTGAACAAACTGTTCAGAGCAGTTTGTATCTGACCCCGTAACTCCATGACAAACTTCAAAGGTCAGGCAGCCACTCTTCCCTGCCTTTCTTAACTGCATCATGTGCATTGTTTTTCCCCTCCTTCGTGACTGCATTCTTTCTGTGAATCTTTTCATGTCTGCAGACCCATCCTAAAAAATTTCATAGCAGAAAATGATTTAGATTAAATATTTTGTGAGTATGTGAGCAAATGGAATTATCACAATGTGATAAAATAACTGATAACATTATATAGAAATTTCTCTTTTTTTTTTCAACACAAGTGACTTGAGTAACATCCTTCTGGAATGCTGTCTCTGAGAGAAATAGTGTCTGAGCTCTGTAGTGCTTTTGTAAATACCCCACAGTCCCTGCAAGTTAAAAAATCATCACATGCTTAGTGCACTTGATTATGGGGTCAGGGGCAGGCTGTCAGAATTTGTCTGTGATCCCTGATTCCAAACAAACTTTGCAGTTTTGCTGTCTGCAGCTTGTTCCCATCCTCATTGTTTGCTTCACAGCTCATGTTCAGCCTCTCAGTCAAGGTCACCGTCAGTCTGAAAATCAATTTTCCATGCCTCCATTACGCCTTCCCCAACCTTATTTCTTTTCTTATCTCTCTCTCTCTGAAGGAGCTGCCTGCACAGCTATGGCTGACGCAAAAGTTCACGTGTACAATATCTTAGCCAAATAGGAAGCCTATAATAAAATAGTCTGTAAATAATCTCTTCCCCAGTTATCGTGAGCCTTTCAGATTATTTATATTGGGCAGTCATTTAAATCTTGTCAGTGCTCCATTGTGCTGCTGTTGATTGAAATGGTAATGAATGCGATACAATCTCTCAAATTGTTCAGTTTTTTAAAAATGCATCATTTCCAGGCAGTTAACAGAGTTACAATTGCATCTGTCTCATTGATTGCCATGTACAAGCTGGCTGTGTCTGCAGGGCACAGTCAGTCTGGATTGCAGTGAATCCTGTGTCATCTTTGTGTTGCACATCTGTGGTATATTTGCTGACTTGCTAAAGTTAAGGTCAGCAAACAAGCCCCCAGCCACCAACAGTAAGCAGCAAACTGGTCGGAAGTATGTTTGCAGTTAATTTTCCTGAGCCAACTCCTTTTCTTTTGCTGGGTACAGCTCACTATCCTGCAAGTCACTGCACTGCCTTTGACTCAAAAATCTCTCTCTGTTCTCACATCCAGACTATGTCTGCATCTGGTTTATTCTGTGCCTGAAATCCTTTTATCCATCTATCTAAGGCTGTAATTTGTGTTATGTTTGTATTAGTTCTAAAATTTCTAATCAAAATTTCCCTTGCCTCTGGCCTTAAACAGCACAGTCTTGCCTGTTCATATCCACTCAGAGTGTTGTAATTTAAAAATAGTATTTTTCTGTCTATTTGAACCCAAACATTTGTTGCTTTTTGTATTTTCCCTCATCTGTCTTACTCCATAACATCCATCATTTGGTGGTTGACCCCCCTTCCAAGGCTTCTGAAGGCCAGTCTCTATCCTGTCAGTTGTATCCTAGCCTACCTAAATACTGATTCATGTTTATGATTAGTCAACAATAGGAGTCTGCACTGTCTCCTTGTTATGCTTCCACAGAAGAAATTTAATGTTTTGTTCTATGGAGCTTCTTGTATGTGGAAGTCCATCCCTAAAAGTATAAAAACACTAGATGGCACTTCCATTTCTGAAGGGCTGACTGGTTCTCTCCTTTTCCTTGTACTTTTCCATCTGTCTGTATCCATCTATGGGTGTTTGCTTTGCATTGTCATCCCTAGACATCATTTCCAGCCCTTAGTAGTACAGACCCAAAAGGTGGCCTTTGTTTATACAGCACTTAATGTAGGGAGAGAAGGAGGGTAAATGGGAAGGAAATCAGACATCCAGGCCTGGAATATGTGGTCATGGCAGCAACAGAAATGGTTACGTGATCTTTATTTTTGCTCCTGCAAAGCTGAAATTGAAATTGGCTTTTGCCTGAATGTTCTCTGTGGTCACTAACCTTTGTGCTAGAGCTTACAAAATCCTGTTCATTTTTACCTCCTTAGTGTATTTATAAGGCCAATTGTTGTGATATTGTTTTGGTAGTAAGTAGCCAATACGTAGATCTATATAAGTCTTCTGAGCTTCACTGGAATGCAAATCTACATGAAGCAGTGATGTGACACACAGAGGAACAGGCTTAATTTTCCCTCTGGAACAATTCCAGATGTAAAATGGATTCTTCCACTCTCAGGTCCAGATTAATATCACTTCCTCTTACTGAAGAAGGCCTGACAGCAATAAATAAAGCTGGAGAGAAATTGCGAAGTGTTACGTACAAATTTATTGGCTTCATTTTGAGCCATGATGAAATAAGGCAAATCCTTCACTTTTCCTGTCTTAAAAAGTGCTGGGTCACGTAGAGTTTAAAGAGGTAAAAATAAAATGGCACCATTTCCAGTGCAGAACCTCAGCTAATTTGTCAACCCTTCAGCAGAGAAGATTGACTGGGGCAGCTTCTCATGCTGGGGCAGGAGTGTTTTATTCCAGGAATATGTGGGCAGGATCTCATCTCTGTACCAGAACCGCTCTGTGTGACAGAATGGGAAGGCTTGCAAAGACACCAGCAGCTCCTTGGTGGCATGTTCACCTACACCACTTCATGGGAGGGGTCTGAAAGTTCATCAGTCTCTCTGATGGCAACTCAGAGGAGTTTTCTGTGCCACCCTTAACAGGAGATGGTGCCTGTCTGAGCTCAGAGGTTGTGGAGCCCTCCTGAAGAGACTACTTGACATGCTAATCTTTCCTGAAGAAGACAACTGTACTATTAGAGAAAATTACACTCTCAAAGGGGGTTATTAGCAGACAAAAAAAAGCCTTGATAACTAAGCTCTTTTTCTTGCAAGTGCTTAATTGCACTTTGCAAGATAGACGAGGAAGCCATCCATACCTCTGGGGCTCTAAAAACTGTGGAGGTGTTTAAAGAGCAATTCTTTAAAAATGTGTCATTGGAAGTAGAGCTACAGAGACCAGGTATACTCGTTAGATGCTGAGATCTGGTCCAAGCAGTCCAGGTTTGAAGTTTAGTGACAGCTATCCCAATTGCAGTACCATCCAAACCAGTAAAAATGTGGCTGTGAGGGAAGCACTGCTGCAGTCAGATCCTTGACCTGTGCCTATGGTTCTCTGGAGAGAGCAGCTGTCCCAGCATGTGGGTTTGGATCCAGGTAGGCTAATGAACTGTGACCAAGCTGGCTGAAGTTTGTCCAGCGCTTCACTGGGGCTGCCAAGAGCTCCAGGTTCTTTTCGAGCCAGGACTGTCAGGGCAGTCTTGGCAGTTGGACTTTATCTTTTTGGTCTTCAGCAAAGTCAGGCACAGAGGACCCAACTGTGCAGTTTTCCTTTACAGTCCTGCCAGTTGAATTTGTTCACTGGTAATAGGAATATTTTCTTTAGTTGACCTTCCCACACCTGGAAACTGTGTTTCTCACAACAATTCACATCCTTGACCTCCTAACAAAGACCCGAAGCATTAAAAATGCATGAGGCCCTGGTAAGGGGGACAGCTCAATGGCTGCATTAGCACCAAGGCTGAATTATTGATAGAAAGGGTGATTTTTACTTTCCTTTTAGCTATTGAATAATAGATTAAAAGCTGCACAATCAGATTATTTTCATTACTCACGTAAATTACTTGTCCAGTTAAGAAGAGTGAGAAGAACGAATGAAAAGGACCCAGGAGTGGCAAATACATTAGACATAAAATTTTTATGTTCTAGAGTATTTATTAATTTTAGATGCACTTTTGAATAAATGTTTTGATTTAACAGAAGTAATAAGGAATATTATATATCATTTAGGAGATTGGGATAGACTTTATTTTCTCTGACTGCAACTATGATACATTTATCAATACAGAACAACTAATGTGTTCTGTATTAGCTGGTGCCCTTGCTAACCCAAAGGAGAGGTGTTTAACAGTTGAAATTACCAGACAGAATATCTGATCTTTTCAATTATTATATTGTGGAATCCCTCAGCCTTCTTGTGTGTGGTATGCCACCCTGAGATGTCCCTGTATGTGTAGTCCTAGAGAAATAATATCTCTCTTTGATTTTGCTTTTTCCGTTTGGTTTGGCTGCAGTAAAAATAATGCCTATTAAATCTTTTCAGTGACCAATAATCTTTTTGGTTTTTTACACTGCCTTTGGCTACCAGATCTCCTGGCTGGTTATGACTGTGCCCAGCAAGGATCCTGCTGCACATTTCTGTGAGTCAATCAAGAGCCTTCTTACAGAAGGTACTGGATGTCACAGTTGCCCTCAATTTTGAATAGGCAGTTGCTTCTGCATTTCCACTTGTGCTGCTCTCCTGCAGAGCTGGATGATGATGACTTTGAACTGGACAGCTCCTCTTCTATCAGCTTTGAAATTTTCTCAGCAGAGACTCAGCAAGTATCTGGTAGGCTGACTGGGCAGCTTTCCACTTATATCCCTGTGGCAATAACTTGAAAAAGAGGAAGAAAGAGCAAATTCCCTTTAACTGAAATAATTAAAAATAATTTGTTACAGCCTCTAAGGAAAAGTGGGACTTCCAAAATAGTGCATTTCCATTCTTCTATTGGTATTTTCTTAGCAAAAGAACCAAAAGTGACACAGCTGTCAGTATTGCTTCATAGAAGTACCACAAAACGTTATGGTTTAGTCATGTTGGGTATTGATTTAGAACCCACGCAAATCTCTGGAAGAATCTCCCTGGATTTGTGACAGTGTCTGTTGATGGGAGGCATGCCATTTAATACAACAATTCGGGGTTAGATTTCTGCACAATTGTGCCTTTTAGCAGCCACACAGGCTTGTTCCCTTGCACACCCCTAGCTGAGAGAGAATAAATAATATCAGTGCACTTCTCAACACGATCTTCCTGGACAGCCTCAACTCTCCAGCCTCAGTCTCCACACGTTTTCAGGTCATGAGTTCTCAACAGGGGCAGGAGGATTTGCTAAATGTTGTGGTGCTGAAGACTGTGGTAAGAAGAGAAAGGAGGCATCATGAGTTCACTCTGAGTAGGCTGCTGGGTGACTATCCAAGGGTAAAACAGAAATATGTACCACTGACCTACTTAGTGTTGAAAGTCTCCATGTTCCATTATTGATGAACTGATCCACTTAATGCCCTCCTTGTTGCCTGCAGTTAGCTCAAGAGCAGGATGATTTCAACTATTCCTCCATTTCTTTTCTTCATATAATTAGAATTTCCCTGTTTTACAGCCAAATAACCTGACCCAATGGAATATGTACAGCTGAAATATATAGGCTGAGTCAGAATTTTAGATCTGCTTTTAAAACCTAAATTTAGACACACAAGACCGTGAATTTTAATCTGCATGGTGTGATAAGGTCTATAAGGAAAAGCACTGATGATGATAAAGTCTTGTGCTTTCAGCTTGCAGTTTAGAATTGATCCATTTTAGTGGGGTGTTTTTAAAGGACAGTTTCCACAGGATTCTAAAATATCAGCATTGTATTTTTGCTTTTTTTATACTGTTAGTCAAACTCCAGCAATAAATCAGGCTTTTCTTTGTTAAAGAAACTCAGTTGCTTCTGACAAGCTACAGTGGCAAATGGTGATCCAAATAAAACAAAGATTTTATTCTAAGAATGTCATATTTTTAGTGTATTTTGAAAAGATCTATTTTAAAAACTTGCTTTTAGGTTCAGTATATGTCATACAGATAACTAGAGAGTTGAATATAAATTACATCTTAACTAGTATGAGTGACTCCGTTCACTTTGCTGAAGGAGGTGATTTTAATTTGGAAGATAGCTTCTTTTTTTTAACAGTGAGGGCTGCGAATGTGGTAAATGTCACGCTGTCAGCCATACATGGGGTGGGGAGGAAGGAGAAAGAAGTCTTCCTGTGCTATGTTTAGCAACGCTCATGACATAAAAACAGCAACTGGGCTGGGCTGTAGTAAGTTCTGTGAGTTTTATGACCCTCTTATTTAGAACTGATTGTATGGCTACATTGGTTTGACTTAACAGCAGTCTCTTAAAAAAAAAAAAAGGAAGGAAAAGTAGAGTCAGTCTAGGACATGCCTTGGTAAACACCTCGGGGCAGGCAAAGGGCAAATGCCCAAATTACTTCCTTTGGGCTTCATAACTTCTTGGTTCCTGCCAGATTAAATCTCTGGCATTTCCAGTGATGGGGTACAACAGATCACGAGGGCTGTGGACTGTGGGGCAGATTTTGTGCTGAGGGATGACCTCATTTCCCTTCATCTTGAAGGGACTACAAGACTACAGACTCCTGGAGCCCTGAGTGCTACACAACTTAAGGCATCCTTGGATGCCTTAAGGCAAGGAGAAACCTCGTGTTATGTTAGTTATTCTGCAAACCTTCTGTGGTTTCACATACTTCTTTTGAGACACTGTGAGTTTTTTCTAATGCTCAATGTTAAACACACCATTTCTGTGTGAAGTTTAGCAGGTCTTTTTTTTAACAGTTATTACCAGGAGTCTGGTGTTGTGAGCCATAGATCTTGTATCTGGGCAGATCAGCTTGGATAATGATGGAAAACATGCAAGGTCCTACAAGTGTAGCTGAGTTTTCTGCAGTAACACTTGAGCTGTGCCAGCATTGTGCTGAATGGAGAAGACAGTATTTCTGTGTCATCTTTGCATTCCTCTTTTCCTGTCATTGTTGTAGGATGCTCTATGCTGTTGTATTTCCAACCCTATAGAGTTGCTCTGCCAGCTGGAAATTGGCCAGTATGAATGTGACCCAGAAATTTGGCAGTTTTTTATAATAGTGTTGAATGCTTTTTCTTAACCATCCAAGTATTCCCTTTCCATGCAGTCAGTCTTTGGAAAGGGGATTCACTGGATTTATGGTACTTAGTCAATCCTAAGAATCTGTCCTGTGATTTAGCATCATCTTGACTGCCTGTTACGTTTGCTTAACTTAACTCAGCACTTTGTCAGAAAATGTTGAATCACTGACCTGTTTACTTCTCATAACCCAGCAAAGGCTCTTTTGTAGCCCTTCCCCCCATGTCCAAAAATTAGGACACATTCTATTGTAAACTTGCATGTCCATTAAATGATGTGAACATAGAATGGGTCGGAGTATCTGGGAAAATAAGTCCAAGGGTGCCCAGCTGCAACACAGTTAGCTGAACATTGCATTCCTCTTGCTCCTGACCTTCTGGGGAGGGGAACTCTACCTGATAAAGGCGGAGGACTTACACAGTTAAAATTTGTGTTTTGTAAGCATTTGTATTCTTGCAGATGCATCAGTTAAAAGGCTCCTACATTGTAAAAGGATCTCCACACAGCATGGGAACATCCTGTTTTATTTAAAAGATGCAAAGTGGCTACTTAGGCATCATAATTGAATAATGTGTTGCATTTCATGTTTCCATTTCCATACTCTTCAGAAAGTCACTTAAAAGGTTGGAAGGACACAGTAAGCAGGATTAAGTTTTCTGTATTTTGTGGCTCAAATGTCTAATGAAAACTTGGAGAAGGAAGAATAGAAAGTGATTTCAATGGCACTTCAGTGCCAATGGTACATAGCTTGCTGCTATGCCTTCTTGTGTCAGCAGAAGTGTGGCTGATAAAGCCAGGGCTGGGCACTGGTGAGGCACCTCAAATCCTGTGTTCAGTTTTGAGCTCCTCACAACACGAGAGGCATTCCCTGGAGTGTGTCCAGGGAAGGGCAGTGGAGCTGGGGAAGGGGCTGGAGCACAAGTCTGATGAGGAGCAGCTGAGGGAGCTGGGAGTGTTACGGTTGGAGGAAAGAAGGCTCAGGGGGGATGTTCTCTCTCTCTGCAGCTGCCTGGCAGCAATCTATTTCTGTCTATCATAAGTGTCTGATCATAACTCTCTCTCCTCCTGTCTCTTTTATGAGGAGAGAATTACTCAGAAGTACTCTTGAATTATGGAAGGTCTAAGTTCAGCCTCGTGAATTACTATGAAGAAATTCCAGAATCTTGTCATTTCTGTTAAATTTTTTTTCCTACAAGTTGAGTCTAAGCCTTCATTCTTTGCTGTTCTTTGAATGAACCTCATTGATACCATGAGCAGAGGTTTTCCAAATTTGGGATTTTGATAAAAAGGCAAAGATTTTGTGAGTGTTTTCAGCTAGCTCCCAAGGCATAAAACACACAATATTTCCAGAAATCACTGCACTTCATACTCTTAGGTATTTATGTTCATGGAAATGCAGTTAATGCCAAGTTATAAATTGATTCAAGGTTTCCAGTTTGGAAGGTATTTGACAGTGGTGTGCAAACCAGAGATCAGTCCCACAGGTGGCCGCTTCCCATCGAGACTGTATTTGAAGAAAAGCCTGACTTTTAAGGAAAATCAGACCTATTGTTAGCCAGCATTGATCGATTTATGCTTGTCCCTAACACTGGATTGATCTTTAGCACGGTTCAGTAGAAGAGAGTTTAGCCTATTACCAGGAGCAACTTTAAATGTGGAAACCCGCAAGAAGAGGGATCAAACAGTGGTCACAGGAAAGTAGAACTGAGTTTTCTGAAAGAAGCAGAAGTAGCACCACTGCCCAATAAATAACCTAAGGGAGAAATCTCTAATCTTCAGTTGAACTTGGGTAAATGACTAGTTCTGCCAACTAGTTGGAAGGGAAATGTGAAAGCATAGCTGAAATATTGCCAAATTGTTCCAATAATGAGTTAAAGTTACAGGAATGAACTTTTCTGACATTTTTGGATAAAAACACCTTTTTATTCTCACTGAGACAGATTTTTAAGGTATGTCTCAAAACCATGAAGTATTCTGTGTGTCAATTAATAACTTAGTAGATTTTTCAATTGATTATGCTGCTTTGGGTATTTATGTTACTGTAGATTTATGTCGAAGGAACTAAGTGACTAGTTCCTGTAGAAGGTCAGGAATCATAGTAAAACAAGGTTTTCAGTGTTCATTACGCTGAGCTGTGTAGTAGTTATGTCTTAACTGACTTAAGGATTTTCTTCCTGGATGCTAGAGAAAGCTCTCTCAGTGGTAGGATTTTGTTCCACTAGGAAAAAAAGGTTGTACTGGGCCATTATTCATCATTGTATTGTGCTCACTTTAAATTTTCATGCCTTCAATTCTAACACTCAGTGGATTGCTGTGAGGTACAACTGCCTTTAGGGGAAGTTTATTGATCTGTATGTTGCGGGTGATTGCCATATGACATTCTCATTAGGTAACAGAATACTTTCTATAGATTTCCTGAGCTGATTAAATAAAATGAGGACTGAAACTACAATGCCAGCAGGTCAGGTTAAGGGTGAGAGGCTCTCTCTGCTTCAAGGCAAAGAGACACAGTTAAGAGGAGTGCAGATGCACCAGTAGGAGCAGGAGACGGACTGGAGATCCCTTCCTGGAAGACCTTCCTGAAGTCTTGTGGCTTAGTGTCCAAACAATATACAAGGAAAAACAGAGGGAGGTAGATAACAGACTGTTCTCTCTGTATCCTTTTTCCTGGCGGCAGGAAAGAGGCTTCGGGTCTGCACCTCTCCCCCTGCTGCAGAAAGGAATCAGAGCTAAGAGAGGTGAAGGAGGAGGCAGAAGCAAATTGCAGAGAGAATTGCAGAGAGGTTGTTTAGTAGTAAGAAAATTTGACCCCACATCCTAATGGAGAATGTTCAGGGTCTACAGTTGCCTAAAGGCAATTTTCTTTAAATAAGACTGGTTTTGCTGAATCGGTTTGGAAGCCAGTCTAAAACATATTTAGGAATCCTGTCTCACGGGTTTTTTTCTGAATGATAGTTTGGTGCCACAGAGTTGTGAATAAACTCATCTATTGTAAATATATACTGTCCCAATTTCTGTTAATTTGAAATATCTATTTTATAGCATTTTTCAAAAGCTTCCTGAGTAATTAAGAAAAATAATCAAAGAAGGTCAGTAGTAGTTTAGTAACCCACTAAATCTTGTAACTCAACATTAGGAGGTGGCAGTTCATTGCTAACAATGCTACTGTTGTCTAAGTCCTTCTAGGCAAAGAACCAGAAAACATTTCCCAGCTAATTGGAAGCTACGTGAAGCATTCCCTCTTTTAACACATGTAGCATCCCATCAGAAACCACAGTGACTAATGGGCCATTTATTAATAGAACCGGCCCCGATGACGAAACTGTTTGGCTGGTTTGAGCACTGCAATTCTTGGGCCAAAGTCTGTGCCCACTGTGTCCCACGGGCATGGAGAAACCATGGGATGGCTGGCAGTGAAGCAGACTGTGAAGAGGGAATGTGAAAGGCTGGTTCATGCCCTGTGCTCCGTAGGGAACAATGCTTCTTGGCAAACCACTGAGTGGAGTCAGAGGGGACCAGTGAATGCTCCATGATCCGTGGACTGGGGATGGAGCAGGCTGTGCACACAGGGCTGAGGTGTCTCGCAGTGTAAATGTGTGGGAACGTGCTGTGTCTGCTGTTCTGCTCTCCCAGAACCTTGGCTTGTCTGTGGTTCTTGGCTGCTCTAGCAGGCCAGGCCAGATGGAAGCTCTGCCATGCAGAAAAATATTTGGTCCCACTGCAGTGCCCTCCCCAAAGCCCATATTATCTTTGGTTTTTCCACTATCCGGGTGTTCCCAGCCCACTGAAAAGCCCAAATCACAGAGAGCTGTCAGCTCTTGAAGAAACCTGTGCCTCACAGGAACACAGGAACAGATGTTGTGTTGACTGGGGAGGACCAGCTCTCTTGTACACTGCCTGTGTATCCTGGGCATGTGCAGGAAAGAGGAGTGTGACCTTGAGAAGTCTAACAAAAGAAGTGCCTATAGGATACCTAAATTGTCTTGCTTAGGTTGTTACCAATGTTTCGCTTCTAGATTTCACAGCTACCAGTAATTCATAAAAATTTTCATTGCCTTCTTTAAGACTATGCATGTTGCAATGTTCCTTTAACTTCCTTCCTCATCAGCTCATCTACAGTAACTGCAGCTCAGTGCAGGCCTGGTGACCACGTCCACTTTGAAATCCTGTCAGTGGCTCCCTGAATTGCCAAAAAGGCCATCTGGTGCACCCTGCCCAAGCCAAGTGGTGCTGGCTTGCAGAGGATTGTGCTCCTCCCTTTGCTGATTGCTCACTGCTGGCTTGCCTGGTTCTCAGCTCAGGTGAAGAGTGACCCAGCTGTGTGTTCTGGTTGTCTCCTGCCCTTATACCCTAGGCCTGTTCTGGGGGACAGTAGTAAATTTTGCACTTTTAGAGTGTATTCCTCCACAAGACTGGTTGTACCTTACAGAATTTGTCTCCAAAACCTAAAGTATAGAACATAGATAAGTGTAAAGAGTAATTATTCACTGTTGACTTCCATTATAAAGATTTTTATATTTCCTAGAGGAAAAATCATAATTGCAGTCAATATGCAGTCAGATGATTTATGTACATTCGTTTGAATTGCCTCATGTTCCATTCCTTTTGATTTTAAAGGTATAATGTTAGATAAAGAAATGGAGAAACTGCAGTGAGGAGGTTTTTGTGGGTTTTGTTTGTTTTTTGGTGTTTATTTTGGGTTCTTTGGTTTTTTGCCAGTGTGGGCAACTGGGAGTTTCAATCATTGACCTGTAGAGAATCCAAAATATGGCTGATTAAGCCAATAATAGTTAGTATCCAATAATAATGCAATTATAGACTTTTTCATTTTTTCTTTATTAATTGGAGACAGAATACCTCCTGTCATAGGTCATAATTCAGCTCAGGGAAGAATGCTACCCTGCTCATGTGGGGAAACAGAACACAGTATGGTTCACATGAGCATACTGATGGTGGTAATTACTGGTATTGATTTCTGAGGAAATCCCACAGGTATTAAGAGCAGTATCCTATCAGTTTAAATCAATAAAAATTCCTGATTGTGTTTACTATTTGTTAGGCTGAAAATGAGCTACAGGATTTGGCCTTACAAAAACACAGTTAAGGCATAGACAGGAGCAGCAGAACAGGAACTGGTGTCACAACAGACAATGGTGAATGACAAGGGGTAGGACCAAGCTAGAAAGAAGGAAGGTGACTAGAAAGGTGGAACCTTTCTTTTCTGATCATGAGATTTAGAATGTTTGGAGAGCTCAGATCTTCACTGCAGAGCAGCAGTTTGCAGTTTGTGGTTCTGAGGTTACTACGAGTCTATAAAATATTAGAACACGGTTACTAAGAAATTGAAGAAATAAAGAGAAAACATACATTTTTCCAAGAAAACAAACAAAAAATAGAAAAATGGAAGTAAAGTATGAACAATCAATATTTAGAGCAAACTCTGTTCAGTTAAATGAAGGGTACCTGGTCTTTGGGTTTCTTTTAAAAGCCCACTTCATATTTGGATTTTTTTAATACTTGAAAGCCTAAATGGCCCTTTATTAAGTGGATCTGAAACACATTATAATAGAGTATAGTCTAACTTGAGAAACAATAAGCTGCCCCAGCATTTTATATTTTTATAGTTTGATGGCTATTTGATCAAGCCGCTGTGGGATGAAGGCATTACAATTTTTACGTAGACTGATGGGTACGTTATCTTTAATAATATAAAATCTGTAAAGTTCAGAGGTCAAAAGAGCAAGAGAGACATCTTCCTTTTAAGTGTCTGTACATATGTTTATCACTATAAAATCTCATGACATAAAGCCTTCATTTTCTGTCATTCACATCATACAGCCCTCAACCAGCAATAAACGTCATTTTTAAAAGAACCTCATCCATTCTTAATTTGTGTTTCAAGGATCACATTAAGTCATTCAATCTAGTTGTCATCTCCTTTAGTAAACACTAAAGGGAAAACTAACATACTTTTTTTCCTAAAAATTATTAATTAAATTAATACTTTTAAATAATTCTTAAATTATTAATTAATTTTATTGCATGATTTTAAAACAGCTTTTGAATTGTGAAGGAAAAAAAAAAGCTAAGGGCATTTCAGAATTTGTAAGTATGATTCATTAAGTGTTCCAAAATTTTACAGGTTATGGTTGAAGAGTACTTTTGAGAGCTGAGATGATTCAAGTACGATCTTGTTTTTTATTGAAGCTTTAAGAAACCTAGCAGAAAAAAAAAAAAAGCCTTACATTGCAACCCTGTTGTTTCCTGACATCTTTTTGCTATCTCAGTAGCAAACTACTTCCAAAGACCTACCCACTCTTGCAATCCATCCTAACCAACCTTGCCCTGGTCAGAGGGACTCACTGTAAAAGCACACAGTTTTTACCTAGGAAGCTGCAAACCTGGGGGTTTTGCAGGGTGTATTTTTTGGGTGCTTAAACCACCATCTTAATTATAAATGGGTTTCAGGGAGTTGGTTGCTATAGCAACAGTCTACTTAGTGCTTTTTGTCAGAGCAAAACCCAACTTGCCTGTATGTTTGAGGGAAGACAGAATAGATAAGGAAGGGAGATTGAGCTGGTATTTCCGCAAGAGCCACAAATTGCAGCATCCTCTATTTAAAGGACACAGGCGGAAGAGCTGCTCGTTTCCCTCAATGTTCTTCCTGCTGCTGACAAGCCCCATTTGATGTTTGTGTAAAATACACCCTTCCCGTATTTCAAAATTGCAACTGCATCAGGGTTAATTAAGGCTAACACCCAATCAAGCATTTCCTAAAAGTGCAGCTGAAAGCAGAGGGCACAATGTCTTTGAAAAGCTGCACCTGTGAAAATTTCCAGTGCAGTGGTTTGCCTGATATCTCCTGCTGTACATCAGGCTCCCTCTCCATCCATGCTGAAGTCAGACAGAATTTGTCTTGCCATTGATTTCTCAGCAGGCAGCTCCCTGTTTGTGTATCACAGCCCAGAAACCACCCTGACTTGATTTTTTTTCCCCCTCTGTTGGCTGTGAGGTGGAGAAATATAACAAAGAAGTGATGGGGGGGTGTGGCAAAAAATCCTTAATCCTGCCTAACTTTAGGTTGTGATTCTCCTATGTCCTTCAGTCACCATCTGTAGTGTGAGCAAAGCACAGAACCCAAGGCTCAGCTCTGTGGAGTTAAACAGAGCTTGAAAGCTTTTACAGGCCTGGCACTGTGGGTGCTGGGGAAGCCTCTGTGCTCTGTGTGCTGAGCACATTTTCAATTTGTGCATAATCAATTACAACACGCTGCAGGTTTGGATTCTGTAGAGTCTGCACATTTCCTTTGCAGAATGAAACAGGGAGACGAGCCTGTGATAGCAAAGGGCCAGTTCTAAATTATGGCTTTTCTTCCTTTGTGTGAAATTCCTTTCCCAGCTGTTCCCCACTGCTTCAGACTCAGCCAGTGAGATGGGGATTTAGGGATTTTATGAGTCTGGGGAGGAGGCTGCCTTCCTGAAGAGGGTGGGGAGAATTGTTTGGGAGGCATCAGCTTGGCAGCCATGTGGGAAAGGAAAAAGTTTTTTGAAGCAGGTTTGGTCTGTGAGAGGCAGCAGAAGGAATGTACAGCATGTGAGAGGGAAGAATTGAGCCCGTTTGGGGCAAGTTAAAGGGAAAGTTATCATACAAGGAAAAAGAAGTAGCTTTGGAAAGGAAAGTATCACAATGGGAGAAGACTTGTGAAGAGGAGATGGGGCAATACAATCTGCATTTGACTTCCTTTTATCTATAAGGACAAAGTGGACCTTCCTTTTTCTTGGATCTCCAGTAATCTTTCCTGTACCTAGACCTGCAGACTAACAGTCTCCCCTCGGGTGATATAATCACTTCAAAGTGGAGGACAGCTGATTGTGGGAAGAGAGAAACTTGCTGGTTGCAGTATCTTGGTATCATTTGTGCAGTTCTCATCACTGGCTGCCACTGTTATTAAGTGCCACAAGATCTCTTAAGCTTTCCCTGAATAGCCTGACACAGGGTATGTAGAGAGGGGCTCAGGTTACTACCTTGCTCCGTAGGGAAAACCTAACACACAGTACTTCCTTCTTGCAGAAGAAAGCCTTTCTCTCTTTTCTGAGCTCAATTGCTGTCCAAGAACTGTGAATATCTTTCTCGCCTTCAAATGTAAAAGAGATGTAGTCCCCATGGTTTGAATGACATAAGAAACTTGCCACAGCACATGTGTGCAGTCTAGTCTTTCTGGAAAAACTGACAAGGAGAGTTTGCTTAAAACAGAACAGCCTTCCATAAGACCTGATGGGGAACTGTATTTTGGACATTTCCTTAAAAGAGCGCAGGCTCACAGTGCTACTGTGCTCATGACAACAGTCCTTCATGCCTTTCACTGGATGGTCAATTTTGGGTTTGGGTGGAGGTTTTTGGCTGGGCCTTTTTTGTGTTTTGGGGTGGTTTTTTGTTGGTGGTTGTTTTTTTTTTTTTTTTGGGGGGGAGGGGTATGGTTTTGGTTTTGTGGGGTTTTTTTAGAAAAATTTACTGGTGCTGGGGATTTCTGTTCTTTCCATCTCCCTATAATCTCAGACTTTGTTTACACAGAAGCCCCTCTACCCTAAATCACAACAGTATCTGTAATTTCCTGAGTGTTGCTAGGCCACAAGAAGGGACAGTGTCTGTTTTAGGGACAAATAGATGTCAGAAAAGGAGGAAATTCAAAAGGAATATTTTGGAAGTTTTACAAAGCAAAACTGGTATGTACAGCACAATAGACATCAGGTTTTAAGAAGTACTTTAAAGACATTAAACAACACAAGGTTCATAACACAAATTAGAAACCTTTGAAGTTCCTATGCTTAAGTGAGATTGGGAAAGGGAGCACTAAACCCAGACATAAAGGAGGAGCCACTGTCCAGCTCAGAGAGTGCTGATTAGCAGAATATTGGAGGCTAGTTACTTCAGGTTTCAAAATTCTCCATTTGCTGTGGTTCTGACACTCCTTTTCCAAGCACCTACTGCAGCCCATTGGCAGAGGTGGGATGCAGGGTTGTTTGGAGGCCTCTGTAACTGGACACAAGTCTTGCTTCCCCCTTCTTCCCAACCCTTATGCCTTCCTGACCATCTCAGCAAAACTGAAGTGAAGAAGGTCTTCTGCAGAACGGTAACAACTGATTCTTCTAAACAAAAGGCCCAATGCCATGCAGATAATTCTAAGGTCTTCTATAGTCAAACTTATATAGCCCAAACTTGACTTGTATTTTTGCAGTTAAATGAGAACACATTAAACCTCTGAATAAGCAGTTAAAGTGTTTGCATTCTGCCTTGACTGCTCCCCATTTCTCACACAGAGGCATTGTGTTTGTTTCCTGTCCCTCAGCCTATGCTGCTATCCACAGAAACTGTTTTTCCTTTCTTTTTTCCCTTCGTTGCCATCCCCCTGCAAATCTCAAATTTGAGGCTGAAGGAGACTGAGAGCCAATTGCTGCTCTCAAGGTTAAATCTCGTAATCATTTTCCTGGCTTCAAATTTATGCTGGTGCAATGAAGATGAGAATTTAGCTTTCTGTACAGTTATCAACAGGGGAAAAATGGAGTCCCTCTAAGGCTGTATCCATGGAAACCATCCCGCTGCAATAGCAGGTAAAGCAGCAAATCAATTTCTTCAGTTTTAAAATGAAACACATTATAGTGCATCTGCCATTTGAGGGATTATCTGTGCTGATAACTGTGTGGAAAACCCCTTCTCTAGAAAGCAAGCTGGCAAGAACATTTCTTTCTCCTGATAGAATTCTGATTTTGGGTAGAGTGAGCATTGATGACAAAGTACCATGGAGACAGTACAGCGAGACAGAGCCAAGTCCACAAGCAACAGTGTTTAATGAAGGAGAAAATCGTTTAATTTAGCATTTAACCCAAGTATCTGGGCACATGGTGACTAACTCTCAAATGTATTAGCAGAGGCAGTGACCTGTCACCTCTGTCTCCCTGCTCTTTGCTTGCACAGCACCACATGTGACAAACAGTGCATTTGTACCTGGTGGTGTATTTCTCTGACCAGCAGTGTGTGTGTGGCTGCTGGACTGTCAGATGAGATTTCAATATCGAGTTCACTGCAACCTCATCTGGGCATCTGACTTTATACAGGTGTATGTTTCAGAGCCAGAGGCACTTCCAATGCAGAAAATGTGCTGGCTGTCTCTACACTTTGTTGTTTTTAAAATTTATCATGTGAGACTTGAGAGATGACCCTTTTGCTGTGCCATAGAGAGAGCATGGAAACACGAGGATTTCTTACACCAGACTTTGAATGTTACCATGCACTTTCCTCCTGTGTGCACAGGGATTCTGCCTTTATTTTTCACCTATTAAGGTATCTCTGGGCATTTTGAAAATTAATATTGTAGTTTATTAGACAATTGCCTATATGCAGATGAGGCTCCACTCTGCTTTTCCTTTTTATCAAATCCAAATATTGCAGTTTGCCTTCCCTATGCCTGACAGATTGAGAAATTATCTGTCTGGAAGAAATACGACTTTATTTAAGAGAACGGGAATAAAGTTGAACCAGGAAGTAATAAAATTGAACGAGCAGGGAATAAAGAGCATTACAGGAATTGCCTAAACTGTGGGTAGCCCTTCAACTGGTAAGTATCAGATACACATTATTCTGTCACCTTGCAGTGCCTGGGCTGTATTTCATCTGCTTCTGAATCTCAGTTCCTTGATAACAGCAATCACACATGCAATACTGTCTCCTTTTATCTACAGCTGCCCTATCTATTATAGCAATCCTTCTTTGATTGACAGTTATGTATTTTTTGCTGACCTGAGGGCAAGCATATTGCAATGCACTCCTTCCAGGGCTATCACTGAAACACATCCAAAGTCTTCAACTGGTGCATAATGTGGCAGTTCAGCATTTCAATGAAGTGAGCACATATTATTGGGGGCACATATGGGTTTTATTGCTTTGCCACATCTACCAGTTAATGGAAGATGCAGTTCAAACCCCATTAGGTTGTAGAAATAGCTCAGTGGTCTGAAATGCTGTTGTTTGCAGAGAGTGTTTTGTTCTAGCTGTGTCCAGTTGCTATGATATGCAGTGTTGTCTGTTTGGTTAGTTCCAGAGACTTCAGAGTTGGGAAAGATATCCCAATGCACTGCTTGAGGACTGTTTCCTTGTTGAAGATGAAATTTCCTGCTGAAAAACATCTGATCGAAAAGCACAGACGTCTGCAGCTTGTTTTCTATGATCCATGAATGTGTAGATCTAAAAATCCTCTCTGTATTCAGGAGTTGGACTGCATTCACTAAATCCTAGCCTTTAGATACTGAAGAATGAAAATTATACCTTTTACTGCACTTTCTACTGGTAATTCCCACCTTCTACATAATCTTTCTATATTCCCACGTAAGGATGCCATTTACCCCTGGGTTTCCTTTACCACCAGGGTTCAAATTCCTGGTGAGCTCAGACATAAGACATTTGCAGCTTTCTTTCTAAAATGCCGGGGAAGGGAAAGATGGAGGAGAAGCTGTGACTGGCATTTCTTGTACCATTCTTAATCACAGGGTAGCGAAGCCCCAGAGACCAGGCATGGCTCAGGGGAACCCTGCACACCAGTTGGAGCAGAGAGGATGGGCTCATCTGTTACTGTGGGCACTGGGACATGTGAAGATGGACTGGTGAAACCTGGAGATTTTCATGGCTTTTGATATGAGCTTTTCCTGTGCCCCATGACAAACGGCAAGAAAGTTGACCTTCTTCTTCCCACCTCCTTCAGGTCAGATCTGAGAGTCCATGGCAGGAGCAGGGGCTGCATTTGTTCTGAGGAACAAAGCAGGAGCCACCTCTGTATCCATCACTTCTCTCACAGCTCCCGAGCGAGGCATTTTAAAGCATTCTTTACGTACAGGCTCTTGGGGTTTGCACAGTCATGTCCGGCGTAGGAGTGTTTCTCGGTGATGTCTGTCTCCATGGATTCAGGGGTGACACCATGTTTGTGTATTGCCTCTCTTACACTGCCACCCCCGTGATCAAGGCAAAGATCCTGAGTCATCTTCACAAAGATTTAAAGTTTCTGGCAAACCTGTGGGCCATCTGGGAATGTGGGCAGGCAAGAGATACTGCGTAGGAAAACTCAGTCACATGGCGGTGTTTATATCTGTCCCTAGAGCCAGTTCTTTTAACCATGTTAAAAGCCATTTTAATTATTGTCTAATTTTTTTTTTCTGTAAGAAATTGTAACAAACATCAAGGCTGCAGTAAAATGATTCCTTGAAATGAGCCCAGTCCTTAAAGTCACCTTACAAAAATGCAAATTCCATCTATATTCTGAAGTGCCATTCCTTTTACTGTTAGATAAACCTCTATCAAAAACCAACAGTTCCCTTTTGGAAAAAAATTAAATTGCCTTCTCTCTGAGACTCAGGTGATGCTGCATCTGTGACCTGTGTCCCATCCCTACCCTGGCAGGTATTGTCGGTGCTGGCACGTGGTGTCACACAGCAGCTGCCACTTGATACAATGCGAAGAAAGTGCCCCCAGCCCAGGAATGTCTGCTCATGTTATGTCTTGTTCAGTGTAAAGATACAGTCTGTTACCACTCCTGACAGTCACACTGCTCTGACTCCCTTCTCTGTTTCTACCAGAAAGCAGCTCCTCAAAATTAGAATCCCTTTGCATTCCTAGCCTGCAAAGGCAGGGATATTCTTAGCAGTACCCTGTGGATTAATATTCACAACAACTTAAAAATATCAGGCCATGCATATGTTGATCTATTCTTCTAACCTAAAAAAGCTGTACCTAGCCCTGGTTTATACATATACTAGCTGTTAGCACAAACCTTGCCATGCCTGTTACTCAGTTTTTAATTTCAGAAATATCTAAAAGAGGCAAGTAGTTCTAACGATTGTGATGTGCTCTTGAATGACAAGTTCTGCTAAAAAATCTAGTGACACAAGTAGGTGACTTGCTAGTCAGCAGAAACTTCACAAATGCAGCATTGCTTGCAACAAAAATGGAAAAAAAACTAGAATCACTTCTTTCAGGACAGGAAGACCTAATTCACTGATGAACAGATTATAACTGAATGATGTGTTAATAAAGGGTATGGAAAACTGACAGTCTGTGGCTCTTAACTTCATGCAGACCCTAAAAAAATGTTGCTCCCTGCAATGGGAGACTTGTTAGTGGGCAAGGTCACTTCCACAATGATATAAATAGCCAAGTGGGTGGCTGACCCTCCACAGACTTGAAAATGTAAGGATGTTCTTGCCTCATGCAGAGAGGAACATTGTCCTTTTTAGTTTGTGCTGCTTAGGAAGCCTTTAGAGATGACCAGAAGCAGACACACTACTGTGAGCAACAAGAGCCAGAGAAGCGTTATGTTCCCTGTGTCCCTCTGTTCAGTAATGAGCTGTTCCTTAATTCTCTATCCTGGCCTTTGCTGTAGCCTCCTCTCCTCTTCCACCACCTCCAAAGGGATCTTCTCAGAGTGCCAGGGCTGGGCAGAGTCCAGCCAATCTGTCAGATTTGGCAGGGCACATGATAGAGGATTTACACAAGTTTTGTACTTCTATAAGAATTCCTCTCAGCAGCTGGAGGACAGAGGAGTTCTCTGCTGGCACAGAGTTAGAACAGTGTGTACAGATGGTACCTGCTCTGGGCTGAAGCCTCACGTGACAGCCAAACCTGAACTGGCACAATGGCTGAGTGCTTCATCTGCTGTTTCTTACTCTATGCCAGAGGACAAATTCTGGATCTCCCTATACTATGGAAGTGTGGTTCAAGGATTTTCAAATGCTTGAGGTGCAGCACAGCCCCTATAATCCTTCTCTTGAGAAGCCTGTCAAGCCTTGCATATGGAGCATGCCTTGGCTTCAGCTCTTCCTGAAGATTGCAAGATCCCTGGCTTTCTTGTGTGATCCCTGCGTAGCTGAGAGACCCCGAATACATCAGACAGCTGCTGTAAGTGTCTCTCAGTGGAAAGGGAACAGATGTTACTCATTTCACATTTAATATCACACTTCCTGTAAGCACTCACCTTCTCCATGCAGGTATGTTACTGATGGCTCCTCGCTGTCACTGCTGTATCCGGGGCCACTGCCTCTAGGAGAGGGGACAGAACGCTTCTTCCAGCCAGGCCCTGGCAGGGGGTCTCTGTGTAAGCCCAGGGCCCTGAGCTGCGCTGCTTGGCCTCCTGGAGCTGCAGCGAGTCAGCTACAGAGACAGCAGTGCTGCCTGAGAACGTGGCAGGTATGTCTGAGCAGACAGAGTTAAAGAGAGGTAAAAACGTTGGTCTGCTAAGAGATGTTGCAGAGGCAGAGTCACTTGGGCTGAGACTGAAGTCCTTTAAATAGGAGAGCGCTTGATTATCTAGCTGGGCATATTCAAAATTTATCTTACTTCCAGTGACCTCATCGAGGATTTTTGCTTTACTTTTCTGATCTTCAGAGCAAATTTGCTCCCCATTTTGCTTCAAATACAGACTGCTGGATTGTAAACTTGTCTCGTAGTTATATTGGTTTGTGCTAGGAATACTGGTGTATTCTGGATTTTGAGCACTGCAGCTGCATTCATTTTGCAACAATAACTTGTTTTTGTACCGAGACATCTTATGAATGATACTGTTCATTTCATTCCCGATGTATTTGTCCTCCAGCTGCTTGTTTTCATAGCTGATTTTTAATGATGCCACCTGTGTTACACAGTGCTCTAAGAGCTGCACTATGTTAGTGCTGCTCTCTGTTGGTGTGGGGCTAATGTAGCTCTGGAAGTGTCTGAGGGTGAGAGGCTGCGGTGGTTTGTCACAGGAAATAGAGAGAGAGTGATACACTGGCTTGTTTCTGTCCTCCCTCTCAAGGGGATCTAGGAGTGAGGTTGCAGCAGTCTTGTAGGAGTAACATGATTCTACTTCGTGATTATCATCTAATGAAGGATTTTCAGAGCTCTGGGAGCCATTCTCTCTGTTCAACTTTTCCGGCAGTGGGTTTTTAGCTCCAGATGTCTCACACCCCAATGAAATTGCCACCTTCTCGTTGTCAGTTGAAGATGTCTGCAGGTTGCCTCCATTAGCCTGTGATTGTGGTGCATAACTTGATGATCTGGTGGTTTCCACAATCCCAGGCACTGTAGAAAAATCCTTGTGGTGACTCCCTTCTCTTCCTTGGAAATCCAGATTAGATGTGTTTGGGCAGGACTCCAGGTTGTGGTCTCTTTCAGCAATGTTTACTGAAGAGGCCTGGGCTGTGTATTTGCTTTCATCCAAAGACACACATACATTAAATGCATTAGAATCTTCCTTGCTTGGTTTCTCCTGCTGAGCTTCTGTGCTCAGTTCCTGCTCTGGACTGGGACTGGGCAGGACTGATGAATCATTGGACTTTTCTGGCTGTGATTGAGGACTCTGAAGAGAGTCAGGGGAGGAAATGAGTCCTGAGTGTCTTCGCAGCCAGTTTATAATCCCCATAGTCAGTGAGAGCTCAGTATCACAGAGCTTTAGCAAGCATTCTTTGCCTTTCCACGAGCTGTGGAAAAACCCCTGGCTGATAATGTCTAGAGTTGGTTGGGAAGCCATGTTCTCCTCAGCTCCAACGTGAAAGCTGTAAATGGACAGAGGGATCTCAATGGCTTGCTCTGAAACAGTTTCTGATGTGCACAAGTCATCATCAAGGACTGGGTTTGTTTTGACTTCATTTGGGTCATAGAATAGCTCATAAAGAGCATCTCCACTGTAGCTGTCTCTTGGGAATCTACCTGGGACACCAGGGGTCTGAGCTTCCTTCAGTTCATCATCTTGTCCAGGAGAGAAGGAATCATAGTATCCCTCATCGCTTGTGGATGTGGATTCCTGGTTTTCACTTTTCGGTGTTTCTGTTTCTGTGGAGCTGTCTTTGGAATTGTCTCCTTCTTTATCAGGTGACACCTGGGGGCTTGTCACCAATATGGCAGCCTGACTTTTAATCTTTTCTGTGTCAGAACCAGGTATCTTCAGCAGCTTCTTTTCAAACAGAGCACTCTGATGTAGCCGTACTGATTTGTTGATGTTGTCCCAAAACTTTGCAAATTCCACAGTCTCATTCTGGCCAGGAGAGGCCAGCTGCTCCACCCCTCCTTGGAAAGAGCCCATGACAGGGCTATCTTTGTGCTTGCTTCGCCTCAGCAGAAGGTCTTTGCTGTTCTCCAGCTCCAGGTGAGCAGAGCTCTCATCAGCAAAGATTTCCCCACAGCCGGTGAGGGAGTCAAAGCTCTTCAGGGAGGCAACATCTTCACACAGGGCATTGCAGCAGTCATAGGAGGAGTCAGACTGCAGTTCACTGTCTGAGCAGTCCTGTGACAAACAATCAGCTGCAAACGTTTCTCCAGTTTTGAAAAGATACTTTGCAAGACGCCCAGGCAACTCACTCTTGCAACCTGGAGAGGACAGGTTCTTGTCCTTCTCAACCAGAAATGTGAGGCTGTCTGGTTTATTTTTTCTTATATGAAATATATCTCTGAGCCCTTTCTTAGATCTCTTGAGGGAAATCCTCTTCCTGGGAATGGTTTTCGCGACAGCTGGTACAAAAGGCATCTGTGGCACAAAGTTCCTATAATCAATCATCTGACTGCTGCAGGCAGACTGGCTGGGGCTGACCACACACTCCTTCTTACTGCTGGAGCTGGACATCCCTGAAAAGCTGATGCTGTTGACAAGTCTGCCCTTACCCTTTCCAGAAAACCCCTCCTCACACGCCCTGCTGCTGGGGCTGCAGTGCCCTGCTTTGTCTGCCTCAGCAACGCACTCGTGGGTTTTACTCTTCCTTACAAGTTTGTAGGAGGACCCAGATGATTTTTCCAGGCTGTGGTCACCAGCTCCATTCTTTGTTGCTCTGGTAGAAAATCTGTAGCTCTTGTGTGTGGCCAAACATGCCAGCTGGACTTCGGCCACACTTTGGTTTCCCTCTAGAGCTACCTTTTTGTCTTTCCCCATCTCATCTTTGTTGGTAGGAGCTGTATGCACTGGTGGCACTTTCTCATGTTGCACACTGGATTTTATGAAGGTCTTTCCTCTCTTGAGCTCCATGCTGCTTCCTCACATCTGTTTCTGGAAGGGAAACAGCAGAACACAACTACTGTGAGGTTGGTGGCTAGCACTTGTAAATTTGGAAAACAACTGGAGAACAAAGGGAGGGATATGAAGCATTATGGAATTGGGTTTGTCTGTCACTGGACATTTCCATCACTGAGTCCTGGTACTGCATGACAAACAGATTGAGAGAAGCTGAAGGTGTGTTGGCTGGAAGATCCAGCAAGGAGAAGACAGTACACATTATGGACTGGTAGCTGAGGGTCAGAGAACAGTTTGTATGTTAGAAATAAGGGGGATTGGATTGAGGATTATGACTTCAGTATGGCTTTTAACAACATAGAGGTCCTGTTCTGAAAGTAGAAGAGGCATCAATGAAAAACAATTCCTGAGAAACTTTACCGTGCAAGTGTGTGCATCAGGGAGGCAGCAGCTCATAAATCTGTGTGTTTGAGGAGGACAGAGAGCTCAGTGTGTGAAATCTCCTGAGAAAATGGATCAAACATTTGACTCATGATGCTCATTTTATAATAAAATAATCCTTACCTGTGAATAGAAAATCCATAAACCTTGGTACTACCCTGGAAATGAGCTGAAACTGAATTACTGGGTTTGCTATGCTTCCTCCTGAACATAATGGAACATCTTCTGCACTACTACTTTTATTGTCAAAAGTCAAAAATGCCATACTGAAAAATCACTGTTAATTATGACAGAAGAGTCATCTCCGATTCCCAAAGAACAGTGTAGCACACAGAGGCATCGGCACGTTCAATCTGCACTGTGCATTGATTAGCTATTTCTAAAAATACTCTAGTACCTCTATCAATGGCAGTTTCAGGCTCTGCCGATATGGTTTGGTTTTGAACCTGGTTTATGTTTTCATAAATCTATTTAGTCATTCTTTATTTTAGCCACGTTGCTTTCAGCTTTCCAGCAGTTTCCACAGGCACGCCTGATCCTTTTCTGCCTTGTATCAACTTGAATATTGAGTAAGTCAGCGGAGTTACATAAAGGTAGGTCAGGGAAGAAGCAAACACTTCCTAAAAACTGCTAGAAAGAACATATTTTTACTGAATGGGAAGCAGGACAGTGACTCCAAGCCCTGTTCTTGAAAGAACATGCTTGGATCTTTCCTTAGTGAAATCTCAGCTAATGATTTATCTTGGTTTGAATTGTTTAGTCATAACTAAACAATTGGAGACACTGAATGGGAGATTTTAAATTCAGCACCAAGCCAAGCCTTTGTACTCCTAAGTACAACTTAAAGCAGTCTTCAGTCTACCTGGAACTACAGCAGCTGTCTGTAGCCTCCAGAGGCTTTCCAGTTGCCAGGGCTTGCTGGGAATGTCCACACTCTGAGCAGCACCTCATAAGATGCAGATCTGAGAATTGTCACCCACAGCTCTGCTCCAGCAGGCAGATCAGTGACAGCCCATTGCTCACAGAAGCTGCAAACTAGCAGGTGATTAACAATATTTACAACTAAATGTAGGTCAGTGATAAAAGGCAGAAAACTTAAGGGTAGAGTGTGAATATTTGACATGCGCTGGAAAACATGGTGGGTGGTGATAGATGGGTGTCTGTCAGTATGATTGAGATGTTGGCACATTTGTTTGCACTTGGGGCTGCGTGTGAGTGTTGCAGAGCATTCTTAATGGAAGCCAGTAAACATTTTACTACACCATCAGGTAAATGGAGTTCACTGATGCTGCGGGAAACTTGTTTTGCATATTTAGAAATAGGTCACTGGGACAGGATTACGCTCCTTCTGAAAAGCAAGGTGTGATCGACAAGAGATTCAGTGTGTAGAACTCCAGCAGGGTCGTGAAAACAATCAGAAATGGCTGATGCAAGACCAGTTATTAATATCCCAAAAATGAAGTCCCTGACATCTGAGTCCTTTGCAAGTATAGAAGTAGGTACTGTGTCCCTGTGGGAAGCTCCTGGTGCTGCTGAGAAGCTCCTTAGAGGTCTGTGACATGGCAAATGTTATGTAGAACTCCTTGAAGTCCTGCAGCTGTTTCTGCCCATTCTGAGTATTATCCAAGGGTCACTTTTGTAGGATATTACATACTTAGGAACTTTACCTGTAGATGCATTAAAAAGGCTTTTAGAGGTGGATTTATTTATTGTCAACTATGACATTTAGTAAAGCTAAGAATTCAGGATATTATTAGATAATCTTTGTAATAAAGTAATGTTTGATCTGAATTGTATCTCCCTTATAAGAAACACAGTGGATAACCAGTCTGACAACTGGGTCTAGACACTTTAGGGCTTGTTCTTCTTTTTTTTTTTTTTTAATAGATTAGATAAATAGTTTTAACATGAAAGCCCAAATGGCCTGAATAACATCTATACTGAGAATATATGTAGTATAATAATGTAAGATATGCTGATGGTAGCCTGTGCTACCTTTTCAGTTTCCTCTGATGAGGGAAAAAGTCATTAGATGACATTTAGATTTTGTGGGATTTTTGTTTGGTTTGGGTTTTTTAATATCTACTATATATTTAGCCACTAACTTTGTATTCTGATTATTTCATGTCTCTGTTTAATCCCATATATTCTTTTCCCTAATATTCCCACAGGATTCATGCCAGACTTAGTATCTAGTTCATTGTGTCATCCTGCTTATTCTGTTTTAAGACTGTCTCATCTTCGAGAATCTTCCACATTAAAAATGTTATTATGAATGAACACCAACAAAAGGAAGACCCTCTCAGTCAATTCTTTGAGGGCTCTTCAGGACAGACCACCAGAGTCTGCAGACTTTTTAAAACATTTGTAACTTCCCATATGATGAGTTCTCTTCATCCTCATATGACATAAATTATCAATGAGCTTCTTCCCAAATACAGAACAAATGTTTATGTGATGTTGCTCTCTTTCTATATCTTAGATATAGACATATATATGTATATAATCTGTATTTTAGCCCTTTTTATTGTAATGGACTACACCATGATATCTATTTTTTGTCTTTGCAGGGACACAAGTTATATCTCTAACCCCAGAAGCTGTACCAGTGAAGTCACAAACAGATTAAAGTGCTGTAAGGGAAAGTTACCCTCCAGTACTTATGTAAAGCTCATCAAAATTCCATGAAAAATTATTCTAGGCATCTAAAAAATGGTACATTTTCTCTGGGATTTCTTGACCCTTACACTCAGCTACACTATTGCCTGTCTGTTCCTTTTTAATTATTCTCCCCTTGAACTTAACTTGCAGTATATCTGTTCTTCCACAGGGATAAAAGACATATGAGGGACTGATTTCCACCTTTGTAAAGGAAATACAATTTGCAATTAAAATCACTGTGAAAAACAGAAACCTGTGGAAACCAGCAGTCGGTCTACTGAGACTATGTTATACTGTTTTCAACAGACTCTGGATGTTTTCTTTGGTAATGAAACTTGACCTCTTTTTTAGTATCTGTGAAATTAGTTGTCCAAAATACATGGGTTTAAATAGAGGACATCGTTGAATCTTGTTCTGGGCTACAGTTTAGTTGTCATTTACAACAATGTTAGGTGCAGCAGCATTGAGACTTCCCATCCACAGTAAACAGTACTTTTATCTGGCTTGATCATACCAGCTTCTCACTTTTAGGATTTCACAGGTGTCTAAGCAGGCAATTAGATCTTGATTTTGGGTTTACACTATAATGGAAATAAGGTTTTGTTTTAAATTTGGATAATATTTCTCATAAAACACAGAGATACATCATGTTCAAACATACACCATCTGCGCAGGGTGTGTGACAGCCTTTTCATAAACTCTGAAGGTTTTACTGTATCTGTGATTCATCTGGAAGTAAATTAGAGTTTTAGAATGGAAAGATGAACACATTCCTGTGGGCTGAGGAAACTTGGTTTTAGGACAGTCAAAGCAATTGCTTATGGTTCTGGGTTATGAGGACCTGAACAAGACTGAATTAGGTAACTGTTCTGGTTAATAAGAGCCATATTCAGATGGCCTAAATTCTACCTAAGTCCAGGTCAACAGGCAAGGGCCAAAGAGGAGTGCAATGGAACCAGATATTCCTTAGGAAAATGGGTGGAAGCAGGATTCAAACTGTCCAAATATTGCCTCTGTCATGTGGGTCAAAGAGAGGGGTCCCATTTGCCTCTGTCCATGGTCCCTGCAGCTTTTTGCCAGGCTCAGCTGTTTACAAGTTTCCTTCTGTGCTGGAATGGGGGAAGCCTTGCTTTGGGTTTTGAGCTGGTGTCAAAATTGATATCTTATATCTTACTAGCTGGAAAGTTTTGTTTAGGTTATCTTCTGAGAAAAGGTAGAATATCAGTCCTCTTGCATGTAGCACTAGGAAGATCATCCGAATGGGAAAGTAGAAGTATCTGCTTCAGTGTGATTGCATGGATAGAAACAATAGTGTTTCAAAGAGGAAATTTAGAGGAACTCTCTGGCTTCGGCAGGTTTGGCTCAAAAATAATTTTGCCTAAGTAGCAAAAAATATAATTAAGGTTCATTTATTCCAAAATCTTATCAAGTGTCTGTCTTGGATACTCTTGTTTGTTTGATGTGCAATTTATATGCAGCTGCCTCTATTGGAGATAGAAATAAGTAAAATTCAGAATACAGTGTTTTTGCAGGGGAGATAGGAGTGCTCTTTCTTTACATTTAGATCAAGCAGGTGGTGGAGTTGGTGCCTTGCTGTCTCTTGTGAAGCAGAATTCTGCATCACTTAGCATCTGAATTTCACCTCCCTCCAAGCATCTTCCTTTCATTAAATGAAAGAGTTTATAAACTTCGAATACTCTTTTAGGCTTTTTAATTTAAAAAGAAGGAAAACCTCTCTTTGGATTGTTTTTATATTTCAGGATACAAGTTTGGAGTGAGTCCAAAATCCCTTTTCCACAAGTGGCTTCATATCAATCAGACTTAAGATGCTGAGTATCAGAGGTACCTTTGAAAATGTTACCCTGCTTTCCCCTCAGAAGCAGCAGCATAATTAAATTTCCTGAAAACATTTATCTGATTTGGGCATTTGGACACGAATTATGCTTAAAATGAATGCATTTGAAGATGAAAAGTTTTTTTTAAATATTTCTTGAGAAATTGTGTGATGGGAAAAGCAAAAAGAATGGAGTACTCTGGGAGGCTCTCCCCTCCTATGCCCAGTTAACATTGGGAGGATTTTTGCTGTGCACCAGTTGTAAATCCTAAAATGCAAAACCAACCAAGCTTGAGGTGGTGAAAGCCACAGCTACTTTCAAAGTCAGTGGACAATACTAATTTTTAATGCTTAGGATCTAATCAGCAATGCATAAAGAACAGCTGGTGCTCCCAGTAAAGTGTGTGGGGGGGATATTTTTTTAATAAAGACTGTTTATTTGCAGTCAAAAACATTAACTCTCTATTTCAGAAGATAAAAGTTAATAGTGGAAATACTTGCTAATAATAATGAACATATATTCCATTCTGTTAATTTGCTTTTTAATTGCAAAGCAGAAAAAATGTCTTCTTGTTCAAGGGTAGTGATACCCTCCCTGCAGTTATTGTAACGCTGTTTTCTAGTAAGCAAATAAATGTAACTGTTCTTCTGGTAAAAACCAAAGAGGATTTTAAAGCAGGGCTCATCTTCTCCCTTAAACTGATTACTCTGCCACTATCTCATCTCCATTATAAAGCAAAAAGAAGAGGGTGGGAAGGATGGAGGATGTAATCAGGGACAGTCATCATTCAGGAAACAGCAGAATGTTTATTTTTAAAGGCGGCTGTGTGACACACAAACCTGCATTGAGATCATGCCTCTCCTCAGGAGGAGTACTCTCGTCATCCTTAGTGCCTGTATGTTATCATTCCCCTTAACCATTTGTCTCTCTTGGCTAACCCAGGATGCCTAATTCCCTGCATATACATTTAGGTCAGGCAACGGCTTTCCATGAAGAACCAACAAAAAGCACATTGGTGGGTTTTTTCTTCAGCCTTAGTTGCGATGAGCACACAAAGTAAAATCTTACACTCCCTCAGTAGAATACTAGAAAGATGTGTCGTTAAATGCTTAATCTTATTAGCAATGTGCTATAGGGGAGTCTGAACCTTCCTTTAAGCCCTGACAACTGTTTTGTGGAGCTCAGGATTTTTCATAGTAAAATTAACCACGTTTCTACTCTCAGCACACTGTCCTGCTGTGTGCTGACAGGAGGGATCCCTGGGGGCACAGCAGCACCCACTGCTCCCCCCAGCCCCATGTGGGGCACCCAGTGCTCCCCCCAGTCCTGCCCATGTGGGGCACCCAACTGCTCCCCCCAGCCCCATGGGGTGTACAGAATGACAGAAAGAGGCTGAGACCATGACAAAAGGAGGCTCCTTCTCTGACAAAACCTCTGCACCCCTCATTCAGTTTTCTTCTCTACCTGAGACTGAAAGAAATGTAACTGCTTAAATTATGCCATGAAAAAGGGGAGCATCAACTCCTGCACAGGGAGCTGTCAAATCATCACTGTATTGCTGAGAGAAGGCAGCAGAGCAAAAATTTCCACTGGGTACTTGAGAAGGAAACAGGGCATTTTTTCTTGCCCTGGCCAGCAGCCTGTTGGTACCAGACAGCAAAGTGTTAATGCTGACAGCTTTAGCTGTCCTCTATAATTTATTGCTTTAAAAGGACATAGAATGCGCATTCATATAAACACAGGCACACACTTGTCAAACGTATGGAAAAAGAAGTAAAAAGCAGTGTTTCAAAAACAAGCAGTCATCCCAAAATCACAGTCCCTCAGAGTGGCTGTGAGTGTCAGAGCAAAGAAAATGCCATTGCACCAGAGCTAACAATAAGAGAGATCACGAAATTCCTACTCACCATGTTTTATCACTGAGCAGAAATCCTCTGTCTCCTTGCTTCTGAGGCTGGTCTTTATCCAGAGGCTCCTGTGATGCTTTTCATATTCTGAGGGGCTGGACCACTGCTGCTCTCCAGTGTTACTCTCCACCCCCTGTCTTTTCCTCCTCCTTCTTCCTTCATCCCCACCCCCTCATTCCTCCTGCTTGTAGCTTTTTTGTACCTTATATAGATTCTAAGCTTCCACATGTAGCTTGATATAGGAAAGATGCTTATTTCAGCTGTCTGCTGGAATAAGGGAAATGCCTCCACTGCTTTAGGAATAAGAGCCCAGAAGGTAAGCTCAGGAGTCCTGAGCCAGCATTTTGGTTCCCCTCTGTATGACTGCTTATTAAACAGGGAGGAACACATCCAGATTAATTTCATTGCTCTTGTTCTGTTTTGTTTCTGACTAGGATTCAGAAAAAGTGAACCTAATGTGTCTTAGTTTAGTGAGAAGCTTCACTTGCAGTGTGCGCAGATTATTGGACTGTGCCACCCTTTGTATGGTTTCTGCTAATGCTGAAGCTGGAGGGGATTTAGTGTGGGAGCAAAGTGGTGTAAAGGGAAAGAGTGAATATTTCTGCTGCCCAAAGCTGGAGTGCCTGGTGTGAGCCTCATACTGCCTACCACAAACCCCATTTATCGAATTCTCCTTAAGGTCAGCCCTGCTTCTGCTTCAGTGTGCAGTGAAGGGAACATCTGATATTACAATCTGATATTACATCATTCTTTGTTATATCTTTGTATATATATCTCTTCTGTCCCCACATCACAGCAGAAAGAGACAAAAGCCTTAACCTGCTACCTGTTCTCATCTTCCTTTTCACCATGTGCTTGAACTGAACCTTGGAGACGGGGGAGGGAAAGAGCTTGAACTTTTGTGCTGCCTAAGCTTCTGAAGCTGAAAATTCAGTCTGTTAACTTAAAAGCAGGCAGAACGGAGTGCTCCTGCTCTGAGTGTCAGCCAGTAAGCCACTCAGGTGCCCCCGATGGTAGAAACTGGAAAATTGCATATTGGACAAACACTCCTGGGTTCAGTCCAACCTGCAACAAGTAGAAAGCCCACGTGTGACTTCACCAAAAGACTGGTGGGAGGAAAGAACAAGCTGTGAGTGAATCCTACTAGCTCTGGCAAGTAGATTAAAAACAATCATGAGAGGAAATACATTAATTAGAAATAGATTTGATGTTTTTTATTCTGCGTGAGATATTTGTATTAATATAGGAGAAAGCCTTTCTTCATGATGGGTATGTGAAGCCACCAGGTTTTCATCCTTACTCTGCAGTGATGGTGCTTTTGAGAGCCCCCACTTTGTGCGCTCTGTTTTGGAATGAGGGAGCCTATAAAACCTTGCAGTCCTTCTTTGTTCAAAGTAAAATCAAGGCTTGTTAGAAATGGTGATGAACATGAGAGTCACCGTTGTCACCTGTGCCCCAGGTGGCCAAGATAGCCAATGGCACCTGGCCTGTATCAGCAGTAGTGTGGCCAGCAGGACCAGGGCAGTGACTGTCCACTTGTACTCAGCGCTGGTGAGGCCACACCTTGAGGGCTGGGCTCAGTTTTGGGTCCCTCAGTGCAGAAAAGACATTAAGGTGCTGGAGCGGGTCCAGAGAAGGACAGCTGAGATGGTGAAGGGTCTGGAGCACAAGCCTAATGAAGAGCAGCTGAGGGAGCTGGGAGTGTTTAGTCTGGAGAAAAGGAAGCTCAGGGGAGACCTTATCACTCTACAACTATCTGACAGAAGATTGTAGTGGGGTGGGAGGGTTGGGCTGTTCTCCCAGGTAACAAGTGACACTATTGGAAATGGCCTCAAGTTGTGCCAGGGGAGGTTTAAATTAGATATTAGGAAAAATTTCTTCACCAAATAACATTCGTCACCAAAAGCAGCTTCTGTGATGAGAGAACTTGAGGTTTTAGGATGTTTACTTCAGGATGCCTATATGGACAGGCAATTCCATCTTTAGAGCCTGTTATTTTGCTTCATCAGGGAAGTGGCCTAAATCCATTGGCCATCCATAGCCATAGATATCTATAGTTATCCTTGGCCATATCAATCCATAGCCATAGCCTGCATTGACCTAAATACCAGCCTCGTTGCATGCAATGGCAAATGCACAGTATGTTGAACAGCAGCTGACCCATGGTAGCCTTTATGCATTACAATACAGCGTGTTTTTCCTAAACAGTTCTCAACTTGTCATTCCCTGAACCATCTTTCTCTGCTATCACTTTGTTTCAAGCTATTTCACTGTGGCTGATGATCAGCTTGGCTCAAAATGCTGGCCATTGGAGAAACTAATCATCCTCTCTGATTAATTCTGATTAATTCAGTCTGTCCAGAATTGTTTTGGGCATCAGTGGGCATAAAAGGGAAGGGAAATCAAACCCTGTAAATGAGGGGCACATGGCACAGCTGCCATCTGTTTAGCAGATGCACACAGCCCTTGGCATGGGGAGTAAGAAGAGGACCCTTGAGGGAAGCAGGACTAAGGAATGTACAGTCCCTGGAGAGGGAAGAGTAGGACAGCAGAGATCTTTGGTATGAGGAGGACTGGGGAAAGGAGGAGGAAAATCCACATAAAGGGCAGTGTGGAAACACAGGGAGGGAGATTTTAGATGCAGCAGCCCAGCCTCCCAGGCCCTGTAAGCCTGTGCCTCCCCATGGCAGAAAATGTTTGCATGCAGTGATGCAACAAACAACTGTTAGCGTGAGCAACTCACAAAAAAACCCAAGCTGTTCTATTTTTTAATTTTCTACCATGGAAGAATGTAGCAGATTCTTTACCCTGAGACTCAGAAGAAAGAGCTGAAATAGCTCTATTTGTTTCCAAGGAATTGCTTACAGAATGAATTTGACCCGGGCTGTTTCCTGCCGGTGAACTAATGAAGAGTCTAACATCCCCAGTCCAGTTTAGCTTTCTGCTAACATCAGGTTAAACTTAATTATTCATGGATTCTTATCACTATTTCTTGGGTTTGCTTGTCGAAGAGAATTGGTAATGGATATGGAGCTTTTTCTCCAGACTGCTTCCGGAAGACTGCCCTGGGTTGAAGGGAGCAATCTTTGCGACTTATCTGACAGCTTCCCAGGGTTTTCATTAAGTTAATTGCTTCTCTCTTCTCAGTTGCTTGGTGAGCTAGTTTATGCTGCAAATTTTAGGATTGTGAGTTGCTGTTAATAACATCAGTACTTAGGATGGAAATAGGAGGATTTTTATCCAGAGATTTCTGCAAGTGTATTTCCCTCACTGTCTCCTGCTGTTTCCCTGTGGGGCATTGATGTTAAGGTTTGCTGCCAAGGAAATGAGGTGGAGCAGGTAGGGTCACAAAAGTAAAATATGATATTAAAAAGCTTGGCTGTTCTGCCTTCCAGCCAGGCCTCCCCACTCCAATAGTGATGTCCTCAGGGACAGAGAGGAGCACAGAGTGCCTCAGGAATGGGACTGATCAAATTTTCAGTATTGCTGTTCCAGGGACTATGGATGGCTGATTGTGAACTGCTTGTTGCCTCAAAGAACTAAAAGGGCTTTTGAGAAAAAAAATTAAGTGGTGAGGACATTTTTCCAGCTGCCTTAGTTGGAATAGTGGCTGCCCTTAAACTTTCTGTTTTAAACAAAAAGCTCTTGGGTAATAAATACATGTCTAAAAATCAATGTGGAAAAATGTGCTGCATTAAATGCTATGAAGAACTACATCAAAAGAACTCTTTCATGAAATTATGAAGAAATCCCAGGCTCTGGAAACAAGGCACAACACCTGGGAAGGACATAAAACCCCAGGGACCTGACTACAGAAATGTTTAAATACAGGTCACATTTTCAGAAGTTTTTCCATTCCAGATATGCCTGTGTGTCATAGACATCTGTCCAGATGAGGCAAGAATACCTCTGCTGCTGCCATCTCAAAGGTAAAATAATTATTCAGCATAAAGTGTGGGGATGGCAAAATGTGCTATTCCACAGTGCAACCTATAAGCAAAGTTTCCTCAGCTTCTGCTGAGGAAGTTGCTATTGTGATGACTTGAGGGCAGACTATAGGAAATTTTTTATGACTGTTTTGTGTGACTTGATTTCCCTGCTTAATTTTATATTGCTCCCTGCCCGAATACATACAATGAAGTGCTCTGAAGGCTTTGTTAAAGGCTCAGTGAGGAAACTGATAAAAGAGATATATAGGTGTAAGTAGCCACAGATACACAGCTTCACATAATAGATACAGGCCATCAGTGAGGCAGAAGCTGTTTCAGTGGCTCTCATGGCACAGCTGGGATCAAAGGAGGACTAAAACCAAAAAAACTTAGATAGGAGCTAAGTGAGTAGTCAGTTGAGTTGGTGAGGGTGAGCATATTAGCACAGCAGGCTCAGGTCTAAACAGAGGGACAGGGGCATATCGAACTGTGAGCAGGACAGGCTGGTGCTGCCACTGCCACTTGTCACTGCTTGTGTGCTTTTATTTCATATCTTAGCGGAAAACACAAATGGTGTGTTACACAGAAACTGGCTTGCTCACACTGCAGAAGATATACCTGTCGCAGGATCTTGTAAAGGAGTCCTCATGGGTGGTATGGGGGCCAGAGCCAAATCATAAATCCTGTTCTGAGGGAAGAAACCTCTTGGTTGAGGGTAGTTGGTCAGTCCTCGAGGAAAAAGAGCACTACAGCCAGTTTGTAACTGCAACAAGTAACACCTTGCTGTACATAAAATCCCACTGGTCTGCCAGTCAGTATCTAAACACAGGCAAACAAAAGGACACTTGGAAGGCAGGTGAGAAATGAAGCCTTTGAAACCACCAGCAGTGCAGTTGGTAACAATGTGGTTAAAAACGCTTCTGCCTGATTTACTCAGCGGAACATGCATTTTGGAAATAAATCTATGTGTTTGATTTGTGTTCTTAGTGGCAATGTCACAGACAGTTATGAGGTGGCAAGTCGTAAATCTCAGAGAAGACTAAAATACATGGTTCTAAATGCAATTTGTTAGCAGACCTAGAGATTGTGTTTGGCCATGCTTGTTGCTCTTGTTCTCCTGCCTCCCACATGCTCAGGTGGCAGTGGCCAACTCCAGAAGCTTCGTGTCTGCTGCTGCCTGAGCAGCCATCACAGCTGGGAGGGGAAACCTCTGTGTTCCTTGAAGTCATTAAGTGTTGTTTATGGTAGGAGTATGGCATTACAGGCAAGGCTCTTGTGGTACTGAAATATGACCAGTAAGGTATTTTTGTAGTCACAGCAAATAAAGCAGGAAACCTGAAAGAACTCGGCGTCTGACAAAGTGCTCCATTAATGTATCGTGAGTATTGACAGTGCCAAGGTCATAATTTGGTTTGCAGCTACACGAGTAGATTTTAAAATGTGATATTTTATGGGTCTTGTAGCTATTTAGAGAGGAGTGATTTGCTGAGTACTATTCCTTGGGCTTTGTCCCTTCATAGCTTCAACTGTTGCCGTCGGTCTGCAACAAAACAATCTCTCCCGGCAGTTTGATTTTTCACAGAGGGGTTATTAACATTTCTGAGCCAGCTGATGTGCCCAGGCAGTACTCAAGCATATTAAACTGTCACGTATTTCTCCTACAAAAGTGCAAAAGCCATTTTTGAAGCAGTAGCTGAGTGCCAGCACAGGGCTGGGAGACAGTTCAAGGATAGCTGGGAGATGAGCTGGGCTGGGGCCATGAGATGTGTTAGGATGAGGTGGATACTCTGCTCTTCATTGCTATGTGTTGAGGAGGATGGTAAGCCTGTGAAAGAGGACACTTTAATCTGGGAAAAGAGATTCAGAAATTATTTTTCAGCTTTAATACAGAGATCACAGAATCACAGAATGCTTTGGGCTGGAAGGGACCTTAAAAATCATCTTGTTCCAACCCCCTGTCATGGCCAGGGACACCTTCTGCTAGACCAGATTGCTCAAAGCCCCATCCAACCTGGCCTTGGGAATGGCAATTTCTTGCCATACAAACGCACTTCTACACCCTGCACCTTTGGAAAGGACTAGCGTGTTTCCAATAACTCTGTTTCTAGGCACCTGGCTTGAAACACCTTGCAGGGAGTCTAACTTCTCTGGAAAATCAGACACTTTAAGGTGCTTCAAAGCCCTTGATATGTTGGGATTTTACTGTAGAAAAAAAAGCAGCAAGAGACTGCTGAGTTTGCAGAGTTTGAGAGGAAGGTGTATGAAAGAGAGCAAAGTGGGGAGTGCTGCTGACTGCATGGTCTTGGCTACATAGTCATTTGGAGCTTGGCAGTGTCTCAGAGAACCTGGTCCTTTCAGAGCTGACAGAAGTGGACAGAAGCCAGCCACAAAATGAGTTAACTTCTTCCTCAGCTCATTAAATGAGTTGCCCAGTCAAGAATGAAGTCTAGATTCACACGTAGGTACATGTGTTGTCACAGAAATGGTATGAGGATGACAGAGAGATGGGGACCTTGGTTTCTTCCTTTGTTGCTTTGGCATGAAGTTCTGTACAAAAACTGTTGCTGCAACCCCTCACACAGCGTAGGGCAGGGGGTCTGTGCTATTCACCCTGCAAATCAGTCACAGGAGTGCCAGTGCTGCTGGCTGGGGCTGGAGGAGACAGATTTCCCTGCCTTTGGCTCTTTCCTGCCATAGATGTTTTCCCTAATACCAGCATGGATAAAACCCAGCTAGTCTGCTCCAGATTGGGAAGCATTGCCCCAGTAATTAGAAATTACCTAAAATAACAAGGTGCTGCCATACCTAGGTAGTGGAAGAGCCAAGGTAATATGCAGAGAAGGATGAGTCAGGGAGGAGGCTGACTCTGACCTGCTGTGATGCTCTTCCCACAAATGCTGCAGCCCATGGCAGTGAGGGGAGGAGTGGGCAGCCAGGTGGGCAGGAATCACCTGCTTTCCCAGCAGCACCTCCCAGGTGAGTCTGTGTGCCTGGCACGGTGCTCCCAAGACACCTTGGTCAGGGCTTCTCTCATAATAATATTGTTTTCCCTGTCCCATAAAGATCTTTCTTGAACACTTGAACAGGTATTGGAAGTTGTGAGTTTTTTGCTTGATCTACCTGATGTGTGCTGCTGTTTCCATGTGAAATATCTGATGTAGTTGTGATTATTGAGGTGCTGGCCTGTCACATCCCTTCAGTCTCCAAGGGTGTGAGATGAGCAGATCAGCAATGTGTGCTCTATTTCAGAGTTCTCCTCTTTGGCAGGTCACGGGAGGACAAAAGCCTTCTGTGGAGATGACATACCTGTCAGACTGTGGTAACTCTCAGCACTTTCTGTGAGCAGAGGGATAGCAGAGCCACTGCTGAAGCAAACAGGCATAATGACACTGCATTTCAGCACCCCAGCAATGGGTTACTGTGTGTGTGCCCCATTCAGAGCTGGGGACATGGCCCAGGATGGGAGGCAGGGGAAGGGGGTGCAGCTCCTGCACCTGCAGCTGGGGCCTCTGTGGTGTGTGGGAGCTCCTGGGGCCGGGGCTGCAGGAAAAGGGCTGCAAAAGGCCCTGGAGCAGCTCTGGGAGCTCTCTGGGCCTGTCCCTGGTTGTGGGCAATGTTTATATAGTGCGCTCAGGCAACAGAACAGAAGGGGGGAAGTGTAGTCAAAAGGATCCGGGAAGAATAGCTCTCAGTTAATAAGCATCTGAAATATTTCTAGACAGAAAAAAATGTTTAGGCAAATGTGAGGATTTATTTTTTCCATTAATTCTTCGGGCTTTTTCAATTTGCTGGTTGAATTGGGCATAATTTGTATTAATATATGAATTATTATGCTTATAAGAGAGATGCTGGTTGGTTAGAGAGCAAACTACACTCTCAGACACTGCATATTCTTATTTAATATAATTGTGGTTTAATTTGTTTCATGACAGAGAAAAAATGAATAGTTGAAGTCAGCTTTCATGGAATTAAGTAATTAGTTGCAAAATCTCAGAGAACTTTTAACAGGAAAATTTATAACAGTATTGTAGCTTCTTTTTTTTTAATTTTCAGATCATAAAGACTTATGAAATCTTGTTCTTTGTCCCTACCTTTTAATAACTTCTGCACCTAACAACCAGGTTAGACTAACTTGAGATAGTGAGAGAACTCTTAGAAAACGTTACCTTTATTTAAAGGTTTCATGACACTAGGTAGAGACAGGCTGTGTAAGTGCCTCCAGAGGGGAGAAAAAGTCTGGAAAAGGAACTCTGCTTTCATTAGAAATCAGAAAAGCAGCACTGCAGGCAGGTAAACATCTTAGATAGCAAAAACAGTTGATCAACAAGATCCCAGCAAAGTAGGCTTTGTTACAGTGCTTGAACTATTACTGGATATGTGAATCAGTGGGGGGGAAGCCCCTCTGTTAAGTAAATAAAATATGAGAAAATGGTAAGAACTTAAATATGACCGATTTTCTTGTACTTTTGGAAACCTAGTTGTTTTCCAGATTCACAGTGGGGTTTACAGATAACCCTACAAGTGCTGTAAACCCCCTTCTCACCCTCCTCACTGCACAGATGGGTGAATTAATCTGAGGGTCTCTGAAGGGATGCCAGTATTTCCTGGGCTATCACAGTCATTTGAGCAGAGAATCTCACTCAGAACACTCGATATTTCTGTGAAAAATTACTGATTACCAGCCAGCACAGCCATCTGATTAATTCAGTCCAATATCAGAGATGGAGTGTCACATATATACTAATGCCTTTCTGCTCCATCACACTGTGCTGGCTCCGAGTGTCACTGGGCCTTTTTTGAACTTGTATTAATGAGAGCAGCAACTGAGAAAAGCTTTCTGAAGTCATTAGTCAAAAGAAATTAATTTTAGGGCATGCACAATTTTGTTGCACAGGAACCTGCAGCGTGACAGGCTTGATTTCTTGCTCCAAAGGCTCTCCCGGGGATGCTGTAGTGTCTCAGCAGGGAAGCATTCATAAAATGTATTTCAGAGATGTAACAGGCAAAGGTGCCTTTGTTCAGGCTGTTGTAAAACACTACCCGTTTTTGTTGCACGCAAAGAGAGTCCCCACTAGATGGCCCTGCACATCCAACATTGGTTGTGTGTCCACGTAAACACGGAAACAATTTCTTGGCTTTGAATTTATTTCAGTGTTTGTCTGTGATTTGCATAGGCCGAGCTCTAGGCTTCTCCAGTCCAGAGATTGATCAGCCCAATATCTTGCTACATTAAAATACCTTGTCTTTTTTTACTGTCAACCTGTACCCATAACACATATGCTTAAAATTCTGCCTTCTCATCTATGGGAACTATACAAGTCGCTGTTAAATGTGCTTTTTATCCACACATAACAAATTGAAACCTGGGACTTAAGGCTGAGGTTGTCATGCATGTCCATGAACGGGGGAGAAAGCAGTGATATTATAGCCTGGTCAGTTGGTTTGTTGCACCTGTTCTTCTTAAAATATTTGCATCTGGCAGGGCTTCCTAAGGGGAGAAAAACACAGAACTAAACTTTTGGAGGATGTAAACTGTCATTATTAACATTTAAAGGATTGCATTAATCAACCTCAGCTTTGATCTTGGTCAAGGAATTTTGTGAGAGATCCCCTCTGATTATTCTGCCTATCACGAGCCAACAGGAGGCCCTTTTTGGAGGTGTCTTCCTTGGTGTATGGCACAGAATACTTCCTTGCATTTGTTCCCCCAAGCCACTGCTTGTTTGTCCAAATTACACCTTCTGTACACCTTCCATTTTGCTGATGCTGCCTGGCATTAAATTGCCGGATGCTTGACACAAGTCTCATCTTCCTGCCACGAGCTCCATGGAGGTGAACTCCTCTCACACACAACTTTTTCGGTGCTGCTTATTCCCAGAGGACGACTCACACCCCAGGAGGGGCACACGGCCCCCGCAGAGCGAGTGAGTGAGTGAGCCTGGTGGGGGATGTGGAGCACGGACTGTGTGTAATTCTGCTGCTGTGCAGGTGCTCGCAAAGGGACTTTCACCAAAGAGTGGCCAGGAGTTAATGCTAAACAGGTTCCTGATGCTGACTTGGTGCTTTGTGCACAAATGGCAACTCACAGCACCTGCAGGACCAAGAGAACAATTTAAGAGACGAAAACAGGCCTGAGGAGGAGACCAAGGTGTTGCAGGTTTGGGAAGACATGAAAGCGAAAGTCTTCCTTCTTATTTTGTGAAGTGACCCATGGACTTTGGGTCTTCAGCAGCTGTAAAATATTAAATAGGTTTGGGGCAATTTGAATTAATGAGTTGCTTGGCAGGAAAATGGCAAACAGTGGTGTAGGGTACTAACAATTGAGGCTGGTAATAAGTGAATTAAAACGGTCACTAATAAGATACATGTAGCTGCCATTCATCAGGCACTGCTCAGAGGGGTTAAAAGTTCAAATTAAGTGATCATGACTTTGAAAAACAAAATAAGAAAACATATCTTAAAGTGTGCTTTTGTGAGTAGGTAGAACTGCTGGGTTCACTAGGAAGGAAACGCAGCAGGGTAACAAGAATGACTGAATATTGCTGTGGGACCTAGTGAGTGCTCTTTGTTTCACTGTGCTGCTTCAAGGTGCTGGAATCAGTTTTTCTTGCTGAAAAGGGTGGTGTTGCTAAATGGTATTATGATAACATAATGAGAAATCAGAGCAACTAAGTCTTGACAAGGCATCCGGCTCGAGTTAATTAAAATAGAGAAGTCATACCATGGTGCCAAGGGAAATAGTAAAAGCACAGATGGGGAGATTTGATTACTTACTGAGGATTAGTGTGGTTAGTGCAGGGTCTTAAAAGGACAAAGGGACAATCTGGACAATCTCAAGGCTGGAAGCTTAGAAGCTTAGAAGAGACGTGGGCATGTGAATTGCAGAGAAAATAATTTTAAGCACCACTACTGGTGTGAAACTGCGAAGGGAAAGGCAAGCTTTTGGGTTAACCCAACATTTTTGTAATTATGGGAGTTGATTCTGTGAAAAAGGGTGCCTGTACGCAGTCTCGGCTCATACTGTAGCAGTGCCAAGCCCACGTCAGATCTGATTGACAAAAAGTTATCCTGAGACAAACTGTTCCCAGTCCAAGCCAGTCTGGTCCATCCTTTTCAGAGTTTCAAGGTAGATGTGCTTCCAAGTGCACCTCAGCACATCAAGGGAGCTGAACCTTGGAGGTGCCAGTCACAGCTCTGCTGGGGTCCAGCAGCAAGAACCCATGTGCTCTGTCCTGGAAGGGGAAAAATGCACATGGTAAGCAGTGAGGTGACAGTGGCTTTTCTGTTCTGCTCACAGCAGCCATAATCCCCTCCTGTGCAGTCCCCATGAGAGATCATAGTGCAGAAATGTAAGTAGATCAGATGCAGGTGTTTTGCATGCTCTGCCTGGCCTGAGAGCCCAGAGCACACTGAATTAGATGGCCATAATCTCTCCTTCTCTGCACATCCTCTCGTGTTTGTCTTAATTCCCCCATAAATTCCAAGGCATGGTACACAGCTGTCTTGCATTTGTTGCTGTTTTCATTGGGACTACATGAAGATGCAGGAGGCCTGGGCTGGTCAGCTCCTGGGGCAGGATTGTACAGAAAAACCATTCCCTCCACCATCCCCTCCACCCAAAAAATACCTAGCACCCAACCAAGTAAAAGATCAGAGTAGGCATGGTATTTCCCTGAGAAGAGGAAAGGGATTGTCTGGAGTCAAAAAAAGGAAATTCCAGAGGAGATTAAAATGGAGGAAAATTTCCAGACTAGGAGAGGTTCTCTGAAAAATAAATAAGGTGCACGAGTGTAGGAACATGTTTCTTCTCACTGTTCAGCTGGCCAGATGCTGCCTAACCTCTGGATGGCTCTGTCAGGTTAGAGATTTTCTGGTGCCTAGACAAGGAGCACAGGCTGCTTGTTTCTGAGGCTACTGTACTAATTGAAAACAAAACCAGTAAATTACTTAGTAGTTCAGAGCAGCTTTTGTCAGGCCACTTGCTGAAATCAGTGCAGATCCAATTATACATAAATTATCAGAGAAGCTGGTGATTTATAGCATGCTAAAACCAGAAAGGACAGTACAAAGGGTGAGTAGGAGGAGCTGACCCTCTTCCAGTTCATTTACAAAAACTAATACCTTCTTATAATTCTGTATCCCTGCAGACACCCTGTGAGGCTCCCAGGACCCCATTTTGAGTCTGACAAAGGGAGTTAACCTACTGCAAGCTGTTCCCCAGCAGGCTGAAAGGCTTTGCATGGTGGGGGGAAAAGTCCCCAAGCTGCTGTTTATTGATGGCTAATCATGAGACAGACTTCTCTCTATTTTGGGAACAGGAAGAGTGTGCCTGGAATCTTGCCAGTGAACAGCTTGGGGTGTAGCCTCAAGGATCCTTACCTTCCTCTGCTCTGTCCTTACGTGCCGTTTCGCACCCTTCAGGGCTGAGGTCACTGCTTCTGTAATGTTTTTAGCAGAGTGTCAAGGTGAGACACTGGCTGTGAAACCAAATGTAGACCACGTGGCAGGCAGCTCCTGTGTCAGGCCAGGCAGGCAGCAGGGGTTCAAGAACGTTTGGCTTATGTGACAAGCCTGTACTCCCTCCAGTGAACACAGGCTGAAAGAGTCAGGGTTGTTCAGCCTGGAGAAGAGGAGGCTCCAGAGAGACCCAGTGCCTAAAGGAGCTACAAGAGAGATGGATTTTGGACAAGGGTATGCAGGACAGGGCCCTGGGCAATCTGGTCTAGTGGAAGGTGCTCCTGCCCACGGCAGGGGGGTTGGAACAAGATGGTCTTTAAGATCCCTTACAACCCAAACCATTCTTCAATTCTGTGATGCTGGTGGTACACATTTGAGGCTGTGGGAGCAGGAGGGCTTCCCCTTACACCGACTCCTCGGCTTCTCAGGCTGCCAACAGCACAAACAGCCTTAGATGTGTGTTTGTTTCGACTAAAAGTGAGGATTAGTGGTGCATTTTAGAAACTGAGTCACAGGGGGTGTTGACAGCTACTGAAGAGGTTCACAAATAGTCTTGGAGACTTTTAGGACAGATAGCTGGGGATGAAAAGTGACACTGTGTGTCTCATTTTCACTGTCACTTCAAACCTCCAATAGCAGGCAGGAGAGAGAAATAAGAGAAATAAGCAGTCCTGGCTCAGAAATGGATGCAGGAGGAACTGGTAGCAAATGAAGAGACACAAGGCAGGGATCGAGGTGGCGTCCTGGGGGATGGCACGAGTAATTCCACAGCTGCTGTGGTAGAGCTGGAGCTGCACTGATGTAACAACACTCGTTTGAATAGAGCTCAGGCAAGATCCAAAATGAACAGAATATTGTGGGCTTGCCAGGGAAACCAGGTGTTTGAAAGGGGAAGGGGTCATGGGGCAACTGGTATTGGGGTGAACACCAGAACATCCCCAGTGCTTCCAGGAATGGGAACTGCACAGGAGGGTGTGCCCCTGAACTGCCCCAGAGCATTGCTGTGGGACTTCAGTGAGAGGTCAGGGCAGTTCTGATCTCATTCATCTCACAGCTTGTTAAAATGGCTCATTTAAAGGGTCTGATAATTCATTTAAGTTTTCTTCCTGTATATGTTGTCTTGAAGCTTTTGTGATCTATAGTAGTTTTGTACATATTTATATTCCTCTTAGTTGCTATCCATTGCGCTGGGTGGGCACTGAAATGTTTTCTTTGGAGCAAGACACTGCTGCTTCATGGGAGGAAGAAGCAGCTCAATTAAAAGAACTTAGAAATTTCTGAGAAAATGCTGAGAATGGGTTAGAAAAATAGGTTTTTTTCTAGTCATCCTGATAGCTGTAACTATAATGAACTCCTACAGGACAGGCATTTGCCTGTGGATAGCTGAGCTATCTCTGAGCTACCCAGAGGTATTTTGGAGCTGTTGTTGGCTCTGGGTGCTGCTGAGGACAATAATAAAGGAAAGAAGAGGATGTATTTGCTCTGGTGCTTCTCATGCACATCCTTTAATGAGCTGGAATTTGGACTGGAGAAGAAAGAAACAAATAATTAAACTAGAAATAAAATTAACTTGGCAAATAAAATTAACTTAGCTTGCTGGCTGCCTTCAGCAATGTTCTCTCCTGCCTCCATCTCTTCCTGTTGTGAGCTGTAGCTCTGCCAGTCTGGTGAGAAGGTCTGGACATACCAGGGGGTGATGTGCACTCTGCCTTGTGCCTGTGGAGGTCACTGGGAGAGTAAGACTGATGTGGGCTTACATAACCCAAACAGTGGTAAAGTAACATCTTGTCCCCCAAAAAAACCCCTCTCTTTTCTTTACAAGTTCAGAGCATTTGTGTTCATATTCCTGCCCTAATGCTGTTTTTGTGCCATGAAGTCTGAATCTCAAGTGTAAAGGAACAGGGAATTGGTATGGAAATGAGTGGGAGTGTACAAAGCAGAGTGAGGCCTCCTGTGGAGAAAATCTAATTTTTAAACACCTGTGCTGAATAAGTAACAAAGGAGCTGGCAGGGAGGGAAGAGAGCTGGTGAAAGGCACTGTGTCAGAGGCCCACGGCATGTTCCTGCTTGGCTAATAGGAGATTGTGACTCTTATTCAGCACATGCTGGCAGTTAATCCCTGTGCCATATGGCAGCTGTGCCTGGCACCTGCTCCATCAGTGTGAGATAAGGTCAGTGTCTCCCTGTGGGCAGCGTCATTGCAGACAACCAATGTTGCTTCAGCACCTTTGCCACCCAAGAACCACTGCCCAACCTAAGTACAGCACTGGGAACTGGGAAGGAGCATCTTAACTTTGGCAGCGAGGCTCCTTCCTCTCCAGGATGATGCTGTGCCTTGTGCTATTCTGTGCCATGTACAGATTGTACGCATTCATTCACAGCCTGTCATCAAGAGGCATGAATAGGAAGAGATAATGTGTATTTTCTTTCACACTGTGTTTTTCCTCCCTTTTCTGTCTCGACTCCGCATCTGGAGTGTTTCCTTCCATCTTGATTCCTCTATTATCTTTGCCCCCCAGGTTGTACAGGGCAGGCGATCCCTTCCCAGCTGTCAGGAAGGAACTGTGACAGTGTACAGCTGTGACTGGGGTCCTCCTGTCTGCTGCATCACCATTAAAGCCCCTGTCTGTCTGCCTGTATATGCCAACCTGTGTCTTCTGCCTTTTTGTCTTCCATGTCTGTTTTGGTATTTCATTTTAACTTGCACTTTGCACTCTCCAGCCATCTGTCTGCCTTCTCATCAAATCATCCTTCAAGGAAGTATCATGCTAAACCTCTCCTGTACTGCCTGGCTTTTTATAGGAGACAAAACATGTTAAAAGGGGCACATGGCCAGGTAGCTTCTGCTTTTGCCTGCCAGCAGCAGCCCTTCCTAGGTGATGCTGGAGATCACTGCAAGTGAGACAGAACAGAGACACAGAGGTTTTAGTGCCAGCAACCACCAGAAAGACAGAGAATCTGAGATGGAATGGTGTTCTAAGGGGTTGGGGGGGGGGGGGGTAGCTCCTCCATTTGAGAAGCTTTCTCTCATGAGAAAGAGCTTTCTCCCTATCTTAAAGGTGGAGTCAAAAAGCTACCAATTCAGATGTGTACTTCTAGTTCTGCTCATGACTCTATGTGATATTATATATGGGCTTAATCTCTTCTGATAGATGCTAAATTTTCAGATGAGTGGTATGTTATTGTTCTTTATCTAAAGGCCTTAGATTTCTGCAGATAACTCCTGTTAGCACCAGTGTTGTGCAGCGTTCAAAATTTAAGCAAGGTTTCTCCTTACAAATTAAACTGCTTCAGGAAAAAAGATAATATTTTAAAGATAGGCCTTAATTAGTAGGCTGTATGTCCTGTTTCACAAATGCATTATTATGAAAAGTAGGTAGGCAGGAGAGATCATTAAATCTGAGAAACAGTCTAGGATGGCTTCTCTTGGTGTCCCATGAGTCTGTCCGTAAATGGCCATGAAAAGCAGTTCTTTGCTATAAATCCCTGGTCACATCTGCAGCTTGTCACCAGAAAACATGTTAGTGGATCAACCATGTAGGTCCTTCCATCTCGGAAGAATTACTGTGGCAGAGGAGGAAAAGCCATCTTGCTTTGCCTTGCCAGGCTCAGGGAATGGAGATGGGTGAGTTCTGCTGGCTGCAGCTCACAGCACTCAGAGACACACAGTGACCTGCAGGAAAGCAGGTGTTGTCTGGGACTTACAGTCAAATATTCCAAAATTCTGTTCCTCTGACACCTACCTTAATTCTTAATACTGCACCTTGAAGGCAGATTTGGTACAAAATTTACCTTGGCTTTGTCATCACAGTGGCTTGATGGTATTTGGAATTAGAAAAAGTGATGCAGGGATTTAATACTAAGCCCTCCCAGTCTCTCTTAATGTCCTCTCTTTTGTTTGGGAGCCTCATCAAAATGTCTTCAAACAAGCACTCTCTAATCCTTGTTTACTTTTGTTTCAGGTTTCCTTTGACCTTTACAAGCATTGTAATCTGATCTTAGTTTTCACACCCATTTCTTTACTTCCTTAACTTCAGTAATTGCTGTGCCTGATTTGTGAACTTTGTACAGTTACAAGAGCAGTGTTTATGTCTCTTATCTACAGCAAATAACAAGCAAGGGCTGAACAATCCTTCTGGACCCAGGTGGGGACAGATAGCTGAGGCATGGGCAAGTTGTACCTCTCTCCTGTGGCTTGCAGAAAGGAAGGAATCTTACAGGTTTAGAAAAAAAGTTGTCTTTTAATTGACTTTGTATGTAAAGGAGAAGGAAAAGGGAAGGCTCAACCAGAAAAACAGCACAGTCAAACTGCTCTAATTACTTTTTTTCACTGACAGCAGCAGCTCCTTTCCCCAGAGTGAGAAGATGGATACATGCAGGAAATCTGGTTCTCCCTGCCCTGCTGGGAGGAGCCGGCCTGCTCCTAGGCACTTGACTATTTGTGGCCTGGGGAACTTCACCAGCGAGGGAGGTCCTTTCTGAACCTGGATAAGCCTGGAAGGGGGGCATTCATAGTGGGAAGCTGAAGAAACTGTAACAGCACATGAAGGCTCCTGAGGCCAAGGCTTTGTTACTAAACATGCCTGGGAATATCCCCACGAAACAAAATTCCAGTGGAAATGTCGATTTATTGGACCCAACTGTCTCATCCAAAACACAGTTCAAGGAGCTGTGGTGGAGACCAAGGAAGCCTTTTTACCCTACTCTTAGATTCCTGGCCAGGCAGCCCAGGGTCTGGGGCAGACTCTCAGCACAGGAGCAGTTTCTAGGCTGGGATCTGGGGAGGCAGCCACATCAAAGACTCCATGGTCACACTGAGACAGAGACGTGATGGTTCAAGGAGCCTCAGGGGCGAACGTGAGCGTGCAGTGCAGTCACACACTTCCTCTGGGTATCCCCTTCTAACACAGTCTCTTGGGATGGAGGGCTGGGGAAATCTTAGGTTGCTTCCCTTTCTTGCACGGTGCTTGTTGACTTGTTCAGTTGGTCAGGCTAAACTCCTTGTGAAGTAGGAAGCTTCCCTCTGTGTGGACACAGATAAGTCCACACCAAGTACTGTAAGACAATAATATTTCTAACCTTTTCTGTTCAGTTTGGCAATACCTTTTTGTAGTCAGTACCAGAATATAATGCAGTGCAGTCTTTGCTGGATTTACAGTGTGGCTGGATGCATTCTTTCTGAGATCTCCCAGACTCATCAGATAAGACAACTAAGCTTTCAGTAGGATGTTTATTGAAGCAGAAATGAGTAAAGTACTTAACAGTCTGTGGTTCAGTTTGAAAATCAATACTAACAGTATTGAGCCGGAAGAGGGGCTGCTAATACTGTATGTCTGCATCAGCAAGATATGTAAAAAGTGTGTCCACGTAAATTTACCAGGAAGCATTTAAAAAAATCAATAACTGGAGCATTAAGGCCAGGTTTACTGGAAATTACAGGAGAATCATTCAGGTTGGCACCACAAAAATATCGAACACTGAGATGCAATGGCAAGGAACTGTCTAAGTTCAGAATCCTCAGGAGTGGTCTTCAGAGCTGCCAACCCCTTTCAAATGGTCCAGATGTGGAAATGCCTCCTAAGGTCAAGAAAATGAAAGGAGACAACAATCAGATATTCTCAGAGCCACCTATTTCTGGATTTATTTCGGTGTACCAAGACACAAACCTGTCACATTTTTAAATCTAGCAGAACTGTACTGAACAGTTATAAGCCCCTGTGGAAATCTGAGGGGAGTGGCTTTGGCTGGACCTGCCCAGATCTGCTGGGGTTGAACTGTCTTCCAGTTATTTGCTGTTGTCCATTTTTGTCGAACTAAGGCCTTCCTGTGTTCCTTTCAGGACGAGCACAATTAAAGCTGAGGGAACCTGCAGTCACTCATCTAGAATGGGATGAACTTTGATGTCCCTTCCCACCCAAATCATTCTGTGATTTATTTTTCTAACAGCCAAAAGTGTGCAGCTTAGATGACAACGAACTCTTGTTTTTTCACATTGAATCCTAACCAGATGGTGGAAAATACAGTGGTAATTTAAATAGAAATGAGACAATCCTACCATTGACAGGACATCCTTGAAGTACCATGAGCTGGGAGGCAGAAAACACTTCCACCATTAACAGAGATCTGAAATTCTAATTGGAGGTGGTCTGCATACTTGAGTTTTCATCATTTCCCTTCCATTTTGCAATAACAGTATAATTCAACAGTTCTGCTGTCTGCTTAAGGTATTATGTTATCATCATCAATGATAGATGCAAGGCGTGGTCCTGAAGCATAATTGCATCAATATTGCTCACATACTTCTCAGTGGATGCAGGATTGAGTGAGCAAAAACAAACACCTTCTGTTTTGCCTACCCCAGGCACCATAGCAACTGAAATGCTGTGCTTAAAATTATCATTGGTTTTTCCTCCTGTTCCTTTGTTCCATATGGTGCAGCCTGTGAACTGTCTTAGCATCCAGTTCTGTGGATGCCAACTATCAGTGTGTAAGGAAATGAAATGTGCACAAGATTTGATTTGTGAAGTGATGCTGAGTTCCATGAGCTGTCTGCTTTGTTGCTTGGCATGCCCTGAGCCAGCATGTCCATGGCACAGCACAGCTTTCTGTGTGGCGAGCTGTGCCCTGACCCCCATGGAGGGAAAGATACTGCATTGCCATGTACTGGTAGTGCTGGGCAGATAATGAAGACAATAATGCCAGGTTAAGTGAGGAGCTGCCTATTATAAAATAAAAATAAAAAAAAGCTTTTCTTCTAATCAGACCATACCTGGAAGAACTTGAAGAGTTCCTTCTCTGCAATCCAGATCCCTCACAATTCTCTCGTTTCACCCCCAGCTCTGATCCTGAGATTTGATATTAAAGGCAGCACAGTGCAGCAGCAGTGTCCTGGCCAGCAAGCCAGGAATTGGTCTCCAAATGGACATTGAAAACCCCAAGTCTGCTGTAGGGTGTGCTGGTACATTACAGTGTATGTCACTCATCCCAGACAATTCTCAGGTTGTCTGTAAGTCTGGAATAGATGAGAGTTCAGTATTTGTGTACCATGTATGAAAAAAGGCAGGGGAAGGCTTATCATGCATGAATAACATGGTTTGATTCACTGAAGCAAAAATGGTTTTCATCTACAAATAAGGTAATTTCAATCACTAGAGCCATTGTGCTACAATTTTACAACAGGATTGAGAGCCTTTTTATTGATCTTCAAATCAATTGTGTTGTTGCTTACAAATTGGTGCAAAACCACCTAATGACATTTATGGCTCTCCTACATCAGTGCATGTGAAATGTTGATCTGCATCATTGCATATTTGTTTAATCAAGCCAATATTTCACCTGCATCATTGGAGTAATAATGTGATGAGAAGAAACTCAAATTACTTAAAATGATCAACCCATTCATTTCTGATCAAAGAGCTAGCTGAGGGATTTAGTCCTTTTTAAACCCCCCAGAGATTCATTCTCTTTTCTAAACATTAGATTTTGCAGAAAGAAAATAAAATCTCCACTTTAGGCAAAACCGTCTTTTGACACCACAGAATTCACTTGCAACTTTCAGCTTTCTGTCGTTGAGAAGAGCTGGTAGAATAGGCTACAGAAATCACTTTGCTTCCATGGATTTTTTGAAACCTCTGCTTCATTTGCCTTTCTAAGGACTCAATGTAGAAGATCTCTCTTGCTTTCTTCAAGTCAGGCAATCATCCCTAAATCCTAAGGAAATGGACATCTCTGACTGTGCCTCAGTAAGGAGATCAAATGCAACTGTGCGCCGCCTCAGGGAGATAGAATTCAACAGTTCCTCAGGTTTGGATGTTACTACTTTGTACTTTCTGCTGGAGGAATTGTCTCTCACCCCATCAGGCACAAACATGAAGATGTTTTTAATCTCTCCAGTCATCTGCCTCATGACAGGTGTCCTCATCATTCCTACCATCTTATTCGTGATCTTCTCTCGGTTTAACATCCGTCAGGAAACAAGGTACATGCTGCTGGGAAATGCTCTGCTTTCTGATCTGATCTACCTGTTGTTCTACACCCTGTCGGCTGCTCTCAATGCAGCACACCTACATCTCCCAAAGGAAGCTTGTGTCCTCCTGTTATTTCTGCTGGCAGTGGCTTACTGTGGAGGATTGTTCACAGCTGTTGCGATAGTCTTGGACACATACGTAGCTATTTTGTTTCCTTTGCGCTACATCACTATCTTACCTCCTTCACGAACTAAAAAAATCATAATTTTACTGTGGATGTGTTCTGGAGCTTTCCCTGGGATTTTTTTCTTGGTGCTATGGAGCACCCACACCTTTGTGCCCTGTGTCCTGGAAACATGCTCGGTTCCGGTAATACTAATATTAACTCTGAACGGGACTGATGCTCTGAAACTCTGTTTCTGGCTTTCTGCCATGGTTATCTTTCTCTGCCTGTCTGTAATATTTTGTTGCTATGCTATTCTGTATTTTAAAACCAAACATTCGGGTATATGGGAGAGCATCTGCTCCAGAGCCAGTGTAACATTCTTAATGCACAACACTGTGTTATTTTTTTACTTCTTTCCACTCTTGGCCCTTTTTGTAGAATCATTCTTGTGTGTTAATGTTCTCATCAAACTGCAGACAGGAATCTTGGTCTCCCTGACAGTCTGCAATGTCCTGATGATTCTTCCTAAAGTTTTGTTCCCTTTTCTGTATGGGCTTCGATACAGAGAGATCTCAGCCTCTCTCAAATCCATTGTCAGGAGGAAGCAGCTTCGTATGGTGTCACCTGCTCCACCACCATCCTGAGCCAAGGCAGAGCACAGTCACAGCAGAGGAGTTGTCCTTACCCTGTTATCATGCAAGACTGATGGAAGAAGAAGTGGAGAAGTGATCAACCCATGATAGAGAAGACATGGGTTGACCGCTCTGCCTCCTTGGTGCCAAAAGGCAACAGACCTTTCATTATGTCATGGTTGAGAATACAGAAAATGCTACCCTGGATGAAGTTACAAGCTTTGTTCTGATGTGAAAGGCAGAACCTTTGGGAGGAGATATTGAACCAAGATCATTTTCACCCACCTGTTGCAAATGCCTTTCTGGGAAAGAAAAAAATTAAAAGTTTTGTGAAGCAGAGGAGGTAACCACAGGTCCCTTAACAGCATCCCTTACAGCAGAGGATCCTTAACTAAACGTGCTCTGAACAGAACAACTGTTTCTTTCATGCACAGTGTATTGTTGCAAGGTTTGTAGCCAATGTCCTATTCTTTGAAACATGACCTGAGAGGTGCCTCTGGAAACTGCTGCACCCAGCGAAAGGCTGTGCCTCAGCTCGTGCAGTGTGCTGGTGTATTTGCTGCCTTATGGATTCCGTCTGGCAATTGCAAAACACTGGAGTTTTTTAAAATCTCTGTCTGGTGAAAGTCACCTTTGATCAGTGCCTGCTGGACAGCCCAGCACATGACAGTGCCGGGGGTTGCAGGGGTGGATGGACTGCTCGGGGAGGGAAGCTGAGCCGGAGGCAGCGGGTGGCATTCCCTCATTCCCTGCCTGCAGGGTGGTGTCCTGCTGTGCTGGTGCCAGAGGAGCCTGGAGCAGCCCAGAACAGCGCAGAGCCCTGATTCCTGCTGAGGCTGCACTGAGGTGACCTGGCCAAGGCTGGGGCAGCAGCTGGGGCAGCAGGGCAGGAGCAGTGAGGCGCCAGGCTGGGCACAGCTGTACCCACAGCATGGCTCCGGTAGGAACCCGGGGCGAGAGACTGAGCATGAACACCACATCTGATCCCTGCTGAGGCATCTCCCAGCTCTGCCTCACAAAAATCCTCTCTAGCAGCCTGATCCCAGGTTACAGCTGCACTCAGAGCTGCTGCTGGGTACCTGCCACTGAAGCCTTAGGAAGGCCAGGAGGAAAGGCTGCAGAGCCAGTTGGTGCATCAGGGGCAAGATCTTGTAAGAGCCTTTTAGATTTTCCAGATCAGCCCCCTACCTCTAGAGGACAAGTGAAACGTATTTCTGACTTTAAAGAAACCAAAATTTCATTAGATATAAACATCAGTGTGGGAAATATAAGTTGCCCTTCTGTTCCTTGGACTCGATAAAAGAGCTCTGTGTTTCTAAAGATATTACTTTCAGAATTCGTTAGATTTGATGTAAAAAATACATTGGGCTTAAAAGAAAAGGTCCTTGATTTCACTGTGCAATATTTCCCTTATATGCAGTCTCTCTTCACCTTCTGTTTGCTTGAAGTTATACACAGAAAGTGCTGAATGTGGCTGTTGGCTATTTCTCACTCGTCTGAAGAATTCCACTAAGTGTGAACCAGGAGGAGATCGGTGTCTGGTTGCATGGAATGTTTTTGGCAAGGGAGCCAGTTTGAACAGTTCCTGCCGATCTTCTCCCGTCATTTCCAAACTGCTTGTTACTCTCCTCACATTGCAGTGCCTGCTCTCTCCTGTTTGCTGATGCAACTGCTTCTGGGGTTTCAGGTTAAAAATATCCTTTCAAAGAGAACTGGTGTTGTTTTTATTTTAACTGAGATTATCCCAGTGATCTGCTTTATAGGATGTTCTGCAAACAGCTGCATCAGCACAGCTGAGGGGGTAACAAATTCCAGTACAGAGGTGGGGGAATGAGCAGGGACATCTTAGAGAGGCTTTGCTGCTAAGGGACACTTCTTGTGTAAGAAGCATCTCTAAGGCAAAGTTGTTGCAAGTGAATAAACTGTAATATTGCATATTTGCTTTAACTGTGGTCCTGTGCTTCTCAGTACTCTTCAATAAAAGGATCTAGAAGTCACTTTTTACTGGATTCTTCTATTTTTCTCCAAGATGAATGTACCACAGACATTTGTCACGGAAAATGTGTTTGTATAAAGACTTCAGATTGTCTGTAACAGGGATCTTCCATAACCTTAAGAAGGATGGGGAAATGGCTGCATACTAGATCAGGTGCTTTCTGCTAAATCCCCTTGGCATGTGGAAAGATCAAGAATGGAAAAGGTACTTGTAAATCCCCAGGCTGCTCATATCTTGGGCTCATTTTTATGCCCGTGCCCATTGACAAAGATGCTGGTAACTTAGAGTTTGTTTTGTCCATGTAAAGTCCTTTCAAGTTTACCTATATTGGAAATTTTCATGATAAGGGGTGAAGATAACTGTGTAACTAGTATGAGTGACCATAAGTGACTTTGCATAGCTGCAGGTTATAGTGCTTGATCTTCCTGACAATTATGAAGTTAATCTCCTGGACAGGATTCTGTTGCCAATTCTACAGCTCTTTCTTACATACACATTCTCTGGATATATTTAGATACAACTGGAAGTTTGGTAACATAAAGGACAGGGAAAGACAGAGCAAGTGAATCAGGAATTGTGTCAAGTTTGTGTGTATATGAAGTCTGCCCACAGTGACCAGGCAAACAAAACATTGCTTTGTGGAAATGACCTTCTAAGAAAGATTGTTGCAAGTTGATATTTTATTAATCCACATTAAAGTGGTTTAACATTAGATAGGTAAGTTTTTCTTAAGTGACTGCTTGTAAACAACATCTTCCCAGGGAATATTACTGTGCTGTTTGGTACAAAAGCAGTATATTACAGAGTCTATAGAGGAAACACACCACAGCCCTGAATCATTTGCCTTTGGGGATTTCCCCAATCTATCTGAATAGGACCAAAGGACTCATTAGGACAACATAACAAGCACAAGGTTCCTGTAATGCTTTTCATACATGCCTTGAGTTTTGTCTCAAAGATTGTTAGACTTCTGTATTTTCAAGAACCTCATGGCTTTAGTGATTACCAGCCTTGTAAGGATGTCTCCACATAAGCTCTGGAAATTCAAACTGAGCCTATTTACCAGAGCCCAGCAATCGACCTCTCCCTGGTCATATAAGTGAACTTCTTGGATGTCACTGTGCCAGCCCAGCATTTTAATTTAAAGTGAAACGGAGAGCAGTTGGCTTTAACATGTGATTTGGCAGCTGGGGGCAGTAATCCTTTAATGAATTGCAATACCATGAATCACTAGAAGTATTCTAATTTATAGCCTAAATATATTCCTGCTCAGTTTTTCCCCTCTTTTCTTGTGCCAACATTGTCACTACATTTAGCACTGCTCTCTTCCCTCTCTCAGTTGGATTTGCAGTGCAGTTTGCTGTCTGTAACCTGCAGACTGAAGGGAGTCAGGCCTGCGTTCCAGGGGCTGGGGCTGTGCCATACAACACTGGAGACATAATTACATCAGAGATAGGTCTGTGCCTCCAGTGGGATCAGGTTCAGTGTCAGGAGATACGGAGGATCTCCAGGCAGGTAAACAAGCACACAGCTTTGGATTTGGGGTATAGTTCATTGCAACGATCTCAGTAATTATTCAGTAAAACTAATTAACCTCCCACAGTTTCAGTAATTAATATTAGAGTGTCTACTTCTGCTCCATCCCTTGGCTGTGTCATTTTCTACGGGCAGTTTCATACAGTAAGAGGGCAGAAGGAAAGTGGCATTTGCCTGGTTGCACCGGGGGCAGCCCCGAGAGCCCGGGGCTGTGTCCCAGCCCTGCAGAACAGCACCAGCTGCCTCCGGGACGGGTCCGGCAGCTCCCGCCGGGAGAGGCTGCTCCTTGCTTCATTAGTCGCTGTTTGTACTAGAGTGTGTTCTTTGGACAGAAACCGTGACTGTGGCCATTCTCTGCTGGACGGGGTTATGCATGACAGATGAGAGAGAGCCCTTGATAGGAAAAGGAAATTACAAGTTTCCCCGAAACTTGATTTCTGTTGTCTTCTGTTTCCAACCCCACCTCACTGCTGGTAACTGAGGGCCCAGTACTGCTGGTTCTTGCTATTTTTTCACAAGGTCTGTGATTTTTGGCATCTGCATAAAACTACTGATCCTGAAGGTTTTTGTTTTTCAGTGTGCTTCTAGTCCTTCAGATTGCAACATGAATCCAAAACGTACAAAGAGCAGGGAGACAAATAAACACAACTCTTCATGCACTGCTATTAAAACGTCAGAATTTTTGAGCAACTCGTGAGTTAGGAGAGGAAAAGGAGCCAAACTGTGGTTGTGCTGTCTCGTGTTTGTCAGTGAGGGATGTTTTGGCTCCTGCTTGCCCAAGGTCTGCAGATGTGGCTGGGAAAACACTGCAGAAGAGACAAGAGGCTGTTTTCAGCCTCTGATATGTAGAGTTAAGAATTTGTTTATTCAGACAACTCTTTTCCAACTCAGTGGTTTGTTTCTCTCAAGAAAAAAATGCAAGTCTTGCTATGGACATGAAAATCATCAAACAGTTCCTGAGGGCTACTGTTTTTTAGGATGATTCCCAGTAGAAAGAACTAGTCAGCCTCAGCAGCTACTATCATTAGTTTTACCAAAGGGAAAAGGGACCCATTCATCCACCTTCTCTGCCCCTGTAGACCAGCCAGTGCTGCTAACCAAGTCAAAGGTGGTAACTGTTCTTCACAAAAACCTTTTGTAACAAAATACTCTTTTTATAGGGTATTTCTTCATGCCTTCTGAAAAGCAGAGTGGGACGGGAGAGTGTGGGCCAGCATGGAAGTGTGAGAAGTGCTCACCCTGTAGAACGCTAGGAATGTAAATATGGAAGGGGAGCAATTAAAAAGTAGTTGGAAATGGAAGGACTGTGGGAAAATCAGTGGAAGAAATGGGGGGATAGTCTGGAGTTACAGAAGTAAGTTCTAGGCATGGGGCAAATTGCAGAAGACACAGGATTTCTCGCAGTCTATCTGAAGGAAGGACACAATGGAGACCTTTTGTAGGGCTGCCACCTGCCCCGTGGGCTGTGTCTGCTCTGCTCAGCCTGCACCAGGTCTGCAGGCCCTGCTGTACCCCTGAGCACTCCAGCATTACAGTGCTGAAATTCAGAAACCCATGTTTTTTTCTTAGCCCAACCTGACAGAAATATTAATTTTAGTACTGTAAAAGGCAAAGGAGACATTACAGAAAGGGAGGGAGAGAGGCTGGAAGGAGTCACTGCTCTCTGCTTGGAGAGATTTGTTTTGCGCAGTGTTTTCTGTCTTGATTTAATACTGGGTTGGCTCTTTCCAGCAACTAGGCAGGGGAGGAGGGACGGAATATGTTCCCAGTCTTTAGCCAAGAGTGTCCCAGAGTGCCCCGGGCATGACCTCCTCAGTGTTTATTTTTGTTTCCCTATAACTGACCCAGATGCTGGGACTTGAGACTCGGGCCCTCCTGGCCTGCTGAACATTTGCCCCTCCCGATACTGCACGTTATGGTCCCAGGAATTAGGCTGGGAACAGTACCTGGAACTGTTTTTGTCTCCAGCAGATTGTTCTGTCCGTTTGAGTTCCAGGAAACCAAAACCCGTGAGAAAAATCCCGGGAGCGCACTGCCACCCAGTGGGGATGGAGGCAGGGATGGGCTCCGGACTCCTCTTGTGTGCAGCAATGGGGAGAGGAAAAGGCCTTTCGGGCAGAACAGTGACCAGCCCCAGAGCACAAGAAAAAGGAAACTAGGTTTTGGTTTGCTTTATTAGAAAACAGCTACAGTGAATCTTCAGTGGAACCAGATTAAGGTTCACTTACATTTGCAGCCTGTCCAGTCCCTGTTTTGGGAACAACAGCAAGGTTTGCAAACTGAGGTGGATTTTTTTTGGTCATCCAGAACTGAAAAGCCAACAAAGTATCTTCAAGCAAACAAACAAACAAACACACAAACCGGTTCAAACTTAATCTAATGTACCAACCACTGGAAAAAAAGCACAGCTTTGGAGGAAATGACGTTTCACCAAAGGTACAAATCTCTCATTCCAAAAAGCTTCTCTTTTACACTAGTAGGTGCAGCAAATCCAACTTAACACAATAAATAGTTAAACAAACACTGGGACCAGGCTGAGCCAGTTCAAGTACATTTCAGGATAGATATAACTGGGAAGTAAATTTCCCACCTACGCATCACATTTCTTCACCTGATTGGAGGTATTGTGTTGGCAGGAGTAAAGTACAGCTGGTCCCTGATTTTTCTGTGGGGGGAAGGAATTAAGATAATTTAAGGATACACTGTACAGAGGAAATGCAAGGGCTGAGCTTATGTACAGATACTCCCCCGAGGCCCTGTGGAGGTGTTTCCCTCCACTGCTCCCTGCAGCTAAAAGCCATCCTCACTGCAGCCTATGCCACAGGGACATGTAGCCACTGCGTTTCTTTGCAGTTCTCCCGCGGTCAGACAGAAACTGCCCCGGGCACAATCTTACGGATGTGTGTGTAAGACTTCCTGAGGGTAGCACTCCCATGATGAGACACCCCCCGGGGCAGGACACACTCCTCTGTCAGCTTCTGAGTTTCAGGGTCCCAGCAGAGCACTGTTGCAATGACTTCGTTCTTTTCATCTCGGCCCCCGGTGATAAACAGCTTGTTGTTGCAAGGAGAAATCCCACAACTGGCTCTCTCATGGGTGAACTGAGTCACCAGGCACCATGTGTCTTCCTGGGGACTGTAGGAGTAGAGGGCTTTCATTGCTCCACCTGGAGAGGAAATGGATATTTGCACTGGCCATTCCTGTAAGGGATTTTAATTAAACCATCCACTTCAACAGGGCTCTCTGTTCCTGGCATTCCTAAGAATGATTTCTGCCCCAAAGCCAAGAAAAAACAAGGTCACAGGATACTTTATTGTTTTGAAAACCTGATCCGCAGAAGGCCACTTATTGTTCATAAGGCTATGGAATTTAAGGCCAGAACAAACTGCTGTGATCATTCAGTGTGACCACAGTGCACCCAGAAACAGACCTTTCTCATACGTGGGGCTTCATCTAAGGGCACAGCTTCAGAAAAGTACAATCTTGTTTAAAAGAGCTTAGACTATGAAGGACCAGGTGTGGTAAGCCATCACTGTGAAAAATGGGTACAGGATTTTTCACTAACTCCTCTTAACTTCAGTGTCCATCTGTCCATCAAACCTCCTGCCTGGAGGGCTTTTTCAAAAACCCCTTCCTTGTTTATGGGTTCGTCAGACTGATCCAATAATCTTCTTACAGATTTGTTAAACAGAGAATGACCTTCAGTTTCTCCATGTTTCCCAAATTCTTGAAAGTTTTTGTGCACCTTTTCAATTTTGCAGGTCCCGTTTCTCTCAGAAAAATGGTCAATACCTTAATTATCAAGACAGGCTGTGGAAATACCCTCCTGAGACTGCCAACAGTGAAATGGTTGTGATGCCTTAAACCCCTAATGGGTTTTTTTATTTTTCTAATGTTGGTAAGCCTTGTAAGTTTTATAGGTAGACTCTAAAAGCAGCATCCCTTGTCCCTTGTCCCTTATCCCTTTCCCTGTAGCACCCTTGTTTACACATTCCTTAACCCTCTTACCCCATTCTATGCTCCCTATATCAATCCTACTTCTGAATACAGCAGAAATGTTTAGTCTTTTGTCAAGGCAAGGCCTAGACAGTTGACAGAACAGCATATCAGGGCCTAAACCACAGAACACGGTCAAAGAATTAGGTAACTATGTACCCTTTGTGCTCTGATGATGGTGAAGGTGATGAAGTAGGTGGTCCCGAAATGCACCCCAGACCCATTTTCAGGGGGTGGACCCCGGGGCGGTCCAGAGTAAAGGCCACAGGGTGGACACATCTGGGATTGGATGGATGGTATTATAAAATGTAACCTCTCGGGCACAGGGGCGCGCGCGTCTTTTAACATCTTCTGCCTTGGCAAATAAACCCTTTCTTATCTCACCCCTAATTAACTGCTCCAGAGATTTTTTCAGCACCTAAATCCCATGGTAACAGTTGTTATTCTGAAATTTATAGGTACTGGATGTGTCTTCTGTAATAGCTGTACAGAATCACAAAATTGTTAAGTTGGAAAGGATCTCTGGAGATTATTCAGTCCAACTTCCCTGCCAAGGAAGGGTCACCTGGAGCAGGTGACACAGGAACACAGCCAGGTGGGTTTGGAATGTCTGCAAAGAGGGAAACTCCACAACCTCCCTGGGCAGCTGTTCCAGTGCTCTGCCACCCTCCATGGAAAGTTCTTCCTCATGTTGAGGTGGAAATTCTTTTGTTTTAGTTTATGGCCATTGCTCCCTGTTTTGTTGCTGGACATCACTGAAAAGAATCCTTGAAGCCACGGTCTTACTGCTAAGGTGCAACAATGCCAGGGATCCTCCCTGCTGCCAAAATGAGCATTTATCTATTGTAGTTACAAAAAATGCTGGGTCTGATAATACTAGTCCAGTATTTAAGGATGATCAAGTCATTGTGAGGTGATTTAAACAAGTTTTATTTCCCACTTGGAGCAGACAGAAAACAGATGTTGTCACATACAGTGATTCATCTGGCTGTAATTCATCGATCTGGGTAATTTGATTGCTCTGGATGGAGGAACCAAATGCTCTTTTATCTTTTAAACTTCAGATGGGGCTGATTTCTATCTGATTGAACTATATTTGGTTCTCAGATTGGTAAACAAGGTTTACTGGTGGATGTCCCTGTCTTAAAGGTGCTGAATGAATGTAACTGGAATATCGTGTCAGTTTTTATCGGGAGTTTTATCAGCCAGCCCATAAGTCTGTGCCTTCTCTCTCTGTCTGTCATTCTGGACAAACAGGGTGAGGCCAGTCTCTGAGCTGAGGAGAAGCATGAGGTATTTATGTACATAAAAGTTGGAGGAATTTTCAGAGCTCCTGTTTGGGAAACAAATGTTCCACTTTCCTTCTTTTGGATTTTCCAGCACCATCTGGAGATGTGTGCAGGCTCCCTTCCCCTCCATAGTTCAGCTCACCACCACCAAACTCCTGTTCTTCCATCTTTACATCCAGTTCTGGCAACTGACTGAATTAACTCCAAGTGCAATCTAGTGAAGTTCTGGGTCTTTGGGTATCGGTGGCTCTGCTCCCATGACCTGCTTCCAGTGCTCTTAATCCTGCCTCTTAATCCTCTTCCTGTCCCTTTTATGAACACACTTTTGGATGGCTTTAAGCTGTCTCTGAGCTAGCTCCAGCTTTCCAAGATACCTGCCACACGAACAGGCATTTTGACTTGGTGACTCTTTACTCCTGTCTGTGAAGGTGCCATATTCCCATCCCTCGTAAGCTCAGTGGGAAGAGCCACCTGACTATTTGATTACACTCCACAGAGTTTGTGGGTAAAACTAAGACACAGAAGGGAGCCCTGGTGTGTCTGGACAAGAAGAACCATTGGTGCTTCACTTACCCACCACATAAATGTGGTCACGGAAGCTGGCGGCGTTGATGCACTTGGCTTCCACCGGCATCGGCGCCTTCAGGCTCCACGTGTTGGTTGCAGGGTCGTAGCACTGGGTCTTGTCCGTCGCCAGCTTCCCGTTGGGCCCTCCCCCGATCACGTAGAGCCTCTTCTTGTAGCTTGCTGCTGCAAAGGAGCTCACATTGACCATGAGGGGAGCAGCCTGGGGACCATAAACATAGTTAGTAACCATCCGAAGGAGTCAGACTGATGTCTGTGGGGTGTGAGCCTGTGGAATTTGAAGTCAGACGTCCCTTTTATGATATCCCTTTTTAAGCAGGGTTCAGAAGATGACGTTGCTAGGGATAAGGTGGAAGTATTCAGTTTTTTCTTAAGACTGCAGAAACCCTTAAAAATACATGTTCAGTTCAAATGCTGAAATTAAAATTACACGATCCACAATTGAAAAGCCAGGAAATGTCAGAATTACCCCAGATCTCCTTAACATACTTATGTACATAGAAAAGAAAATATGAAATTTGTTCATAGCGATCTTTCTACTTGCAGCTGTGATTGTTAGATTCATCCACATTGCTCTGTGTAATCTAGAAACTGGGGTTTGTGTCTGCCATTATGACACCTAGTTTCATTACTGTCATGGATTAATTATCTACCTAATTCTCTCCTCTCATTGCTTGAAGTACAGTTAATAGAACTGGTTTTTTTTCCTGTTTACCTTGAGACCTTTCCTTTCAGCTTAAATGCAGCACATATAATGCACAGGTTGATATACACATTTTATATACATAATGTAATAGAGAGTAGTTTTGAGCCTGTGCTCTGGTTCATGTGTGCTATACTCATACTCACTGATTTCTGGACTACTAGCTTTAAAAGCCAATGAAGAAAAGAAAAGTTAGGCATTAGATGTCTCACAGGCAATGACTGACCAGCGATCCAGGGATTTTTACTTTCTGAAGGATATACATTTCTACAGAAAAAAATATTTGGGGTCTTTACAGACCAGAAATACTTAAAAGAATTGTACAAGATCATTTCTATGATTCCAAACCCAAACATTTTCCAAATAAAATGTTCCAAATGAGTAAAATGTTATGTGATGCAGCATCTTACCTCTGACCAGCAGTTATGAAAGGGATCATAAGCTTCCATGCTGTTGATTCTCTGCATGCCATCAAAGCCACCAATGACATATACTTTGCCACCCAACACTGCCATTTTATGCCTCCATCTCCCAATATTTAGGTACTCAATTTGTATCCATTTGTTGATGGAGGCATTGTATTTCCAGACATCATGCTTTGTTTCTTTGCCACCTGCAGTGTACATGACACATGTAAATATGATAGAATAGCTTGTATTTACTCAACATCTCCAACATGATTAAATTTAAATATGTTCTCTCTGAACAGAAAGTAAGTAATTTTTACTTATTATTATTAACTTCTTAATTAACTACACCAATGACCTGGCCTGTTATAGCAGAAGAAAATTTCTGCATTTAGTTTACTTAATGGTAAAGGAAACTCTGAATAATTTCCACAACCAGATATTCAGTAAAGATAAATCACTGTTTCTCACTTTACCAGACCACAACCATTTTCATTTCAAAACCGAGTGCACAACCAACCACACACAGCGTGGTGATGTGCAGGAGATTTCTGTGCACCACCAGGGCTTTGCAGAATGCAGCAAAGGGACGAATAAACAAACATGATTTCCACAAGACAGGGGAGGATGCTGCAGCTGGTAGTGCCAAATCCCTCAAAGACAGGCCTGCACTGGGGAACTGCCAGTTTGTGCTGGGTGGATCCAGCCAGCCTCGTGGTTTGCATCGTAAAGCAAAAGACCTGACTCTGAACTCCTACCAACAGGAGACCTGCATGACCTGTTGGAAGTTTTACTATTCAACCATAGGACCATACGGCTGGGATCTCATTTTTGTATCTCTCCTTCTGGTCTCTTTCTCTACAGACTTGGATTTGCTTCATATTTATAGCTCAGAGATCAGAACAGGATCCTGCACACTCATTCTAGAGCTGACTTGCAAGTGAGAGCAGTGTTTTAAACAAGCACTTTTGTTTGCCTACAGTTTCTGGTGTAACTGTAATACAAACGGATCTAGTTAAGCCTGAAACCACATTTACAGACTGAGTAGCTTATTCCATCATCTGCAACCTGATTAAACATTTGCTTCACTGGTGAATATACTGAAAAGAGAATTCATATTCTATTGAGAAAGTGTCTGCCTTCATTGGTATTCTGTACTGCAGCCAGATCACTGCAAACTGATGGAGCCTATCTCTGGGCCAAACAGCAGATTGAATGGGAGATAATTAGCGTGCTAGAAAGAGTCGTTTGTAATGCTTTTGTCTCAGTATTTTTCACATGTATGTGTTGAATTTTATTTGCACTCAAATAGCTGAAGTGGCTGAAGGGCCTGAATGCAGCATTCATGGGTACAATGGGGCTGAGAGACTGCAGGTGTTCCCTTTCCTCTCCCTAGAAATTTCCCTGTGACTTGTGCTTTCCTGCACAGGCTGAAACTCTGGTAGGACCCTGAGCTGGACCAGTTCGTGAATTTACTGCACATCAGGGGGACAGGGACAGAACTGGAGGTTTATTTTATTTCTGTTCTTTCTTTAGACAACAGTTCTTTCTAATTTGAGGAGGAATTGTAACTACATTAGTAAAAGTAACAGAATGGTGAATGATAATTCATGTCATTTTTAGTTATGCTACAAATGTAGTATTTCAGGTCATCCAGTCAAAGCACTTAAACTGTTCGGGAGAAATCATGATCTAAAAGTAGTCATAGTCTTGTGGAAAGGAATTTTCTATTGTTCAGATTCTAGAAGGGCAGGGAAGACTCCAGACCATACCAAGACATCGAGGGAAATGAGCACATGGGAGGGAAGATCAAGTTAGAAAAGATACAAACCAAGTTAGAGAAGAAGCAAGTTACAGGAGGTAAAAGAAAGAAAACAAGAGTAGAAGAACATGCAGGAAGGACCAGATGCTTAATTGGGATTGAGACACTAATAATTTGGTTTAGCTAGAAGAAAACTCTTAATGGCTTTGGTCCACTCAGCCTTTTATTTGGGTGGGAAAGGCAAAAAGGAGAAAGACAAAGAGGGAATAGAGAGAGTCAAAGATGTGAAATTAAGCAGAGAAGGAGGACAGAGAACCTGTGAGAATAGAAGCAAAGGGAAAGCCAGCTTAGACTCACCACAGCAAGGAATATGTTAGCCTGGCCTGGAGGGAGCCTGGATAGACCATCAAAGAAAAGCGGAGAAGATACACTGGAAAAGATGTCAGGAATAAAAGGATGCAAAAAGCATGTAACCTCTAAAAAGAGGAAGTGGTAGGAGATTAAAGGCAAATGGAAAAGAGACTTCCCAACTCAGGGGTGTGAGTGTGAGGGATATTCCCTGGCTGGGATGTTTGACTTAGGTTTCTCTCTACAGCTAACTTTTAACAGAGGGACTCATTTCAGAATTGAAAGAAACTCTCTATAGTGGGCTGAAAGGATAAACCTCTTTTATATGTAACTAGGGAAGGAATAATCTAATTCTTATCCCAGGATAAAGATTTAAGAAACTTTAAATTGGAATGAAGTATCAAAAATTTGTGGATTCCCAAAAGAAGGAATGCGATGGAAGGCTGTGGAGCCCTATTCATAATTAAGCAAAGCATTCAGACTTTGGCTCTCCCTCCTCCATTCTACTCTCCTATTTTAAGGGAGTGTAGAATTTGGTGGTTGATTTTGCAGAAAAAAAGGTATCCTACCCATGGAAGCCCTGCTCTGTAACTTGACAATGATGAAAAGCATGCTGTCACTTTTCTTCTGGAAAGCAGAACAAGATCATCAGTCTTGTTTTTGACAGGCCACCAAAACCAGCTGTCAAACTGACCAGCAAGCTTGAGTTTAACATTTTTGATTGTCAAAGTAAGATCTTTGTAGCTTCAGGATCAAACCTCTGTGTGGAGCTCAACTGTGTTTGTGTGGGAAGTTGAATTGGGTTTTGCTTATGCATGTGGAGCTGCAAATGGACAGGTCACAGAGGATCTTGGAGCAATTCTTCTTCATTTAATGTTTGGTAAACTGTTCCCCAGAGCCCTTGCATGACCACGGTCACTGAGAGTTTAGGGTCACTGGGTGTTTGGGGTGCTGCTTCACAAGTACCCATGCATATAGATTAATATTGCTTAAAAAGGAATCCTGTGCTAAAATCAGAGCTAGGTAGTGTCCTCACACTTTCAGTGCTCTCTGGAGCCTGTTCAAAGCCAAAGCATTTGGAATATCTGTAGTGCTTAATTTTCCTAAAGCTGCCTCAGGCATGGTCTCGATAAAAGCTGGAAATAACTGTGAGAACCCTCTGCTCCCCTCTTGCACTCCCAGTGTCTCGTTCCTTACCCGATATGTAGACTTCATTTTTTAGGGTAATGCATGCAAACTCCACCCATTTTTTGTTCTCATTCTCCGGCTCCTGCTCTGTGATTGGTAATTTTGCTACTTCCAGGCGGCTTCGCCTCAAAGGATCCAGGCAAGTCACTTCTGCTACAAACTTCTCATCTTTTGTACAGCCCCCTATGATCATAAACACCTCAGACTGGAACTCGTGCATCCTGGGCTTGGTCCTTTCTGTAATAATCTAAATGCAAGTGAGACAGAGTGAGTACACAGGGCACTTACATCTACAATTACAGAAAGATCTGGTGACCTTTTTTCTGATTACCTGTTCTGCAAATCACAACAAATTTACATCAGCTCAATCAATTATCCAGTGCCTTCTAAGCTGAAATCCTGGAAAGCATCTTAGAAGCTTTCTGTAGAAGTTGCTGTATCCTTCTTTCAGTAGGATTTTTCCAACTCTGTACTTAGTTGCTTTTGCCTGTCAACTAGGATCCTTTTGGGAATTCCCAGAGTGGCACCAAGAGGTATGAAGGTGAGCAGTGGTGCCAAGGCTGGGTGCATAACAGGCAGCTGAAAAAGACAGGTTTTATTTGCTGCTGATAGAGTGAGGCCAAGGTAGGAAGGCCACAAGGTTTGTGTATGCCCTGGGGAGCTTGAAGAGAGCAAGGCTGCAGTTAGTGCTACCAGAAAATAAGTGCTCTCATTATTTGTCCTGAAGACCTATGTTAGAGTGTCAAAGCACTGACAGTTCTCAACTGTGGAGGTGGGTTTTTTTATTTGTTTCTTTGTGTATAAGCTTTTATTTCAAGCCAAAATTAGAAGATTTACTTAAAGCCAGCACTAGGCTCTGAAACATGGTTAGCTCTAATTTGCTGCCTGCCAGCTCGGTTTATTGACCAGGTCTTTGTTTCAGGGACACTGGAAAAAGTCACTTCCCAGGTACATGTTCACCAGGAGCAAAGAATGCGGAGGGTGCTTGGAAACTTGTGTTCTGCTTGGAGGAAATATTTGCAAGCGAGACCCACAGGTTAAATGCTGTGCCAGGAGGCAGCTTACTTAAAGTTTTGCTTCTCATTCTACTTTTAACATGTTTCTATAAATTGGCATAATTTATCTACATTAAAAAATATTATTTACACAGACGTGAATCTTGCATTTTGACTATGTTTAGAGAATTATTAGGCAAATTTTTTTAAACATCTGTCCCAGAACTTGCCAGGTTTCAGGGCTCTGTTCTAACCTGTCTGCCACCACTGCCAGGCATCAGCCAGCCCGGGAGAGGGCAGCTGGCAGCGGCTGGCCCTTTGAAGATGAGTGTAATGAGTGTTCAGCCCGGGGCAACATTCCCCTGATCTATCCTACGTGGACCTGAGAGCACTGCTGAGTGGGACAAGGCTTCCTCCAGGAGCTCCCCCCAGACTGGCTGGCACTGCCCCAGGTCACCGTGTACTGTCTTAGGCAGTCACTGGCACAAAACACACTTGGTTTCTCCCCCATGCCAGTGACACATTCACTGTTAGTGATGGGTCCACAACATGCTCCTGAGGCCTCCTGCCCTCCTCTGACTCTCTGACTGAGAAGGCACACACATTTCCTCACACACTCACATACTTTGCTCCTGTTGTGAAATCTGACATTTTGGTTGCCCTCCTCTGTACCCCATGTTCTGGGCAAGGAAATGTGACTGATACCTAACTTTCCAAAGAGGACAGGCAATTGAAGAATTGGAGATCCACCACAGCCTGCCTTGAGCAGGTGGAACAGGACTCGACTGGATGTCAAGATGAACCCCTGTCTTTGGGTGCAGGGAGGTCTGCAAATGGCACATAGACAGACCTCTCCTCTGGAAGAGACCATCTTCTTCACAGGAGATTCTCTCTTATGAAACATTTTCTCCCATAAGTAACAGGTAGACATGCTACATATTCACATTTGAAAGAATCATTACAGATTGTGGCACAGTTTAGTGGGAAAATTATTCTTTTCTTAGGCTTGAAGTAACAGCTGAGAGGGTGAGGTGTCAGGAGTAACTGGGGAAGTCACCTGGGGTCTTTGTTTAGCTAAGCAAGAGTGTGTATGAAGGGTCAAGCTCAGATGTTCATAAACAGGAAGATGAACACTGTTTTAAAACAACCCTCCAAAAGCTTCTAAACTCTTTAAGTCAGCAGGATGAATTGTGAGGCCCATCTTGACTTTTCAGTAGCACTAGTTAGTGAAACTTCAGTGCTAGTACCTTTTTCTGCCCCGTGGTACTGCTCCTTCCAGTGGGATTTTTGAGCTGAAGCAAGAGACACTTAAAAAGAGTGGCCAATACCTTCCTGTTTTACTCACCTCATTGCCTGACAGATGGTACATTCTTGCTTCCTGGAGCAAAGGAAAGACATCTGGACACTGTCTAATGAGTTCATCGGCTTCAACAGTCTCTACGAAGTACCAAGGGTCCAGGAGGGGCAGCCGGACATTCTCCAGCACGTACGGCAGGAGGGAAACCCTTTCCGACTCCTTGTAGCGCACCCAGTTCATCACGGTTTCGAACACCTGGGCCTCCTCCGTGACATACAGGTCATCACTCTTGAGTGTGCTGCACAGGATGTCAGCTGGCAGCTCCAGGAACTCCTCATAGTTCAGGACCTGGGTGAAGTTCTGGATGATATAGTTCTGCACTTGTTGTTTCAGGCTGTGCAGGGCGTGGGCATCAGCGAGCCTCAGGATGCCAACGCAGTTCTCCGGCTGGAGGGCCTCGGTGAGAAAGCTGGCACAAGCATCCACCATGCGAAGGAACTGTGGGCAGAAAAAGCATGTTTAAGGCCAGAGTGGTTACTGTCTGACTGTATCACAGGAAAGCTATGGAGTTCGGGGCTGGGTCCCAACCACCCATGCTCTACATGAGGCCAGGTATCTCCCAGAGTCTGCAGTCTGAAATGAGAATTTCTTCCTCCCTCTCTTTTTCCCCCCTCTGCATCCATATTGCTCCTTTTTCCTCTTGCAGGATGCAGAAGACCTGTGAGACTCATGAATTTTATTTGTTTCACAAGAGGGTTTTCTAACATTGATCCATGAGATCTCAAAGCACTGGCAATCATGGAGATGAGCACACATAAGGTCCCCAGGCTCCCAATGTACTTACCCTGCTTCATCTTGCAGACCTGCTTTATCAGCCCAGACCAGCTAGAACTGAGTCTGGTTGTGGAGTGCAGGTGGCTCTGCTGTCTGCATTTGTGTTCCCACCATCAGAACTCCAAATGTGTCTGAGGTCTTGTGAGAATGGTGGAAAATGAGTGCTGAGGTCTGGGAGGTTTGGACCAGAGTGCTGCCCCCAAAGAGGACATGGGCAGCTGTCCTGAACTGGGGTCAGAGGCAGGAAGAAATTTGCCATCAGCAAATCTTTGAGTTGTCTGACAGCCAGGGTTGTCTGGCAAGAGTCTTGTTGAGGGTGGTCCTTTGGAGGTTCTAGTGACCTTTGTTTTCCTAGTCATCGCCACTGGCTGAAAAAATATGGATGTGCATTTTACAGAGTCTGCTTAATGGAAGTACTGGCTGTGTTTGCATTCAGTGGGGCAGCACAACCACTCTCATGAATTTCCTTGGCACAATAACCCCACCTGAGGGTCCCAAATGTGCAGATCCTGGGCCACAGATGTCTGCGGGGCATTTGCCATGAACTGTGATCTGAGCTGGATTGCTAGTTACTAATTAGGAATTTGAAACAGTTTTGGGTAGAACTGATAAGTTACAATACTTCATCCTGGGGTTTCCATCACCTCTGTGGCATCAGATATGGATACAGCATCAGTACTTCATGCTGGTTTTGTCAATGAATGGTGCAAACAGCAAATACACAAAGACGGGTCAGAGCTGATGCTCTGCATTTCCATCCACGCTTTTTGGGTCTTCTTTCCATCCAGTGTCAGCAAGCAAACTATTTTAACTCGTTCTGTCTCACTGGGGAAAATTGCACAACAGTAATTTAGGGGCAAAGAGGAAGCGAAACATTTTTGAACACTGTAGTATGTAGATTTGTTTCAGTAATTAGAGTAGAATCTTCCAGACCCATCGATGTCATGTTGACACATTTAGACTGTTTATCAGAGCTGAGCGATCGCAGACGCTGTGTACAGACTGCCTGGTTCCTGTTTTACATTTAGATGTGGTCAAGAGTTTAGAGAAATGCAACTGGCTGATGAGCAGGGCTATGTGAGGTCTCAGGATGTGTTGTGATATAAATAGGCTGGTGGCACGCGGTGGCACCGCAGTGGAGCTCGGTGAGCCCTCGGTGCCCACCACGTTCACCTTGCCCATTCTCTGGGCTAGCACAAGGCAAGCACTTTGAACTCACCAGTGCCCGTCCCTGAGGATCTACCACCAGGTAATCCTCAGGCCTGAGGCAGGTTAAGCATTGGCCTTATTAAACTTATTAGGCATGAAGCATTAGAAGTTGTCAGTAATGAGACACAAAGAAAACAAACGTAGGATTTGCCAAGGTCACTCATCAAGTCATCCACAAGTCTGGGAACAGACCCCAAAACAATGTTCTCACCAGTCTACAGCAAACCACTGTAGAGTGCTCTAATTATTTATACACGGCTTGTTAAGAGCCATACCCAGGAGGTGACACCAGAGGGTTTTCTCCCGGAAGGTGCACACTGGTCCAACAGCCAGCAGGCCCCACTAACCACTCTGGGGAGCTGCTTGTGGCCAGGCAGATGCAGAACTCTGAGGTGTGGGTGTGAGAAACAGCCATGCTGAGGGCTTAACTAGAGAGGCTGGACTGCTTGGGAGCATGTCAAGGCAGGACTTTCCGTGGCTGCTGCTCCTCATCTCTGTGCTGCAGTGTCTCCCCACCACTCCCTTCATTTAGAGACAAAATTCCCCCCAAAACTCCCCCAAAACTTGCTGGGCATACATCACTCAGTCCCAGGAGAGCAGGTGACTCAAGAGAACATCAGAAGGAAGACACCACAGCCCCTGCTTCATCTGCTCTGATTAGTCTGTCAGAGCTCTGAATTTTCTTCTTGCCCTCTGTGAGTACCCCTCCTAATGCCACCCCAGGCACTTGAAAAGCCCTGTTCCCTGGGAACAGTTTCTACAATAAGTGTCTTTCTCCTAACACCCATTTGAATCCGGGTTCTTACTTGCTAGAGACATCCCATATGCTTACTTGGCCTTCCCTCTGAATAATAGAATTTATTCTCCCCATTTAAGTCCTTGCTTGTCCCAGCTTTGATTCAATGGTCTAGTGTAAGCAGTGCCAGCAGCCCTGCCTCCTGCTAGAACCCCTAGAAAGGGAAGGGAACGGTGGCTAAAAGAGCTCTTATTCATAACCCCTCTCTGTATGCAGGACACTTCGGGATCAGATCCTGCCCCCTGCAGCTGCGGGGCCCCCGAACACCCTCTCTGCTGTGGCTGCAGGGACAGCACGTCCCCGCTCAGCAGTGACACCTGAGCCCCAAGGGAGCCCCACGGCCACTGGAGGGGCACAGCCACCCTGGCTGGCGGCTTTCTGAGCCTGGAGCCATCTCCCACCTGGAGCTGCCCCGAAGCCCTTCCTTAGCAAGTCGTGCCTTCTGGTCTGGCAGGGTGGCTGTGCTGCTGCTGGCACTGTCCTGTGACAGCTCTTCACTGCTCACTGGCTGCAGGGTGGTTGTCAGATATTTTCTTAGAGTGTCTTTTTCATGGAAAGTGGATTAACAGAGGGATGAGAGGTACTTTGGGAGCAAGTAAGGCCATCAGGCATATCAGGCTGGTGGTGCTTCAGCTGTACCCTGAGGGCAGAGCAGACCTGCTCTGCTTAGAGGAGGGAGTTCCTGGACATCCTCCAGTGTTCCCTCTGCATATGGCATTTCCACGGCAGCGGCCATCACAGCCCTTGGCAACAATACTGTTTCTTTTTCATCTGCTCAGGAGCTTGCTTCCCTCCCACCATCTCTTTGCTTCCACCACAGCAGCTGACGTGGCCCCTCACCCAAACCCTGCCGAGGGAGTGGGGTAACACAGAGGTCCCTGGAGGGGCAGGAGGGGTGCAGACAGGTCTGAAGGTTGATGTTGAGTTATGGTGGGGGAAGCAGAGCTCTCTGCCATGGCCCTGAGAAGCAGCTGAGATCTTGGCCCTACCCAGAGGTGAAAGGATGAGCAGCTCTGCAGGCAGTGTGGGTGGCAGAGGGTGTTGAGGCTGATCCAGGGTGGGCACCAGCCTTGCAAGCACCATGGCTGGGCAGCTGCCAGCCCACACAGAGGAGGTGACTATTGAACTCGTGTTGCAACTGTGCTTTAGGTGGAAAAAATTTGTCTGGGTCACTTGAGGGTGAGGCTTAGCTGTTCAGTGTCTCTCTGTTCCAAACCCTTCACTGGTTCCCCCAGGAGGAAAGGGCACTGCAGCAGGGATATCTGCTTTATCCAAACAGCCTTCCACCCCTTCCTGCTGTCAGTTCTGGCTGCATTTGGTCAAAACTTATTGAAAGGGGGTAAGGGAAGGCATAATTCCATAAAACTTTTTCAAAAATCGTTTCTAGTGAAAAGAGGATTATTTATATTGGAATATCTGTATTGGAATATCTAGAACTGTGCAAGTTATTTCTTCTTTGGTTCATTGCCAAGTCTGTGAAATTAAAAACAGGCACTACCACAAGTTGTTGCTAGTCAAATAAAAGGGTTCTATTTCAAATTTGGATTTTTCACGTCATTAATTGGAAAGAATTTCCCAAATAAAAACGTGACAATAAATAATCTTCTCAGCTGTCAATATACTGAAATGAAACATTTGATTCTTTCAACTCCCTCTTTGTTCTTCAGCATAAATAGCAGAGACAAGCTGGCAGAACACAAGTTCTGCCAGCTTGATTTAGTAGATTACTAAAGATTTAGTAGTTACTAAATCTTTTTTACAGAAAACACATTTCCAGCCCAAACCCTCACGTTTATAACATGAGGGTTTAAGGCCTTATAAATCTTAATAGTATCCAAGATGATTGCAGTAAGACTTGGGATTGCTGCTTTTAGTTGAACATTCCTGGTTTTCTAGTTTTTTCTAGTTTACTCTCCTTACTTATGGCACTCTAATGATTTTATCATTACTCTAACAGGGTTTCATAGTTTTCTTAAAGCACCAGCCTTGGGAATCAAATTTACTCTTAATTTTAATGAAAAATAGGGAAGAGAAATGAGAAAACATAAGTTTATACTTTTGATAGTTTCAGCAGAAAAAAACAAAACAAAACAAAAAATTGAGGAACAATCCTGAGGAAAAGGGTTCAGAAGAAAACAAAAAAGGAGACAGAAAAGTGTCCTGAAAATGAACCAAAAGTAACCATTGAATGCTACCAGTTGGCAGTGTTGGTCTGCTGAAAATGTCGGTGAGTTACCGCACTGTGGGCCCAGGCGACATTAGAGCTGCACCACCTTTGCCAAGTGACCTTGGAGAGCACTTTGGGATTACTTTCCCTTCTCTCCCCACAGCAAGTACCAGCTCCCATTACCCCAAAGGCCACAGGTTCATTGCACAGAATCCTAGAATCATTTAGGTTGGAAAAGACCTCCAAGATCATCGAGTCCAACCCTTAACCCAGCCTCTGCCAAGCCCACCACTAAACCCTGTCCAAAGGTACCACATCCACACGTCTTTTAAATCCCTCCAGGGATGGTGACTCCACCACTGCCCTGGGCAGCCTGTTCCTGTGCTTAAGAACTCTTTCAGCGAAGAATTTCTTCTTAGTATCCAATCCCCTGGTGCAACTTGAGACATTTTCCTCTTGTCCTATCACTGTTTGCCTGGGAGAAAAGACTGACCCCACCAGGCTACAACCTTCTTTCAGATAGTTGTAGTGAGCGATAAGGTCCCCCCAAGCCTCCTTTTCTCCAAACTGAAAACCCCCAGCTCCCTCAGCCACTCCTCATATGACTTGGGCTCTAGAAAGAAGAGTTCTAGAATTCCAGAGCAAAATTCCCATGTCAGATTCAAGAATCTGAAGTCCATAAGGAACCACAATGATTATGGAGTTGGGTGTTTCTTGCCTTCCTTAACGAGAGGACTGGACACACACACATTGGCACTGGGCAGGTTCTGGTGGTTACAATTTGATGGCAATTTGCAGCTTGGGACCAGGGACTGCAATTTGTTAGACCTCACAGGTGATTTACAGGACACGTGAATACCTCGTGGACCAAGAGCTGAGTAATACTGCTCAAGTCTGGTTTCCCAAAGTCCCAGGTAGTGACTAAAACCCTTTACATCACGAGATCACAAAGGAGGATGCTAACTTTGGCTGGGCAAGCCTCCATCCCCAGCGCAGTGGAGAGGGAGAGGCAAAGTTACCTTCCTGCTCTGGCCAGCCATGCCACCCACTGCCCACTAACTCTTCTGGGCTGGAGGGTGACCTGAACCTTGGGGAGCACGGGAGGCAGCGCATGGGAACAGCTCTTGGAGGCAGAGCCTGGCTCTTGGCCAGTTTGTATGGCACCCAGCACAGCAGCATTCCAGTACGTGGCTGCCACTGCCTTTTTTTACCATAGTGTGAGTAAATATGAAGCAAAATGCTTCCAGAACCCATGAAATCCGAGAAGTTTGCAGTGTGTTAACCAGGGTAAGACATGATGTTGCCAGAGCAGCAAGACTGGATCAGTGCTTTTGAGTTTTCTGTACCTGAAAGAGGCTGGCCGCTTCCAAGACTTTCTGTACATTTTGCTTTGTGATGAGCATCTTGCTGGTGTAGGTGTAGTCCAAGAGTATGTTCATGGTTTCTGCATCAACTCCTTTAAGTATGATCTTCTCTTCATATTTCTCTCTTAAATCATTGCAGAACATGGCCCTGAAAAGAAAGACATTTGTCTTTTACTGCTTCCCAACCAGGATGAGGCATTCTAAAAACATTTGGTTATACAGATTTCAACACAGAATGCTCTGATTGCTTCATACTTTATGCAATTATTGCACAGAAACAAGGAAAATCTTTCTGTTGCTTTCATACCTCTGCACTTGTGAGTTTGATAAGGGTTACACACATGATGGATACGTCCAAGCTGGACTCTCCAGTAGCCCTAGGGCTCCATGGCAGAAAAGGCAGCTGGGACCTTCCTCGTGCCTGGACTGATGTTGTGGAGCAGTTGTGATGTCTCACCTGCTGGCCTCTTGCAAACTCCTTCTGTTTCTAGCACAGGTCCAGCTCATTAAGCCCCTGGCATTTTCCATACTACATTAACACTTGGACTTTTTCCCAGTTAAGAGGCTGACTTTTCCTCTGCTAAATTTTGGAAGCTTCTTGTAGGATTGTAGAGTTGGTACCTCTTGACTAGAGAAGCACTTGAATAATCATGAATTGGAACTGCTGTTAGCCAGAAAGTGCAGTGATTTCATGCATGCTGATGCCACCTCTTCTTTGGTGGATAATACTGCATTTGAAAGGTGACCACCACACACACCTTTGGCTCTAGTCAGACTTCATGTGGGAGTCAGAAATTCTCCAAGAGCTGTTTAAATCCACTTTGCATTGTGACAGCTGCACAGCAAACACACGTGTCTTCCTCTGCATTTTCAGCTCACAGATTTTTGCTTTTACTTGGGATTTTGATCAGCTTGTTCACTGCACTCAGAGAATGAGATGTCACGTCATTTGGAATCTGACTGAACAGATCAGAATTATGTGAGGCCATTTGTAACTGCGTTGGTGAAAAACATGTGCAGATCTAAAGTGTAATTAGAAACGCTCTTTACCCTGCATACCAAACCCTTCTTTATTAGTCATGTACAATGTTGACAGGACAGTGCAACCTGGAAATGGCTGGAGGTCCCAAGTCAGAGGCCATGCTTTTCTTGTAAAAGCAGTGCCAGAATAAAGCTGTCTGATTGACACATCTTACTGGAATTAAGATGTAAACAGGTTTTATTACAAAGCAGTTAGGCATGGTGAATGGCAAATGGATGGAAGATACCAGCTGCTGCTTGCTACCTGTTCCTTACCTCAGCAGAAATTTTATTGCAAGGTCATAGTCATCGCAGTGTAAAAACTGCCTTTTGGATAAAGAGACCTAACATTTTAGCAGGAAACTTGGGCAGAGAAGTTACTTGTCAGAAAAGTTGTTCAGCCAAAATTCTCATTTTCCCTCCACCCATCTCAGCTCTTTAGAGATCTTTGGTTGACTGCTCTGCCCCATGGTCAAGGTTCTGCTGCCACTGAAATCAGAGTATTTCTAAGGCATTAACACAAAATGCTCTTTAACTTCAGTGACCACAAGACTGGGATTCACTTTGCTTCTCTCCCTCTGGCAGTGTGGAATGATGTATGTGGGAGGCACGTGGGCAGGTGGCCATTTGAAAGCAGCAGTCCCCAGTACCCACTTCTCCCTGGGATGGGGGTTTCAGTATGGGGAGGGGGGTGTGCCCAGAGCAGCCGTTCAATTGCGCGGGATTGCCGGGTGCCGGATGCTTCATCTGAGCGAGAAACAGGCCGGGGTAGGATGCAGGTGTTGTCTGCTCTTCTTCCTTTCATCTCTTAAACTGGTGACTCCAGTCTTGCATTTAACCATCCCTGTCGGGGAGGTGAGAGTCTCGCTTCCGTCCCAGTGAGCCGGAGAGTTTGATGGGATCAGTCCAAGATCCCCAGTGCCTGTGCAAGGCTGCTCAGAAACCAGCCTGGGGATTGTGGTGGTGGCTTCCCACAGGGATTTGCTCAAAGTGCTATTGCCTCTCTGTCTCCTAATCTTTGAAATGGTATTAGAGTTCCCATGAAGTTGGGAGTGTGGACTCATGTAACATGGCTGCAGCTTGCAGAAATCACACACCTAAAGCACTGTGCTCTCCCACCAGTACTCCTCTCTAGAATGTGGCAGGGCAGAATAGGGCAGTGCTACACAGGGGAACTGCCTTCTGTGACCTTCCTTCTGCTCAAATGGAGTGATCCTCATTTCCATCCTGACCAGAGGAAACACCCAACACCACTCAGGCTGATCAGGCTGAGCTTCTCTCCTAGGGATTAAAATGCTGCTTCTGAACCTTTCTGTATTTACCCTCAGGAGGCTCTAAATCCTTCAGATGTGGCTACTAATTTCATTGTCTGTTTCCCCAGCTCTTGTCCCTGTGTAATTCCAAACTACACCTTTAAATCAACATGTACTCTAAGAAATGCACATGAAGTGAGGGTCCAGCACCAAATTTAGAAGCCTAAAAATGGTAAAATCATAAAAAAACAGGGAGAAAGCTCAACAAAATCAATGGAGGATTGCAGTTTGTGAAGTACTTTGCAAGCATCCACCCACACTGGAATGCTGGTTCTTGGAACTATAAACCTGACTTCAAACAACCATGCTGGAGCTTGAGGATGCTCTGGAAAATATTGCTTCAACCTCTCCCAACCCCGTTCTCCCATTACCCTGCACAGTGCAGGAGTAAAAAAACTACTGCTCTACCTTGGTCAGCTCATATTTCTTTTCTCTGCTTTATTACCATCATCCAGCCAAATGGAGAGTTAATGTTTTTATGTTTTCAGATGCAGGATGTGTCACAGGAACTAGTGTATCTACTCCCAAGCAGTGCTGAAGAAAGGACTAGAAGTTGTTAGCTTGGTTTAACTGTGTTTCAGTCAGCTACTGGGCATTGCCTGCACTGTGGCACCCAGCTCTCAGGAAGGGGGTTGTGTAATTTACTGTTGCAGGGGAATGAAGCCTGTGACTCACTGGGTCCCTTTGCTTTGCTCCTGTGCATGGCTGTTAGAGGCCCTGTAATGGCATGGGAAGTACTCATAGGAATAGTGGGATTTAAGCATTCCTTCCTTCTTTGGGCCCATGCAGCTTCTAGTGAATTACGGCAAGATGAATGAAGCTGCCTTGTGAGTAGCAGAACTGGTGAAGCTCAGTTCCCTGCAGACTTGTGTCATCTTTTCCCTCTTCACAGTAAACTCAGTTTCCCCTTCCTGAGCCCTCCATTCTCCCTGGTTATTCCTCTCTCACACATGTTGTGTCCCTCCCAGGAAGCTCAGCTCTGTGTCTGGCTGGGCAGGGGCAGCGCGTCCTTTGGCTGGTTCAGGGCATTGTGTCCAGGGCGCTGTGCTCCTTACCCAGCAGGGCACCGTGGGGCCCCAGTCCCAGCACCTTCCTTCTCCTAGCTGCAGGCTTCTGTCAAACTTGTGTGAACTTCGGTTTTGAGAATTCCATCCTCAGCCAAAGGTGACTGAAACCAACCCAAAGAGTCATGACAAGAGGCACTGACAGTGATGTAATAAATCTCAACTCCGTGGGAGGCCAGGCCAAACAGAAGCACCCAGGGGGGCAGACCCTACACACGTGTGCAATTGCCTTGGGATGAGATGACCTCCAGCCAGGTATCCCACTTCTTTCCAAAGGACAGGCTGTAGCTCAGGGCTCAATGGAAAACCAGTCAATAATTGTTATCATAAAACTATCTTTTACCCATGAAGTCCTTTTGGTTGCAGCACTTATGCTCATAATGGAATTGTGGGGTTTTTTTCAAAGTATCATTATGATAATTCTGATTTTAATTTGTGCATCTGCTCTCGTTTCTGCACACAATGCTGGTAAGAAATATTTGGGCATCACTGCTTTTAGCTGTACATTTTCTCATAAGCAATAAATGTAGTCTCTCTGTAGAAATAATACCTGTTTCCAAATATTCACAGACACAATCTCTCTTCTAGATTATAAAAACAGAACTGTTCTTCCAGGCACTACCAGCAGAGCTTACCAGACTCCATTAAAATTAGCTTTCTGCTCATGTCACAAGAGGTCACAGGTTCTTTTTTTCTCGTGTTTCCTCTGTAGCTATTCAGTCATCTGACCACTTTAGCAGTAAAAGAAAGAAAAAAAATCCCAGCCATGCAAATGTGATTGTTTAAATGATAGTGGAAAATCTGTGTTAAAACCAATACCGAGTTCTTCTGTGTGTCTAAAATTTGTCCTTGCTGGCCAGTTGTCTCAGGTAGACTGCCTATTGTAGTGAAAGAACGAAAAATTCAAGAGGACCAGAAGGAGAAGATGCAATGGTAAAATTGCTTACAAGGAGATATTTCCCATTGCAGTTGACTTTCAGTAACGCTAGGACAGACGGAAATTCCCTTTCTTTCCTCCCTAACAATTTTATGCGATATATATTTTTACCCCACAATGATAATAGAAAAATAAGCAAGTTCCACAAAACCACTCCTAGTTCAATAAAAATGCCCTATGATCTGAATGGATATTCCTCTTTGCCCAGATCCCAAAACGACAATACAAGAGGCTAAAGATATTTGGTTAAAACACCCTTTTCTCATCCACTTGTCTGCCAACATTCTCCATTTTTTTTGCGTGCTGGTATCGGAACTCCAGCAAACCCACAACCTGGCACCTGCCTTATTTGAGTCTCCAACTTTAAAAAATGAGCTGAAAGATGTGAGGAATTAGAGGCTCACTGCAAATTTACAGAGCTCAGCACTCAGTTTATACTCCTTGGAGATCTACATTTCAAGCCTAAGAAGCGAAGTAAGTTTATTGGGTATGTTTGTTACAAGCCTTACCTGAAATAATTGCTTGCTGCAGCAAGGACCACTCGGTGACAGGAGAATTCCCTGCTGTCCACGCACAGGATGACATCTGTAAGGGAATTTTCAAGACGAAGGTTCTCCAGGCCGTTCTGGAGCACCAGAGAGAGACCCGTATCATCAAACTTGACCCTTTCGCCGCTCGAGACTTCCACCAGCTCCCCCATTTTCGTCGAGCACTCATTGTCCAAAGAGATCTCGGGCTCCTCAGAGCTCTTCTCCAGCGTGTCCCCCATTTTCTGGCCAGCCCCGTCTCATTCTGTTGGTGCTTCAATCTAAAAAGGGCTCCCAAGCTTCAGACGAATCACACTGCAGAAGTTGGGCGGATTTCCTGTCCAGAGGTCTCTGCTTATCTATAGCTGTCACACACACATAACAGGAAGCCTTGCACTTTCTCATCCTGTTAACACAAACAAAGGGTGGCTTTTTTTCATTGATTTTCAGGCAGTATCAACGTGTTTAGAAAGGACTTAAGATGCCTCTGCATGTGAGAAGATTACAAGTGACAGGGAAGGCCCGCTTCCCACCCTCAAGCCAGTCCCTCACTGTTATCTGGGTCTGCTGCTTGTGGTGATAGGTGCACCACAGGCCTACCGAGTCACTCCTGGTGGGCTGGGCTGCTGAGGGAACAAGGGCAATATTTTAAATTTCTTTTTGCAGGCAGGTGATAATTAATCACTGAGCTGTTTTGGGTTTTGTTTTTGTTTTTTTACTAACACGCTCACATATCCAGAAAGCCCTCCAAGTGGCTGCTTCTGTTCCTCATGGCATGTTAGCTGGCAAACATTGAATGGCTTTTCTTTAAGGCTAAATGGATATAACTATCCCCAGGACATGGAGCAGCATCAAAGATCTCACAGCTGATAGTCTTCAGACTACACTGCTTGGCACAGGGATGTGGTCCATGCAGCCAGTGCCATGCCAGCAGCTTTGACTGATAGTGAAATCCTAGCTAGGGAGAGCCTAGAGAGGGATGTACCCACGCTCTTCCCCACCATCCCCACTGCTGCAGGTAGCTTGAGTCACAGCTACTTCTAACTTGCCATCCCCTGGATGGTGGTGGGACCAAGAGCTGTGAACCCGGAGGTGGGGACACTACAGGGGAGCTCTAGGGCAGACCTCCAGCATGACAGGAGCTCACAGAGCACAGGGCTGAAGGTTTCACTTTCAGCTAAGAATTAATTGTATCTGCTTGGCCATCACCTAGATGAGAAGCTGACCCAAGATGAGTTAATAAACCACACAGCCTATTGAAAATAACAGGGTAAATCCCCTGGCTGGTTTAGGAAGCTCACATGCTGGGGAGTAGAAAAGCACATCCCCTCTCTCTCCCCCTGAGAGGAATGCAGGGCCAACCTCTAACCTTGTCAGCTTGAGTGCTAACCAACCTTGCCTTTGTGATACTTACTCTAGGAATCCTTGTTTGGCCAATCCATAAGTTCTTATTTTGTGTTTGGTTTCCTCTTTTGTTTCCAGCTTAATAGCTGAACACACAGTGTCGTCGGAAGCTTGGCTTCCCCCTCTTCTAGAAGGAGGTGAAAGCAGCATTCTGAGAGCCAGGTTGGAAGATCAAGAGGAAGGAAAGCAAAAATATCTCCCTCCTGCTTTCCCCTACCTCCTTGTAGTGGGTTTTCTTCATTTTGTATAGTCTGTGCAGCCCTTTGGCTTTTTCCTTCCTTAGTTGATGTAAACGTGTTCCTGCTGCCTTTTGTGCTAACTTTTGCTAATGGATGCTTCCTTTCTTAAGGCCAGTCCCTTCTTTCCTCCAAGTACTCCTCCAGGAATACAATGAGAAAATGAAGGAAATCCCTTAAAAAGCACACCAGGTGTGCTTTGAAAATCGTAATACTTTAGCCCTATCCTGGACTAGGTTCTCTTTGTTTATCATCACGACTTTTGACCTTCAGGCATTCATCTTATCAGGCTTCTCTCTGATGGTGAGAAGCTTCACATTTTCCTTATCTTTGTAAGTGAACGCTGAGATTCAGCAGCGATCACTTGATTCCAGTTGCTGAAACTTTAAACAAAGCATTAATAGTTGTGAAAGTTGAAGTAAGATTGTATTGGCTGTGAGTGCTGGGAACGGAAACCCCGCAGTACCGGGGTTGATAGCTGTGGTATTGTCCCTGAGCCGCGCGCAGTAACTCCACCGCAGAAAGCGCCTCAGTCACTCAAGCAAGTGTTGGCTGTTAGTAGGAGTGATCCCTGTACACAGTCTATCTCCTTCTGTGCCATTGCCAACCCATGTGATATATTTTTAACCCTTAATTTTTGTTTTTTCCTGCCAAGCACCTCCCCTCCTTTCTTCTTCTGTGGGTCTGTTTTTATGTGTCGTGGTTTAACCCCAGCCAGCAGAGAAGCCCCACTCAGCCACTTGTCCACTGCCCTACCAGCAGGATCAGGGAGAGAATCAGGAGGATAAAAGCTGGAAAACTCATGGGTTGAGATAAAGACAATTTATCTCATGGGTTGAGGTAGAGACAGTTTAATAGACAAAGCAAAAGCCATGCATTCAAGCAAAACAAAACAAGGAATTAATCCACTGTGTCCCAAGAGAAGGCAGGTGTTCAGCCATCTTCAGGACAGCAGGGCCCCATCACACATAACAGTGACTTCAGAAGACAAATACCATCACTCCAAACATCCTCCCCTTCCTCCTTCTTCCCCCCACTTTATATCCTGAGCATGATGCCATGTGGTATGGAATATCCCTTTGGTCAGTTGGGGTCAACTGTCCCGGCTGTGTCTTCTCCCAGATTCCCATGCACCCCCCCAGCCTTCATACTGGTGGGGCAGTACAGAGAGAAGAAAAGGCCTTGGCTCTGTGTAAGCCCTGCTCAGCAATAACAAAAACATCTCTATACTATCAGCACCATGTTCAGCATAAATCCAAAACACAGCCTTACTGTGAAGAAAATCAACCCTACCTCAGCTGAAAACAGCACATTCCACACCTAACTCCATAGCATTTACATTATGCCCAGGTCCCATACTATTCAATATAACCTCATTAGCCACCCCCCTCACTACCCTTTGATATAATACAGAGAAGTATGGACCACCTCTGCAAAATGTCCATAAAATGTCCACAAATGTCCCCAAAATGTCATTTGAGTTAATTCTGTCTGTGACTTTGGGCTGTTCTGGTGGTCACTCAGGACAGGAAAGGTGGTGTGTTGTGTGGAGTTAGTGGGCACCGAAGCCAGATCAGGTTGGGTCACTGCTGCACTGCAGCTGCTTCTTGTAAGTCTTCTCCTCCATTGGTTTGGGTGGTTCCTGTTATAGTAATTCCTGTAACATACAACTCAGATCATGGCTGGCAACAATTTTAAGGTGTATCCATTACAATCTCCACCCCTGGTCCTTTTGGGCCAGGTTACAGGGTTTAACATTGCAATGAACCTCCCCCCTTGTCCCCAGCCTGGCTGCAGCCAGGGTTTCCTGCTACAGTCCCCCATTAGTATAGCCCACATCATAGTCCTCTGTGGGCTGCAGGACACAGCTGCTCCACCATGGTCTGCAGCACAGGCTGCAAGGGAATCTTTGCCTCCCCTCCTCCAGCATGGGGTCCTACCCACAGGAGATAGTCCTCCTTGAAGTCCTCTAACCTGGGCTCTTCCCATGGGCTGCAGTTCTTCACAAACTGCTCAAGTGTGGGTCCCCCGTGGGGCCACAGGTACTGCCAGAAAACCTGCTCCAGCACAGGCTTCTCACAGCATCACATCCTCCTTCAGGCATCCACCTGCTCTGGCGTGGGGTCCTCCTCAGGCTGCAGGTGGATCTCTGCTCCATCGTGGACTCATTCGCAGTCCCTTCGACTTCAGTTAGCACTGGAATTCCAGCCTGTCCAGTACAGTAGCCCAGAGACAGCAGGGATGCCCTGGCCACCTGCCAGCCCAGGCCCATCACCATGGCTGTCACCAGAGTGTCCCCAGGCACAGCAAAGTGAGGTGATCAGCAGCACAGCCAACGGTGACCACCAGTGAACACTAGAGCCTAACGTGCAGTCAGGCACGGGAGCCCCATGGCAGGCACAGGAGGCTGCTCATTGCCAGCCAAACAGCACCAACAGCTATAAAGTCAATCCAGCACATCCCAATCAAATCTGTTGTTATCTTGAACCTTCTGTGCCCCAAGTTGGGCTACCTAATATTTACAGAGTCCCTTGCTCAGGGATTAATCTGCAAATGTAGTAGCTAGTTTCATTATTTGGACAAGTACCAGGGCAGTGCTGAGGTCAATGCTGTGTCTTTGCAGGTATGAGGGAACAAGCCCAGCAATCAGGCAGCTGCTTGCCCGAGGTGCTCCATCACCCAAGGCTGCAGCAGTAACATGTTATTTAATCCTGGGGCAAATCCAGATCGTTACCTCATGGTGGCAGCTTCGAAATACATTCTTCTTTTTGGCCTTTCGAGACTTGTTCAGGTTGCACTCTGACTGTTTTCAGTAGAGAATTACCTGCTAGCTAAATGAACCACTGAATCTGGTAAGAGCTGAAGGCTTGTCTATTCATGACTTGTTTGCCTATTGTCTTTACCTTACACATACTGAACTGATCTATGTCAGTTCTGTACCAGTTTGAGATAACTGACTGGAATTACTGGGTAAATGATGTGTATCCACCACTTGTGTCACGTAGTAAGTTTACAGACCTCTGTAATATCACAGACTGCTGCTGGTACCTATGAATCTCTGTACAGCACAGTTGGCGAGCTGAGTTCAGAGACTGCTTTGCATCCTGCCCTGACCAGTTCCCCAATGATCATGCTCCCTGCTTAAATGTTGATCTGTAGCCAACACCAGCCCATTTTCAACTGTCTGTTCCTGAATCCAGTATCTCATCACTGTGGCATTTCAGCACTGTAAAGTTTGACCATGCCAGATGAATCTGCCCAGACCGGCCAGGAGTCCTGGTTCCTATCTTGGAGAGTGAAAGATTCAGGCAGTCCCAGGAAAAAAAATCATAGTCTTGGGGCCATGACTAAAAGGAGGGAGAGAAGAAATCCTGCCTGCGACATCTACCAACAATGGATCAAGAGCAAGGAGCTGAGGCATTCTTTAAACAAAGGCAGAAAGATAGAAACCTCTTTCTGACAGTTCTTGTTATTTGTTTTGCTTCCCATACTTTAGCTAACTGAGCCATTATGAACACAGTGAGTCTGAGAGGGACCAGCTGTGAAACATGGGAATGTGTGGATACCTCAAGGAAGAGGCCAGATGAACACTGGAGGAGGTTTTCTGACTGAGAAACAAGATGCTCAGCCATCCTGGTATCACAGTGGAAACTTCCTACTTTAAGAAATGAGCAGGTTGCTGAGCTTGTAGATGGCAATGACTTCATATTTCTGACCTGGAAGAAAATTCTCTCATAAGTGTCCGGTCACTGCAGAGCTCCCACAAAGAGCTCCTTGCTGTTTGTCTTCTTCCTCTTATTCTAGACCGTGTCCATTGTGTGACCACTGGGGATAGTCCTAAGTGTGTGTGATCCATGACCAAGTGGCTGCTGTTGGCTATTCCATCTTATACTTCTCATACTCCAGATAACTTGCAGAGCTGAAGCCACCCAACAACATGTTGACAGCTCCATGTTCAGACCTTAACACGCTTCCTGATGGCTGTGGGAGGGAATGTTCTTTTATCTGAGGGGTCTTGTTTAAGGGTCCTGGCCCCCAACAGGGGAAGGACACAAAAGCAGAAGAGTTGCCGTAGTTTTTGAGTCCTTCAAGTAGAAGAACTCTGCAATCACTACAGAAAAAACCTCACAGCACAGAGGACCCTGCTGTGGAGCACCAAGAGCCATTTCCTTGCTGTGGGAGCAGAGATGGGACTGCAGCTGGGCAGCTGGACACACGTATCGGGGCTCATCTTACCATCAGTTATTTTCTAGCACACTGCAAAGTAAGATAGCTTAGGCCTGAGATAATCTTGCCAACCCCAGAAAGTTGCTGGATTTTTGTCTGTGTTTTGAGTACCTTGGGATAATATTCACTAGCTTAAAATAGCACATACTTATTTTAACTGTGGGGAACAGATGTGATTTTAGTTTTTGAAAACACATAGAGAATTTATGGATCATATTTTCTATAAACTGCAAACTGGAATCTTTGTTTCATCACAGTTTACTTCCTCTTCTGAACCAGCATCACCTTCCATTTCAAAAACTACTCCTTGAGCTTTCTCATATCCCTCCCCCTGAGTAGATGCAGTTGTTCACATTCAGCAAACAACAATGATTTTTTAAAATTGGCCTGTCTCATCCCCTCATTCTTGAAAATCACCTCTTATTTTGAGAGTATCACGGTGTTACCCTGCTAATGCTGCATTTATTACCTTCCTACCTTTTGCTCTCGGAGTGGTATTTTAAGTCACTGAGATGTTTCTAGAGAAACTGCTGCTTCCAAGTATTGTTTTCTTCAGGATAGTTATGCATTGTGTTAACAATCAATGAGTGACTCCAAACTGTGCTTTTACCTTTACAGAAGTTCCAGCTGACCAAGCTGTAAATGCCAAATTACTTGGGTTCAGTATTTGAAGTCTGGTTGTTACCATGATCATATTGCTCCCATGTGTGCTACTGGCTATAGAGGTCACCCTGATGTGTGGATGGGCCGCTGAGCTTGAAAATCTTTGCTCCCCTGCTCCTAAGCTTTTAAGGGAGTGGTGGAGGAAGACTGCTAGTTAAATAAGTGTTTATTCTGTTTGAAGAAGCTGAATTGCAGTCTGGGGGTGCAGTGTGGTCACTCCCAAAGCAGCAGGCAGAAGAAGCTGAGACATCACTTAGCACTGTATTTTAAGACTTTATATCCTGGGATGAGATGCGCCCAACAATAAAACTGGAAGGACTGAAGCCTAGGAATGTAGCTGTAGATAAGAGTCATATGCAGTAGGTACTGGCCATGGCAATGGAGGATAGCTGTAACAAACCTTCTGTCTTCAGAACAGGCTTTTCCTTCTCCCTGGAAGAAGGATGCTCTTTTGTCTACACTTTACTACAGGTTTTTCTTGAGAACAAACAAGTGCTTCCCTTTTCTGCCCTCAAGATAATCAGTCTTTGAAACAAAATAGCAGCATTTACTTCCATTTCCTGTCATATGTGAACAGGCAAAGAAATTACATTCTTAAAGTTGGTTTCTAGTAGGAAAGAAGTGCCCCACTTTCTTTTAACTTAGTCTTGAATTGTTCTCTAAAAGATTTTACCAGTGTTACAAAAAAGTTTTGTCATCAGCATCAGACTCCCTCTTGCTTTAGTTTATGTAAGTAACAAGATGTTCAGGTCACCTGTCATGTTCTGACTGCTGTGCCACCCATTAGAATTTATTAGCATCTTCTCTGTATTATTAGTTAGTGGTTGTTTATGCACAAATAATTCTTCCTATAAGTAAATTATACCTTTGCTCTCCATAAGTGGACAGCAGGAACTAGGTCCATGCTAGAAGAAGTAGAGGCCTGTTGTCCTCAGTGGTATTTTGATCTTGTATTCTCTGTGCACTTCCATGTCCTGCTGCAGGTGTCCATCATGCAAGGTAAGAAACACAACCTTGGCAAGAAGTAACAGCACTATAGCTCAGGCACTTGTTCCACAACTTGACAAAACCTGACCAACAACGTAGCTCTTGAAATGAAGGAGAGGTGTTCTGCTTGGCAGGAGCTGGGAAATGGAGGAAACTGCCAGTTACAGTGAATTGTGTGGAGGTCTGTGTTTTAGTGTTTGATGTTAATGGGACACTGGTTGAACTGAAAGTTGAGTTCTTGAGTCCATTCACAGAATTTGCTAAGTGGCCCTGCAAAGCACTGGCAGTGTGACCCCAAACCATGGGAAATAAACCTAGTCTCATATTGGTGTCCAAAGCTATGCTGACTCCTATTTATCATAAGGCTTGTCGACCTCAGCCAGTTCTGTGCACACATACCTAACTGATGAGTTCACACTCAGAGCTGTGACTGAATTTTGCTCCAGTTTTTCAACTGTGTGAAGCTTAGAAATGCTGGTCCCAGAATCAATGTGGTTCTTCTCATCCTTGTGGGCTTTTGCTAGTTCGCAACACAGATTTCCTACTTGGTTATAAAGGCTCTCAACCTCTCAACCTCCATAAGAGGAGAAGCCAGTGTGATGATCTGTTGCCCTGTATCCTCAGCACTTGCTGACTATCCTCAGGATGCTTTGTTTTCTTTTGAGAAAACAAAGGACTGAGTCCTTTATCTGACAGCAAGTCTAACTAGTCTGACTGAGTCTAACAGACTAGAAACTCACATGGACCCAAAGTTAAAGAAAATGTTCAAATTAAGCCCAGTCTAAACATGCTGAAGCCAAATGACATTTTTTTCTGCAGATGGTATCAGGGGAAGGGAGCAGGACTCTTTACAAGAGGGAGCTGACATTCTGTGTGGTGCACACAGTAGCTCAAAGAATCAATCATTTCTTTTGACCACTGTATGATATAGTTTCTGCTGCTGGCTGATGTGGGGTCATTTACTAGCTTGTCTAATTATCAAAAAATAAGGATATTGCTACTCTTGGATCATGAACTTATCACTGGAAACCCAAAATTTCTGTAATTAATTCTTATGTCTCCTATTCTGACATAATGAATCAGTCAGCTCACTGACAGTTGACTGCTGAAACTTCAGCCTTGCTTGGTCTGGGGGAAAGAAGTAAATTGGAAAGAAGCAGAAATCTACATGTTTTCAAAAACTAAATAATAACTGTTATTCAACATGCAAACACCCACACACACGTGCTCTTCTGTATAAAGCTAGTACCTACGTCTGTCTGATTTTCAGTTTACTTTTGTCCTTCACAGCTACTTTGTTTAGCTCACACCTGACCTTTAAACTTGCAGTTTGGTGGTGGGAACGATGGCAAACGCCCAATGAACCTGAACGTTAGTTTAAAAGAAACTGAGTATAGTTCTCAACTAGTTCCGCATCATTACAGTAGCTGAAGCTGCAGCAAGTTTTAAAATGCTGTTCTGGAACTTTTGCAATTTTTCAGCAGGTTGTCTTAATTGTCTCTAGCAAGAAATCTAAACGTGTGCAACTGGTCTTTAGGCAGCGCAGTTAAACAGCTTGAAAGGCAATTCAACATTAGTTATAGAGGAAAGGTTTTTAATCTTAACTCTGTATGAATCATAGAATCACAGAATGGTTTGGGTTGGAAGGGACCTTTAAGACCATGTTGTTCAAAACCCCCTGCCACAGACAGGGACACCTTCCCCTGGAATGGTGTGGTGTGAGCTGGGGAGCTTGGCAAAGTGGATAAGCCCTACTTCACAGCTTCCAGCTACCTGCAGCCTGTGGAGGAATTGAGTTGGCAGATTGTTAGCTAAGTAGCTGAGCAGGTGGGAAAATATTAATCTGAGCAGATGTAGAAATGTACATCTTGCTAATAATTACCAGTAGCAAAAATAGTTACTGCCTTTTATGTACCTGGTTTATGAATGACCCAAAGTTAGAACTGTTACGATTTCTATGCAAATTCAGGCATTGCGTGAAGTGCAATGATTTCAAATATAAAAAGAGGAAGTGCTGAAAAAGTTGTAATATTTCCTGTTGAGGAAGGGAATTATCTGAATGTGCTCTAACTGCCTGTGGATCAAATTTGGAGGTGTTACACTGTTAGGAGCCTGTGTGTTAGTTTGTTTTTTAAGCTGATCAGAGTCTTCTTAGCTTACCACAGCCATAGCTGTCTGCCTCTGGACATGGCAGAGTCTGAGCAGCAGTGGCCAGAGCAGCGCAGTGCAGCTTTCTACCCCCAGCCCTGCTCCTCCCGTGTGATGTAGGCCAGGCAGAACACGTGCTGGGCTCTGCTCTCCACAGGCTCCTGTGCAGCCAGGGCTCCATCTCAGTGCCCAGGCTGGTCCCTGCTCAGTCTCCAGCACTGGGTGGGTACCCACTCAGTGAGTGTGAGTGTGGCCCAAAGCTCCTCACCTGGACACACCAGGACTCGGGCACACTGTGGTGTCACTCTTCAGCAGGGAGCGAGGGGTCAGTGCTGGCTGTGACACGCTGCCTGCCAGGGGTGGTTTTCGTGGGACAGGAGCGTGCGGGGAAGCTCCGGGAGCACAGGCAAGATGTCCTTACAGGAGCTGTCGGGCTGCAGTCCTCTTGCAGCGTTGCCATACCCCGGGAGCCTCGAGCGCCGCTGTGCCGGCCTTGGCTGCTGGGCAGGGGCGAGGAACCCGGGAGGTGCCGTGAGAGCTCCTCGGGAGCTGTCGGCTCCGGGGCTCTGCAATCCGTCAGGGAAGCTGTCTGGAATGTAGGGCATTGGGACAGCTGCACCAGGCCAGGCGCGGAGCTCGGGAACACCGCAACACTTCGAGTTTGGAAACCTCGACAGATGCCGTGCTGGCAGGGCGGGAGGTGGAGCCCGGCTCGGCGGCTCAGTTGAGTGCTGCCGAGCGTCGGGGAGGGAGCCGAGGGCCGGCTGACCACGCGTGACATTTTGGAGGTGTGACACTGGAGAAAGAGAGGACCAAAATAATCTTAGATTGGAGAAAGCAGGTAACTTTTAAAAGCTTGACCCTTCAAATCGTGGAGTTTTAACTTTAGAAATGCTACTTTAATTTTTCTGCCAACCAGTATTAAGAAATATTTAATTTTCCCATTAAAAAGAGAATGGAGAATTTTAATATTCCAGTGCTGTTTCCATAGTATCTGCCCTGGAGAAAGACAGAAGTTCTTCAGAACTTCACACTCTTGTTAGTGTCTATTTCTGAGTTAGAAGAACATTATTAAGTTTATTTAATTTTAGGGGGAAATATGAATAATATAAATATAGCAATGAGACATGTATTTGCCTTGCATTGCTTCCTGCCTACACTAATGATCTGTTTCTCTTTTCAGTCTCCTCCTCTTTAAAAATTACAAAGTATTGTCTCCTATACATAAAAATATTAATAAAAAAGGCCAAGGAAGCCTATCATACCATAAATATTTTACATTGTTTGGTTTTTCCCAAGGTTCAGTACCATATTGATGTATGTCAGGATAGTCTAGTAGCCATCTGTGACATGACAAATCAATCTATTATCAGATGCTCACTAACAAACAAATCTTAGTTTTACAATCGTTTCTCTCTAATGACACTGCTAATGATAGACAGGTAGGGAAGGCTTAGGATCAAAGAGTAAACTGCAGATTTCACAATATTTTCTTGGCAAAGCAATGTGTTGATTTAGCTGCTGCGCTGGAATCTGCAAACCTTCATTACATGTGTTTTTGCTGGGATTACTTTGGCTAACATTTTCTTTCCTGTCTTCATGTGACAAATCTTTATCCAGGACCAGTGATGTGAAGTTGCTTTAGTCTGGCTGAGCATTTTAATAGAGCTGAGAGCTTCCTTTAGGGAAGTACACAACTCTTTTCCATAGGAGTATTCCACGTCCAGAAACAGTCCCATTTTAGATCTCAGAGCAGGTGCTCAAAAGCTTGTTTACAAAGGAAGGGGTGACCAGGGTGTTGATGTGGGCTGGGATTTTGAGTACTGCTCCAAAGTAGCTGTATTGGCACAGCAGCTGTTCCACATCCCTCCCCAGCTGTCCATGCCTAAAGCAGCCACCACTTTCAGACAAGGCAGCAGCATTCAGGATGGTGAGTCCCACCAGTGATTTCTGGATAGTAGGGGGCTTTTTACTGTGCTGGGTGCAGGAAGCCTGGGACTTGAGGACAGACTTCTCAGTTGTCCTTCTGGCATCCGTGATTCCTCCATCCTTTGAGAGCCAAGTCCACTTGGAGAGATACTACTTTGCACCCCTGTGCCAGTAATGGAGCAGCAGCTGAGTGCGTCTTAGAATGCAGGTGCTGAGCCATTCAGCAGCTCTGGCTGCAAGCACAAGAGGAAGAAATCACGGAGCTCCCAGTGAACTAACTCTTCCTGAATTACCTTTACCTAATAAAGCTTTATTGGTGACCAGCATGAAGGGGTAGCTAAAATTATAAGATGGCAAAAGTCATCTAGAGATTTGCCCAAGCATCACCCCAAAGGCACAGCAGCACAGACCAGTGTGAGAGCCTTGGCATGCAGGATGGCTGGTCCTGCAGCTGGAAACTTGCTGTCCCGCTGTCACTATTAGGGATAGCAAGGGTATTAGTCCAAGCTAACCAAATTCTAAACTTAGGATCTATCCCCCCTCAGCCTATTGCTAGAGGGGCACCAGAAGCAGCTGGTGGCAGGGATCTGCAAGTGTGGAAGGTCACCGGTAGCTTTGCAAGTCTGAGATTCCCTGTTCTAGGGGAGTGGTATTCACATGAGAAAAACAGTGTTTATTTGAAACCTGCCTGTTTACTTCACTGTCATACAAAGCTTTTCATGGTCACTTGGGTTGGAGAAAGCATTTATTTAACTTGTGAAACGCCTGAAGGTCTCGGAGATGAAGAGCTGCAATGCTGCTGGCTATTAATTGGTCCTGGCATTGGCAAATGGTTTGAGAAGAGAACTATTAAGTGAGAAGAGAACTATTAAGTGTAGCTGAGGGGTAGAGCTGGAGTACTGTCGGAGAGTGCTCTGAGGCAGCGTGGTGCAGAGGGAGGCCTGTGGCATAGGGATGTGTGAAAAAGTGCTGTTGTGAGAGAATATTTAATGCAAACGATTGTGGAGCTGTGGTTGGGCTTGAGGTTACAGGGCTGGGTAGGAACATGGTGATAACACCACATCAGCTTGGGGAACTGCTCTTGTAGGTACTTACTGCCCTTTTGCTGGGTTAGTGACTGTGTGTGTCTGTCTGCCATTCTGCAAGAATAGCTCCCTTCAAGTTGTCACCTATGTGACCAAGAGCTCAACCAACTTTTATTTCTTTGTTTCTTATTTCTCCCTGAAGAGAAGAACCAGACAAACACCAGCAGACTCTGTCTCTCTGGTTAGGCATTGGTTTCATGGTATCTCGATACTCTGAGTGCTGTACAAAAAGAAATAGTTCAGTGTTTATGGCAGCAGTGATGCAATGTTCATTCTTCCCAGCTTTGCAATTACACTCCCATAGTCATCTCCCAGACTTGGAACATGGGAGATACCGGGTGGAAAAAATTAGACACATAACTTTCTGCACAAGAGGACTGTTGGCATGGGCCTTGTTTTGAGGTGCTTACAGCAGTGAATGGCTACCGGGATGAGTGGGAAGAGAGGGGATTTGCATGGGATAGGAACACGGGTTGACCTAGTGAGGGCCAGGGTGCACAGGGAGATATGCAATATTAGTGGCAGGGCTGAATATGTAAACATGCTACTGATGTGTTACCAGGTGTCTTTTGTGTAGAAGGGAAGTAACACTGTAATCCTAGTGCCTCCCTGGCTGAGCAGGAGTGAGCACTGAGTGTGCAGGTAGGGGGACAGCACCAGCCCCGGCCCCGGGCGTGTGAGAACAGCATTTGGCTGTGGAGGACATCCCATTTCATTCCCCTGGCAGGACACTCATCCTCCTGTCTCACCACTGCAGACAGACACCCAAGGAAGCATTACCTGCCTGAGCAAAGAGTTAGGACACGCAGTGCCAGGGTACAGAGGAAAGGAGGACCTACAGAGTCAGCCAGGAGGTAATGAAAATGGAAAAGATGAGTAGGTGGTGTCTGGGGAGAGGGAGTACTGGTTTTCCAGGGCCCTTCCTATGCAAGTGCCAGCACAGCAATCTGTGTTGCAGATGACATTTCCTGGTTCAGATGCCATTTGAAACAGGTGATGAGAAGATGAGAGGCTGAAAGGGACTGGTCCCTGAAAAGTGGCTTCCTGCCTAAATGGGTGTACCTGCTGATTATCCCAGCAGACCAGCTCAAGTCAATGGGACCCACAGGACTTTTGGCAGGATGATGGTGAAAGAGTTCAGTCACAGAAGAATTTTAGCAAATTTTGGTGTGTTCTCTGTATTTCTTTAAGAAGTCTTTTATCACAGAATCATAGAATGGTTTGTGTTGGAAGGGACCTTAAAGATCATCTCATTCTAACCCCCATGCCATGGGCAGGGACACCTCCCACTAGACCAGGTTTCTCAGAGCTCCATCCAACCTGGCCTTGAACACTGCCAGGGATGGGGCATCCACAACTTTCCCTGGGAAACCAGTGCTAGTGCCTCTGCACCATCTCTTCTTCAAACTGAATAGCCCCAACTTTCCAGCCTGTCTTTGTAGGGGAGGTGGTCTAGTCCCCTTATCCATTCCATGGCCTCCTCTGGACTTGTTCCAACCTTTGCAAGCATGTTGGGGGCACCGGAACTGTACATGGTTCTACAGGTGAGGACTCATGAGACCAGAGGGGGAGAATCACCCCCTTATGACATAAAGAGACTTTTCTGTACTTTCATCCTCATTTAATCCAGCCTGACATACTCAAAAAGCAAATTCTGCAATAGTTACTGAACTCACTCTTCTGCTTCTCCTCACAAATTTCTATTAACATCACCTTTCCTTTTGCTCAGTACTGACTATTTGTGCTCCTGGCGAATGGTTTCTGTCATTACATTTTGTACATACTTGCATCAGGCTCTGCAGTGATGTCAGTCAACACCATCTCTTTCTTTTTGAAGCTTTCTGTCCACTAAAACATTTTATAGAAAGGTGCTGAAGGATTTGTTTCATGTCAGCTCCATTTGTTGTACAGCTCTGCATAACATTGCTTCAGTTGCTTTTTAGTTGTCAGTCTGCACTCATCTGTCCTAACTCAAATGTCTAAAACCTCTCTTTTATCCGGTGATACCATCCCTGTGTTGCATTCAGGATTTTTAGTGTTGTTCATGGCTTAATGTTGCTCTCTTCTCTCTGAGAAGATCGGGACAAGGGACTCTTGGACTCTCCTCCTCCTTTATATTCTTCTTCATCTTCCTGCTCCCAGTTGTTGCTGTTCACCTTCACCTCTTCCGTCATTCAGCTCCGAGCTCTTCCCCAGACTGGCTAGCGTGAGTGCCCGTGAGCAACAGTCATGGACTTTCTTTGGTTTTGTTTTCTGTGAGTCTGAACTACTTGAAAACCTTCTGGGTTTTCCGTAATTTTAGAAAAATATGGTAAGGAGCCACCACGCTCCCCACAGCAGAGGAAAGTTCTTGGGAGCGTACTGGTAACACAACTTCCCAAAATAGTTAATGCTTCTATCTGGAGGAATGCACAGACCTGTTTAGGTGGCCCACTGCATCGTTGAAGTGTGTCTGAAAAGTGCCTGGAGGGGGTGGTATTCAAATCCAACACCACCAGAAAAACACATGAACACTGGTGGACGCAGGCCAAAACCTTCACGCAGGCTTCTAATTTTAGGTTTTAACCTTTCCAGTGCCCTGAAGAAGCCTTCAAAATCTTCAAAATCACTGACCTCTTTGGAAAACATTGGCCTAAATGCTTTACAAGTACTTTACATTGTTAAAAAAAGTATTAACAAAGCTTTATAGGAATGAGTAATCTTTAATAATCAGTTTCAGCTTCTCAGGCAGCAACTGCTTATTTTGAGAGAAATGCTTGGCGCAGCTTGAGAAAGAACAGGCAATGCCCCTGCTAGCAGAGGAATGAAGAGCAATAGGATGTAGTGGCAACTCAGGTATCCTTAATTTCAGACATCCTCGGTGACGTTGGCTTTCAGAACTGGAAGTGCCTGGATGTGACCACATGCATATATGAGCACATTATGAAATGATTGATTGCTCAATGAGTATTTTTAATTAGTATTTTCTTTTTAAATGCTCCATTTACCCTCTTCACACAAGGTATTTTTGCCACGTGCAGTTTTTATTAGAGTAAACATTGTCTCTTCAAGCCAGTTCAGAGGTATCTTGATCCTGTTTTGATTTTTTCCTTCCTCTGACTCATTCCTTTAATCTTGCTTATGTTTTCTCAAGTGAACTCTGCATACTCATATTGACCCCAAGAGTTACAGACTCAAAGGACTGCGGCAGATGAGAGGATATAGCAGATAAGAGATCTATTTTAAGCAAAACATTTTCCTGAGGTCATATACTTCTTAGATTTAATGTCTTTGTAGCAAGTATTACTTCAGGTTATTAACTTTTTCTATATTCAGTGGGTGAAATAAGTTAATGCAACACACCTGTACTCTATAAGGTGAATTTGCTGCTGATTTTCTCTTTGATGTTTATGTTGTTTGGGGTCCCTGTTGCTTTTCCAGCCAGAGGATGAGAAATGGACTGAACGTTCTCACTTCTAATGCAGTCTATTAGGCAGTTCTGAGTTCTAGCTTGACAGCAAAATGGTTGAAGGTTTCAATTGTTTAAGATCTTTATGAAAACAATTTATGTACCAAAATCAATGGACATTTCCACTCTATTTTCAGAGCATAGCCTTTTAATTAATAGTTCTAACTGTTTTGCAAAGCTCCAGTTTACCTGACCCCAGGGGAAAGCTGAGCCCGTTCAGCCTATGAAAATCTGAGCCTAGTTTGCTCCATAGGGAGTCGGTCCTGGATTCCTGAGCACACACTGCTCTTCTTACAGTTTCAGTGACAGAGCACCATCAGCCACTGCCAAGAGCACAAGGCTTTGTATGATCCCCGGGAAGGGCCCAAGGAGAATATCCTGCGGTCAGAGGATTGGAGAGTTTCACCAAAGGTAAAGATATATTATGCCTGGGATTGATATCCAGCATTAAGGAGAGCAAAGTAGATGGGAGCTAATAAAAGAACTTGTATTTCTCCCTCTCCCTTGTTAGTAGGGGCCAGAGGGGGAGGCCATCCTTCTAGGAAGGAGAACACAGCCCACATCAGCTCCACGGCATTGCATAAGGCCTCATTTAGTACCAGGTAATGAACTTAATTTAAGCATGCATGTCCCTGCCCTGGCCTTCCCACTCTGCATTATGGGCTTGCAAGTTTGCTTATGCTAAAGGGCAGAGCAAAAATAAATTCCCATACTCCCAGGCATGTTCCATCGCCTGTATTGGAGCATGGGCCAGTGTCCAAATAGTTTGGATATGAAGTGAATTTGGGCTTCAGGACAGGCTCAGACCTGCTCATGAAATTGCAGGGCGATGACACCAGGGTCCTGCTTTTATATTTGCAGTTGAGTGGCTGCCACTGCTGCGACCCCCAGCTGTGACAGTGGAGATTAAAGCTGACCTTGGCTTTCTGTGGTCAGCAGGGACACTCCATGTTGTGTTACTGTTGAAGAGCAACTGGAAATTTGGAATTAGGTGAAGCTGCACCGCAGGTAGACAAAGATTCTATTTTCTTTTTTTTTCATGTAATAGTTTTGGTTTTGGTCTTGTAGTCTGAAGAGCTACCCCAAGCTCTGGTGTTGGTTTTGGTCTGGGAGACGGCTCTTGTTGGGGGGCATTCGGTAGGGCTCCCTGGAGCTGCCACACGGGACTGTCACCCGAGAAGGTGCCATCCCAATGCACCGCTAGTTTCGATGCACCCGAAGCTTCTGCCCGCTCACGGACCGGTCGGGTCGGGCGCACCCCGGGGGTGTGTGCTCCCCCCGGCCCCGGCACATCGCGGGATGTGCTCCCCCGGACACACCGGGGGATG